>NC_069500.1:1060165478-1060512978 GCF_027579735.1 Bombina bombina | reverse complement strand
TAGGTGAAAGTATTTCATATAAAACTGATGCTTTTTGTATACTTCTGACTGCAGTTCAGAAAATAGATATGAGCTTAAACAGACAGTCTAGTCAAACTTACAGTTTCAATATTTAGATAGGGTCTGCAATTTTAAACAACTTTCCAATTTACGTTTATCATCAAATTTGCTTTGCTTTCTTGGTATTCTTTGTTGAAAAGCTCAACCTAGGTAGGCTCATATGCTAATTTCTAAGCCCTTGAAGGCTGCCTCTTATCTCAGTGCATTTTGACATTTTTTTTACTGCTAGACAGCGCTAATTCATGTGTGCCATATATGTAACATTGTGCTCACTCCAGTGGAGTTATTTATGAGTTAGCACTGATTGGCTAAAATGCAAGTCTGTTAAAAAAACTAAAATAAGGGGGTAATCTGCAGAGACTTAGATACAAGGTAGTCAAAGGGGTAAAAAGGTTATTACTATAACTGTGTTGCTTATGCAAAATTGGTGTATGGTAATAAAGGGATTATCTATATTTTGAAACAATAACATTTTTTATGCAGACTGTGCCTATAAAGGTCATACAAGAAAGAAACGGGTATGCTAATTTACACAAGAAAGAGACTTTGTAGCATACAGCCTCCAGATTAATACAGTAGATTTTATGTTGTTTTGGAGTAGTGTCCAGAAACAAAAAGTCCCCAGCCTACTAAGTCCTTTAAATAAGGTGTCCTTTTGAGGTCTAATGTCCAGTACATAGGCTGTAACAGTGTAAAAAAAAACTTGGGTTTTCTTAAGGCTTAGTCCCACAAGTATAACAGGTAAGTAGGTACTTATCTTTCCTCCTCAGAAAGATGTAGAAAACCCGTGGCAGCTATGCTGCGATGTCCTCCTCCTCCTTTTATGCGGCAAGAACTGAAGAGTGTATCCAGTGGAACAACTTCTGCTGGCGAAGCCTGTTAGGTGAGGGAGCCCCCAAGTCTCATCAGCAGGTAATGTCCCAAGTAAGCTTGCTCTCGGCTGCCACAGTGGGCGCAATGGGGGCTAGTTATCAAGCCGTCTACTTTTCTGGCTTCGCCGGCCCAATACGTCCGCCTAAGCTCGCCTACCTTCGCCGCCGCGGACCTGAAAAAAATACGCCTAAGTTATCAAATAAAGCTGTCAAAAAGCCGCGGGGCGATGAGCAGCGGACTGTGACAGTTATCACTCATCCGATCTCGCTGCTCTTCGGCTTTTTCCCAGCTTTATTGCTAGCCTGTCACTAAGCACTCACACTAACTACACTGCTCTACCCCCTATACCGGCGCCCCCGGAGCCCCCCGCAACTAAATAAAGTTACTAACCCCTAAACCGCCGCTCCTAGACCCTGCTGCAACTCTTATAAATGTATTAATCCCTAAACCGCCGCTCCTAGACCCTGCCGCAAGTCTTATAAATGTATTAACCCCTAAACCGCCGCTCCTAGACCCCGCCGCAACTCTTATAAATGTATTAACCCCTAAACCGCCGCTCCTAGACCCCGCCGCAACTCTTATAAATGTATTAACCCCTAAACCGCCGCTCCCGGACACCGCTGCCACCTACATTATACCTAGTAACCCCTAATCTGCCCCCCCTACACCGTCGCCACCTATAATAAATTTATTAACCCCTATCCTGCCCCCCACTACGCCGCCGCCACTGTAATAAAATGATTAACCCCTAAACCTAAGTCTAACCCTAACCCTAACGCCCCCCTAACTTAAATATTAATTAAATAAATCTAAATAAATTAACTCTTATTAACTAAATGAATCCTATTTAAAACTAAATACTTACCTTTAAAATAAACCCTAATATAGCTACAATATAAATAATAATTATATTGTAGCTATCTTAGGATTTATTTTTATTTTACAGGTAACTTTCAATTTATTTTAACCAGGTACAATAGCTATTAAATAGTTATTAACTATTTAATAGCTTACCTAGCTAAAATAAAGAGAAATGTACCTGTGAAATAAATCCTAACCTAAGTTACAATTACACCTAACACTACACTATACTTTAATAAATTATTCCTATTTAAAAATAAATACTTACCTGTAAAATAAACCCTGAGGCCTAGATTTAGAGTTCGGCGGTAAAAGGGCTGTTAACGCCACGCGTGTTTTATGTCTAACGCACGGCATTGTTTGACTCCGGTATTTAGAGTTAAAATAAGACCATCTAACGATGCTCCTAACGCGTGTATGTCACACGCGTAATACTGCCCGCGTAAGACAGTCTCCCATAGAGATCAATGGGAAAGCAAAAAAATAGCTTTTTTCACCTAACACTCGATCTCGCGAGAATACGCACAGCTCAGTCATATGACGCATACCACATCATGCACAACAATAACACGCCGCAAATGTCACAACAACAATCAATCAACAAATCACACAAGCATTACACATTCACAAGCGGGGGATGTTTTAATAAAATTTTTATACGGGGAATACGCATATACTTTAAGATGCGGAAAATCGCTAAATAACAACAAGGATTAAAAATGATATACATACACTAGAAAAAAGATCGTATTCAATATCACTATATATTAGGACAAACATACATATACAACACTTCACTAATAACACACCATCGCAAATTCACATTTAAAATGAATACTATTGGACAATGTTAGAGAAAACGACCACTATGACATCATCGCATTCTACACATTCCACAAATACCAACTCAAAATGAGCATGCGCAAATTCACACACCTAATACACATTGCAATAATATTAATTGCTAATAAAGCACACCTGAACACTATTTACAACGCAAATAGGTACATCATTAAACATTTACACAGGGTATATAAGCACCACACAAGCATGGCTTCTTTGACTGTGTTGCTGTTGGGTCTTTGGAGATTGGAGGTTTAAGAATAGAGAGTTTGCGAATTTTTGAGAGTTAGTGTTAGCGTGAGAGAGTCAGTTGGTAGTGTTAGCGTGAGAGAGTGAGTGAGTTAGTGGTAGTTAGTGGGAGTGGGAGAGAGTCTGTTAGTGGGAGCGTGAGTGAGTTAGTGGGAGTTATTAGTGAGAGTTGTTAGTGGGAGCGTCAGTTAGTGGTAGTTAGTGAGCGTTAGTGGGAGTGTTTGTTAGTGAGAATTAGAAGTAGTGTGAGTTAGCGAGCAAGTGATTTTTCTGTACACTTAACACATTTACACGCAAACACATTCAATACATACATACACTTATCAATAACACTACATACACTCCATACCCCCTACCCCCTCATACTACACTCCATACCCCATTCCTTGTAGTCCCATTCCCTTTCATCCCATTTACTCTTATCCCATACCCCATACCCATCCCATACCCATCCCCTAGTTACATTTAGTTTACATATCCTCCTTTTAGTCTTATTCTTTTCGTTTATTTAAAGACTCCTTACCCTCTTTGTTTTTTACATCCCTCTCACACTTTAAGCACCTTTTTTGTCTTTTTAGTTCTTTATTTTGACCCCCTTTAATTTCATCACACTCACTTTTTGTTTGATTATTTGGGGTTTAGTTTAGGGAAGAGATGGAGGCCAGGCAGGGGACAGGTAGAGGGGGGAGTAGAGGGAGGGGGAGAGGAACAGGGCAGGAAGGGGGGCAGGAAGCGGGGGTGGAATCGGTGGGTGGACCCAGCCACTTGGTTCAAGATGACCAAGTGGCTGGGCCCAGTGGCGGTCAGAGTAGGGCTTCACAGTCCGGGAAACAGAGGGCATCATCACAGGGGAAGGCCAAGGCAACCAGGGAGGCGAGGTTTTCGATGGAGGAGAAGGAGGCCCTCGTAGAGGCCTATATGGCCAGGCATAGGATGCTGCAGCACCAAAAGACCACCCCGACTGACAGGAGGAGGCTCTGGAACGAGATTAGGAATGCAGTCAATGCAGTGGGTGGCCGGAACCGCGATATGGATTCTATCAAACATCGGTACCGGGACTGTAAACTTGAACTGAAAAAAAAGTTAAGCCTGGAGGCCCGACATGCCGCAGGGACCGGTGGCGGCCCTGCCATTGAAATGGACTACTGCCGATGGGAGGAAATGTTGCGTCCCAGCATCTCCGAGGTGGAAGTAGTCGGTATCGGAGGAATCGATACCGGGAACCTGCCACTCTCATCTGACGGTAAGCTTATTGAACAATAATTTCACATACAAATGTATTTCAAGGGACACTATACGCAAACATTTACTTTCATGATTGAGGTAGCGAATACAATTTGTCAAAACATTAAAATGTACTTATATTACCTCATTTGATTCATTCTTGAGATATATTTTAATGAAGAAATAGCCATGCACACGGTGAAACAATCACAGGAGGCAGCTATATTCAGCTAACAATCAGCATCTTATAAGCATATTTAGATATGCTTTTCAGCAAAGAATATCCAGAGAATGAAGCGAATTAGATAAGAAAAGTACATTCGAAAGTTGATACAAAATGTATGCTTCTAAATCATGAAAGATAAAACATTGGGTTTCATGTGTTAAGTATCCGATTAATGCTATAACGTTGTTTACACGCATTCTATTACTTTGCGGTTACATCAGTATCTAGGCTATAGGTTAGGTGTGCATTTAAACAGACTGAAAAAAAACGCAAAAACATTCACATTGACCAGATATCACAAACACGGTTTATGAAAAAGATGAAATCGTATTGATTGTTTGTTAGATTTCAAAGTGGATTAATGATTCTGCATTTGTAATTGTATCGTAAGCTAAGTCATTTAAACCTTTATTTGCAAATATGCTAATATATACATTTTTTTTTCTTTTTTTTTTTTTATATACAGAGTCTGGGGACGAGGCAGCACAGCCTCCTGCATCTCCCCGGGATGAGAGTGGTGGTGAGGAATTTCCACTTCGGAGGGAAGAGGCCCCCCGTGACGAACAGCGCACGGGAGATGATCAAGAGGCCCCGGAAGCACAGGAGGAACCCGCGGAACCCGAGGTCCCTCAAAGACCCGCACTCCGCCGTGCACGGGCACCCCGCCGTGCACGGGTTCAACATGCACAACAAGAGGAAATAGCGGAGGTGCGGGTTCTACTGGAGTACATAGACCAGATGCGTACCTCCCGGATAGAAAATATAGAAGGACGACACAGAATACTTGATGGCCAAAATCAGATTATTCAAGGCCAAAATGAAATCATAAACATACTGAATAGAATAGAAGAAGGCCAAACAAGAATATTTAATCTTCATCAACAAATGTTCAATTTTTTCCGGGAGGCGCATGCTGGTCTACCTCCTGTTGCTGTGCCTCTTGTTGCTGGGCCTCTTGCTGCTGGGCCATCTCCTCCTGCCGGCCCATCTCATCCTCCTCAGCCATCTACTCCTCCTACTCAGCCATCTACTCCTCCTCCTCCTCAGCCATCTACTCATCCTCCTCCTCAGCCATCTTCTCCTCCTCATCCATCTTCTCCTCCCCAGCCATCTACTCCTCACCTTGGTCGTCCCAGTACTCTTCCTTCCACTCCTCCCACAACAGCTCCAAGGAGGACTCTTCGGAGTCGGCAGTTGCCTCTCCCAGAGCCTCAGCCCCGTGGGAAGAGGGGAAGGAAGAGGAAGTAAGTATTTTTTTCATCTTCACTGCTTTTTTTAATTTAATGTGTAATGGATAGGTATGTGATGATGTGGTTTTCATACACTTGTGGACCACACTCTGTATATAATCGACTTCTATGGGGCCGGGTCCATGGAGGCAGATTGTTTGCAGAGTGTGGGTTATAAGTGTGTGAAAACCACATCATCACATACCTATCCTTGTTCATGATATTGATTGGTTTCTGTGATGTGATGTCCAAACTGTTTCCCCAATCGCTAACTCAATTACCATAACAATTTTCCATGATGGCATATTACTGTTTGAATGCCAATAACACAGCTTAAAGGGACAGTCAGAAAATTATTGATTACAAAGAAAACACTGTATTACGCATTATAAAGTTTGAAACAACAAAACATGGAGAAATACATGTGTGACTTATGTGCTTACCCTTGTATCTATGACTATGAAAAATGACCACTTATTTGTTGTTCTGACATAACAACATTTTAGATATCAATGATCAATACATGGTCAATAATATGCTGTATGAGCACAAGGTTTTACATATACAAATGCTATCAAAATGCCCTCTAGTGCTCAAATTGTATAATGATTACAAGCACTCTTCAAGATGGAAGAAATGAGCACACCAACCTCATAAGTTTAGATAGCAAATTTAAATAAACCCAGACAAATGTTCAATTGTTGAGAAACATTTGATATCCTTGATATTACAGAATTGACTTTTAGAATAATGACAAACATTATATATTTTCTAAACTGTCCCTTTAACAACATTACATATGCTAACACATATTTTAAACTTGTTGGTATATCTACATGTACTTTGTCAAATTAAAAAAAATTGAAATCACATTTATATTGACGTGTTAAATAAAGTCTATTTTCTTTAAGAGACATTATTGTGTTAATATTTTATTGTAAAGACATGTTTATTTAACAATGAATATGGTTTAAAGTCCTTTTAGGAGGGGGGGGGGGAGAAAATATGCTAACAATAATATATTTGAAGATTAAACTATGTGGATCTCATACATGATACAAAAAACAACATTTGCATTCAAGGGACAGTATCCTATATTTTTAACATAACTGTATGTAATAGACACTACTACAAACAACAAGATTAACATATACTGATATCAATCTTAAAAAGCTTCAAACAATTGAAAATAAAATAGGGTTAGCTATATTGAAAATATAGACGAAACCCCCATTACAACCGTAAAACAACACAATACACCATCATTAACATATGAAAAGACCCTTTACACAAACTGGAGAAAGCTGGAGAATGTACTCACATGAAACTCAGAGCCTTTGCGAGGAGTAAGAAAATTACTTACATTTTCTTAGAACAGAAGAAAAAATAAACGTATTGGTTAAACAATGGACTATCTAACTAGAGACAAAATCCAAGCTTTTGATTTATAATGTGAGTGTCTAATGAACCTTTAATAAAATATACAACGAAATTACATTTAGAAGAAGTCGGCATCATATATTTAGCATATGATAAAGATAAATGCATATTGATTAATTTATTCAAACACAATAGCGCTTATTTATTAATTAGATATATTCAACATTAAACACAACATTAATTTTTTAAGAAAAAGGAACATATTGTTGACAAACATATTAAACATGGACTGTAGAGATTTGCACTTGCCTAGAAATATCCTATGCATGAAAACATTTTTCTTTAGTTCGTTGATTCAACCAGACATACAGCAAAAGAGAATGTGGTGGTCTTTATCAGCTACGGGTCAACAATGTAACATGATGCAAATAATACATATTCGCAAGCTTTTTAAAATTGGATGCAGTCACAAACGTTTTTAACGTGCACAAATATTGCGGGACTACGTAATCCAATCAGACGTTTTTTTAACTTTACATGTGCCGTCTTAACATCGCGCTTCCTTGATCACGTAAGAACGCCATCCAATGAAAGGCACATTATTGATCACGTAAGAACGCCCAAAATAAAAGGCGCATCCTTGATCGCGTCAAAACGCAATCCAATAAAAGGCATATTCCTGATCACGTAAGAACGTCAGTCAATACAAGGAATCATTGGACAGCCTGGCAGGTGACGTCTTAAGCAACATGGCGCATCCGAGATCGCTGAAAAACCGCTGACAATACAAGGACTCAGTGACAGCTTGGCATATCACTAAGAAACGTATTTATATTTTAGGAACTAGTATGTGTGTAGATTGCTATCTAGGAATGACAACAAATCCTGATTCATCTTTTCGGACTTGACTGTACCTTGAACTATAGCTATGGTGTATATCTTTAACATTTAAAAGATACACATGAGAAATACATATGCCATTGATGTTTTAAGATATGTTTGGATTGTTGTTGAATAACAATAGTTATACATGTATTGATTAAACGTGTCATTTATTCAGGTTTAATTATTGTCAGCCTACCTATAGCCATATATGGGAGGAGATGTATTTTGTTAACATATTAGTTAACTAATATTCATCATCTAAATTATTTGCATTACACACAGAGATTTATTTGGTTACACCTTTACACTAATATAGATTTGAAAATGAAATACAGGTGCTGTCAACATTACAATAAGATTGTTTATTAATAAAATTATATGTCTTTGTTCTTGTAAAAAGGACAAAAACACTTTACAAATGGAAATACATTCATTAACAATTGTGATCAACATCACTTAAAGGGACATTATTTTGTTTTTAAAAAGAGCATACACATAGTCAATACTATTTCAATAAAATGAAGACTTTACAGGGATTATATCATTTTATCAATACTCAGATCATTTGGTAAAGGTGCATCAATTCATGCAGACTTTCTAAATACACACATGGATCTGAACATTTAAATATACATATATACACAAATACCAATCTATATATACATATATAAAGAAATTACTCTGCTAATCATAATCAGGCAATGATAGAGCTAAGAGAAAATAATATAAAGACAAATAATAAGATTACATTGGAGATGTTAATCTTAAAGTCATTTACTATTGTCTTACATATATGATTTCAGTATAACAAATATATTTGGTAGGTCCCTTTAAGGATCAACAACATAAACTAGAGCTTTCAAAAAATAACAGGAAGAATGAGGACAATTATTTGTGAAATAAAATGTATTTTATTAGTATGTAAGAAAACATACACAACGTTTATAAATAATCTTGTAAAAATAAGGAATCTATGAGCCATATGACAAGGTAACACAGTGCATCACAGTCCATGAAGAGAGTTGCCAAGGGCCAGCATAGCCCCATTGGAGACACATGGCAAGGTAACACAGTGCATCACAGTCCATGAAGAGAGTTGCCAAGGGCCAGCATAGCCCCATTGGAGACACATGGCAAGGTAACACAGTGCATCACAGTCCATGAAGAGAGTTGCCAAGGGCCAGCATAGCCCCATTGGAGACACATGGCAAGGTAACACAGTGCATCACAGTCCATGAAGAGAGTTGCCAAGGGCCAGCATAGCCCCATTGGAGACACATGGCAAGGTAACACAGTGCATCACAGTCCATGAAGAGAGTTGCCAAGGGCCAGCATAGCCCCATTGGAGACACATGGCAAGGTAACACAGTGCATCACAGTCCATGAAGAGAGTTGCCAAGGGCCAGCATAGCCCCATTGGAGACACATGGCAAGGTAACACAGTGCATCACAGTCCATGAAGAGAGTTGCCAAGGGCCAGCATAGCCCCATTGGAGACACATGGCAAGGTAACACAGTGCATCACAGTCCATGAAGAGAGTTGCCAAGGGCCAGCATAGCCCCATTGGAGACACATGACAAGGTAACACAGTGCATCACAGTCCATGAAGAGAGTTGCCAAGGGCCAGCATAGCCCCATTGGAGACACATGGCAAGGTAACACAGTGCATCACAGTCCATGAAGAGAGTTGCCAAGGGCCAGCATAGCCCCATTGGAGACACATGGCAAGGTAACACAGTGCATCACAGTCCATGAAGAGAGTTGCCAAGGGCCAGCATAGCCCCATTGGAGACACATGACAAGGTAACACAGTGCATCACAGTCCATGAAGAGAGTTGCCAAGGGCCAGCATAGCCCCATTGGAGACACATGGCAAGGTAACACAGTGCATCACAGTCCATGAAGAGAGTTGCCAAGGGCCAGCATAGCCCCATTGGAGACACATGACAAGGTAACACAGTGCATCACAGTCCATGAAGAGAGTTGCCAAGGGCCAGCATAGCCCCATTGGAGACACATGGCAAGGTAACACAGTGCATCACAGTCCATGAAGAGAGTTGCCAAGGGCCAGCATAGCCCCATTGGAGACACATGGCAAGGTAACACAGTGCATCACAGTCCATGAAGAGAGTTGCCAAGGGCCAGCATAGCCCCATTGGAGACACATGGCAAGGTAACACAGTGCATCACAGTCCATGAAGAGAGTTGCCAAGGGCCAGCATAGCCCCATTGGAGACATATGACAAGGTAAAAGAGTGCAACAGGCACAACAATAAACAGAAAAAAAGGCCAAATGGCAACACTAACAATAAAAATTCAACATGTGGACGGAGGATTCTTATCTGCCACCATGGAGCATATCCAGATCCTCCACTTACTGGTCATCCTCTTCATTGTCCTGTGCATGTCCAGCTCCAGATTCAGGCCTTGAACGTAATTGCATAATTTCACGCAGAGTCAAGTCCTGAACCCGGAGCTGGGCCTGCATGGTGTCGTTCATCCCTCTCAGGACAGCTGCGTTCCTCAACACGGCCTGCTCTACTCTTGCTATCCCTTCTAGCATGAGCCATGCTGAGTCACAGCCTAAAATAAAATAAAATTAAAGATTAAGGATAATTACACAACAGACTAAAAATTTTAATACATACATTGTCATCATAAAGACAAATAATTATTTACATTAATTAGTTTACATTTATTCTTTACACATGAATTAGGTTATTCAGACAGACAGAAATCATTAAAGGGACATGTTACTCAAACATGTTGTCCCCTTTAATTGGTTTTAGATGATCCACTTATACAGCTTGAGTGTATCAAATCTTGTTAAAGGATTTACATTGTACTTACATCAGAAATTTAAAAATTTAATTTAGACTGTGGTAGGCACACCTATCCTTAAACATTTTTGCATTGAGGACAAGCTGTGTAAACATAGCAACCAGAAGAAATTACATTCCCACTGGGTTAGACAAGAGATAATGTATCCACATTTGTACATAAAATTTTGGATCCAAGTAGTGGTGATTGGTATATGTAGTGATATCCAATTAAAGGGACACTGAACCTAAATATTTAATGGACTCATTCAGATAGAGCATGACATGACAAATCTTTATAAATTACACATATTCATTATATGTTTTAATTCTCAAGCTATATTTTGAAAGCAAGAATGTTGCTTTTTATGGAAGCAAATATTTGTTTATCAACTTTGTTTGTGCATGCTGGTTGATGGATACATTCATCCAACAATAAAGAAATGATGGCCAGATTTATTTTATTGTTTAAACTAATTATAGTAATTACTTTTTTTACAAAAATATATCAAGAGAATGACGAATAATTAATAAGAGTATGAAATTATAAATTTGATTAACATTGCATGCTGGATTTGATTCACAATTTAACTTCACTGTACCTTTAAGTATCTTATAAAGTGTATTTAGAATGATACTTACAGCTGTGCCTGGGAAGGACAATCTGACACCCAGGACAATGAAGGTTGAGACAGGGGGGAGGGATGGGATTGGCTTGGGGAGGGATGTGAATGGCTTGGGGAGGGGTGAGCTGCCGCTCCGGGGTAGGCCGTACAGCTGGGGAGTGGGGAGTTTGGGTCTGGGCAGCTGTACGGGCCAGAATACGGGGAGAGCGGCGAAGGGGGGTGTATGGGCGTTTTTTGGGAGGGACAGGATATGAAATATGGGAAGGGCTGGCAGTGGTCTGGGCATGGTCATGAGTTTGGTCATGGGAAGGGCTCTGGGTCTGTGCAGGGGTGTGGCCATGGTCATGGGTGTGTGCATTGGGAGGGGTCTGTGACTGGGCAGGGGCGGAAACCAGATGACCAGAAGTGGTGGATCCATCTGAAAATGTAAAGAAAATATATTAACATCTCATACATCCTGACATCAAATCAACGCATTTCCAATTGATTATGTTTTCAATATACTTCGAAGTGTGTTTGAATTTTTAAACAATTCTGAAATGAGGATATGGTATGTATATAGGCACTCAGATGAATATCAATGACTGTCTGTACAATTTGAACCTTATTATTGTTTTTTGGCATGGAATATGCATGTGACATAATGATGGCATGAATTAGAAATATTTCAAAATAAATATACAAGCAGAATTTCATGCTGCCTGATATAGAAAGGGGGCAGTAGTGTATTTGAACAGACAAATAATATTCCTTTTTAAAGGGCAAAAGCTGTAGACTTTTAAGGTCTTCAATAAAATGATTTCCAAAAAAAAAACATGTTGGAAACATGATAGATATATTTCACATACCATCAGACTCCAAGGCAGCCTCTTCCTCCTCCGTCCCACATGTGACAGCAATCTCTGTAAAACATAACATGTTGTGTACACGTTAAGATCAGATATTATAACATATGTTACTGTTGCTCAAATACGCACATCAATGTTGCATTAAAGATATACACACACAAAGTTATGATTTACATCATTTTGATGGAGCATACAAATGACAATAGATTTGTTATTGTCAATGAATATTAATTTTAATGTATTGTTTGTATTAATGTTAAATTCATAAAAGCATAGTACATAGAACATTTAAGATTTCTCATGTGTGTATAACTTGATGACTGTTGTCAAAATATCTAATGGAAACAAACATATGTTATACATCTTATGAATAACAAATGTGTAGACTAATAAAGTAGAAATTATTAATCGTTCAATATGAAAAATAAATTAATATATAATCAGAAGATAAATATTTTGAATTTTTATAATGTTATGCTTCATCAGAATCATGATCATAATATTGATTAGCAATACACCTTCAATTACATATAAATGAGTCAATGGACTTACCAGGAGACCGCAAAGGCGTCTCTATGTCACTGCTGGATTCCTGTGGGCTCACCACACCAACTCTCTCTATGAATGATATAGATATATATTATTAAACACATTTTGGATATCACTAAATCACTAAATCACATCTGTCTAGAATTTTAACATTAATCAACTTTAAAATGTGAAGAATAGAGCAGTCATTACACAAGAAAATGCTTGATTGAATCAAGGGGATTCTGTAAAAATATCTGTATTGAACATATGTTTAATGTCAGACTACATTAGACATCAAAGTCATCTCATCAATGTTCTTAACCCTTTAAGGACACGCCTTTCACTTTGCTCAATTGTTTTATGACGGAATAATTCCGTCATATGTCCTTAAGAAGTTACAAGAATACACACAAACCACATATTGAGTAGCATCTGTTGACAAATCTAAACAAACACATGTGTCACATCGAGCCATTTTTGCAATGTACAGTAATCTTGTTTAGGACACAACACATATTTATCACAATACAAAACAAAATTTATTATTACAAATATGTAATCATGGTGCTGTTAGAGTATGCAGATATCTATAAAGTAACTCCAACAGAGAATGTGATTTATATATCAATAGTTTTTAATAAAAAGAATGTAAAGATGAATGAATCTATTTTGTCTTAAAGGGACACTGACATGATTAATTTAAATAATTGATTTCTATGTTCAAACTGTAAAAAATGATTTAACATTGACTCCTATTATAATTAGAATGTTGCTCGATATTAATCTTAAAGGCAGATAAGGAATATTGGATTCAATAAATATTGTTTGTTGAAGGTATCCACCAATCATCAATAAAAACCCCGGTTGGTCAACCAAAATTTAGATGCACATAAACGTACTTTCTTTATTTTACAATACATTTAGCAATAGAATATGTCACATATGATGATAGTATTATATTTTTGTGTTTATTAATATTGCATACTGTATCTGAATGACAATATTAATAATTGTAGCTCAGTATCCCTTTAATGTAAAATTAAATTGATTCCACAATGTTGTTGTTAATGAATTATCTACTCCATATGTTGATGTCATGAATGGTATTGAGCATGCAATTAAAATGTAATATGTTATTTAAGGATATCCGAATAATTATTTAATTTTCATCTATTAAATAGACATTACATCTAAATATTGAACAATGTGTATTTAGTATGTAATGTTCAGTCCATGTTTCTAAGACAAATGTCAATTAAAAAGAGACATACCATACTGTGACAAGCCCTGGCTTGAGGATCCAGCAGCCACATCCATATCTGTAATATATTAAATGAGGATTGCATATCATTAATACTAATCATGCCATGTTTAAAAAATTTACATTAATAACAAATCAATTGAAAAATATTAATCCTTTGGTAGTCCCATGAGTTAATAGTTTCCTCAATTAAATTAATTAAAAATATATCCTGGACTCTTATTTTCAATCAGTTGTGTTGTTTACTGTATCTTTAAGAATATCTGCTTGTTATTACATAATCATCAATTGATGGCCATATGTTATAATTGTTTTGTATTATTGGTTTTTTATTAGCTATAATATTGAAAATAAGAATACTGTATTCTTCACTAATCTAAGAATTCCCATTTAATTTTTAACAACATGTATAAAGCAATGCCACTTTCCGCAAACCCATGTTAACGTGGATGAGAAATGCCATTTTCGCGATCATTGCGCAATGATTCCAAGCGGAATTACGCATCCGTCATTTCACCAATATGTATAAAGCAATGCCACTTTCCGCAAACCCATGTTAACGTGGATGAGAAATGCCATTTTCGCGATCATTGCGCAATGATTCCAAGCGGAATTACGCATCCGTCATTTCACCAATATGTATAAAGCAATGCCACTTTCCGCAAACCCATGTTAATGTGGATGAGAAATTACATTTCCGCTCTGTGACGCATATTCTGTAGAGCGCAAGAAACATCATTCCTATTTCATGTGTCAATAATCTAAAATCAGATATCTAAACATCATATGTAGTGTATGTTGTGAGATCTGTATAGGTTTAGTATCTGACTATATGCACATTTTCTAAAAGTCTAATAAAATATTAACATATTATATGAAGTTGGATAATTACCTGGTTCAGATTCTCTATCATCTCCTCCCAGGCCACCGGACGGAGAAGCATCTGCCCTGACCCCCGCGTCAGGACTTTCAGATCCCGCAGCTGGGAGGGAAGAAGAGGAGGCCGAGGATGGCGAGGATCTAAATCTTTTGGGGACCCGGAGATTGAGGAGCTCGCATAAAGTCACCTCATAAGGGAGTAGGTACAGTTTCCGCGGGGCCTCTCTTTTGCCACCTCTTTTACGGGCTTGTACCCAGTCCCTTATGAGGTTTACTTTTTTCGATAAACGCAACCTCATATCTCCGAATCTCCTCATGATCTGATCCTGGGTCCTCTGGACGTCACACACCAATCTAACCGCATTGGTGATAGACTCCCAGAGGGCCTTCTTAACGTGCGCATCTGTCAACCTCCTCTTGTTCCCAAACAGCTGGGGATAAAAGTCCTTGACGGCGTGGACCAGTGCAGCGCTCTCCTCCTTGGTGAACCTGGGAACTGACATGCCTGCTGGGTTGTCTTCTCAAATATATATATATATATATATATATATAAAAATATATCTAGTACGCCTGCAGGCATTAGAGAACTGACAAAGATGGCAACGTGTAATGGACTTTTATATGGTGAAGTAAACATGAGATGCACCATGGGACAATTTATCTGTACATCTGATTGGATAAAAGTTTGAAATATTGTTAGAATGTGTGTGAGACCATCCTGACTCAAGTTGTGTTTGTGTGATGAACTCTGATTGGCCGTTCCTTAATGTTTCATATCTTAGTAACTTCCTTACACATACCTCATGGTGGTGCTGTAACTTCATTTTTCATGTATACTTATTTGTAACTCATGGGCCTGTCATGCGGATATGTGTGACGCAGATTTAATATACGTTAAATATTAATGATTAAATACTCTTTAAAATCTAATACTGTCACATTATTAATGTTGTCGACATTTCTCGGTTTAATAACGGTCTGTTTCTTTAATACAAATACACATTTCATATTGTATGTCTTTATTGTTCTTTAAATACATTTATTGTGAAGTATTGACATTGCTCTATTAAATGCATTTCATAATGCACATTGATTGTGTGCTATTGCGTGACATTAGACTCTAATGTTTAAAGATGCTAATCTGGTGTTTCAAGATGCGTTTCCCACGCAATATTTATTAATGTTAAAATTCAGGTTAGAATGTCAGTAACTTGGATAATCTGTTTATAAATATTAAACTACAGCTTTGTTATTCGCAAATAAACCTCGAGCTTGTATTTGTCTGAAGTGCTCATATATGTTATTGTGCAATGGCGTCTTTAGTTTTAAAGAGACATTACAAACAATTGTATCAAATGATCTGTAGAGATAGAAGATTGTTTAGACTTTAAAATGTAAATCAATTTCTCTTAGTATTTAGATATCCTCAACATAAGAAATTTAAATGCACATGGTTGAGCCAATCACATAAGGCATCTCTGTGCATCCACCAATCTTCATCTACTGAGCCGATCTCGATATGCTTTTCAAGCAAAGTATGTGAAGATATCAAGATAAGTAAATACACTCTTTAAATCTCTTAAAGGGACACTGTCCCAACAAATTTAGCATTGGTGATTGAGCATGAAATGTTAATCAACTTTATTCTTTAATCAGATTATCAAATTTTAACAGTTATCTTGTTATGTTTCTTTGCAAATCAATAATGATATTTTATATTACGGACAATTGTTTTATAAAAACATGGGTTGTCCTTGACGATTGTTGCATCAATTATTCCAAACAATCAAGTTCTGTCCAGAGTACTGAAGCAAATAAATTAGCTATTTACTGCCTTAATTTTAAAGTAATGATAGCAACATCACAATGAGCATTCATAATATGAGACAAGTTTTAAAGTTGATTCCAATAGAATACTCATTCAGAATGTATAAATCATTAATTTTTTAACTGTCTACCTTTAAGTATATTATGAGTTCATGTCCCTTTAAATAAACATTTCACAATAATGCTTTAAATATCATAAACCTAGGCACCTTCCTTTTGCTAAATGAGTCTAACATATGAGTAAAGCAAATTAAGATTAAATTCTAGATTGTTTTACACACTGACTGAAATATATTTATTAAATGATGTCTTTTTTAGCCTTCAGTGTAGAGGGACATTAAGCTATATGTTATGTATGCATTTTGTATAATATTCTTATATTTGAACAACTTAATATGTTTTGTTATTCAATCATTATATTGTAATTATATATATTCTTGGATTAAATACATCTCTACATAGGCTATTTTGATGCTGATTGTTGTTTGCATATAGATGCCTTATATCATTGACTAAGATATGTGCATTTTTTTTTTAGAAAACAAGTATATTTAAAGACTGAATGTAATTCTATAGTACTTTCTAAATATGTTTAAATTCTTGTATGATATTTTTTACAATCTATAAAAAATATACTTTGTGATTGTCCCTTTAAGGACCCAAACATTTGGTATTTTTATTTAACATTGACAAAATAAACAAAAGGGGAATTTACATTCTATATAGATATTTGATGTCGAACCCAAGAGGTAAGATTGTAATAAATACATAATATTACTAAGTATAGTTAAATGACTCCACTAGAAAATTACATAGATTAACCTGGCATCCAATAACTAATTTTGAAAAATTATCAAGTTAAATGACCTACCATTCATAAATGTAATAATTTAAATAATTTCTATTAATTTTTTTAGATACCTAAGGAAGATACATGATCTTATACAATTATTTTTACATTCAACAACACTGTCACTTTCATGTAATTGAACCACTTCACCTTATTATATGTTAAACAAAAAATTATTTTACTACATATCCTAAATAATTGTAATATATACATTTTCAATATAAAAGCATTGAAGAATCTGACTCCCCAATTAATGTTATAAAATATATATTTATATTCTCGGAAGCATTTTATTTTCTAATATTAAAGCATTATTTTATCTTATGCATGTGCTTGTCAAATAGCCAACTACCAGTCATGGGAGTCCAAGTTTGATTTATTTACAGATTATATTGATATTTAGTATAATCTGTTCAAAATAATGTATTTAATAATAAAATGTTTAGTATTAACATGTCAAAATATAATTAATCTAAAAAAATTAAATATTCCTGGAAGTCATCAGATGCCAATCTGAAAAGAAAAATAATAAAAATGGAACAAAGTTAATACACACGTTGTCAAATATTCATAAAATACATTTAAAATCATATGGTGTCTATGCTCTAACTTTGATCAACATTTTTTAAAGATAATCATTAAATTGATTTAAAATTCATGAAATACATACACCATTATATTGTTGATTAAAAATTCAATTTAAATATCCAAATTTCAAATTATACATAATAATGTATATCACATTTCAACAATATATGTATGCTGAACATAAATCTAATATTTCATGTCCATTCAAATACCTCTATATCAACTATAATATGTATTCCTTTTTCTGATTGTGATCCCTAAATATCTAATGATGAAATAAGTATGACTAATGTATGTAAGCTAACAATAATCAACATTCTTCATGTGATTCTTAACTAGCATGCACCAACCTGGATAATGCATGGTCTTTGAAAGTCAATTCAGGGGTAAACAGTTGATCTTCAATAGGTGTCTTATTCATCAGTTCATTAAATAGAGGACTGGGAAATACCATCTACAAAATAGAAAATCATCTAAGTGTCTCCAATAGGATGTCTCCACAGCCTTATTCTATCAAATAGTTTGCACTTACCATGTGAACATGTCTTTGTATGGTTTTCAAGGTCAGCAGAATTGAAAGATAATGCCAGACATGATCCCATTGGTATACTTCAATTTCAATCTTGGCTTTTTCCCCACTGTCAGTCTGGGCAATCTTGACTGTCAGGCTTCAAATTGTTCCCTTTCAGTCTTTAGATTAAGTCATCTCCCTAATGTAATAAATTTAATAAAAAAAAAATCATACAAGTGTGTGAATCAGTTCAGTACCCCTCTCCCACCCCCCATTTCATAATAAATATCTGTCACTAGCTTACTAAGCCTGTGTATGAACCTGTGTTATTTTCTAGCAAGTGTGAAGATGAGTCATATTGAGCATAAAAAACCTCTGTGTGACATTGAACCATAGTCATTCTAGAGTATCCCTTTCTGATTATGTACATTTTAAGTAATGTGTAAACAAAAATCTATTTATTAAAATGTATGCCATATGATGTTTTTGTGTACAAATCATGCCAGCAACAGTCCAAACATTTCTACTTACCATCTGATGTCCTCTTTAAAAACCAGGTGGCAAAGACTCGCTATAGGACCCAATGCCCAGAGCATCACCTATATTATGAAAATTAAAATTTATTCTAACATTTGATCAATACTAACATGTTTGCACAATTCTCTACTTGTCATTTCCCTAGAGTTCACATCTATTGAAAATACTACACAGTCTAACTTCTATTCTTTACCGTCTAAAGTGGCGGTTGATGACGTCTGCTCTGACATCAAGTCCCTCGTCCTGGAATTCCCCCTCTAGAACAGGATCATCCTCCTCATCTCTGAGGAGGTCTCTGTCCACCGGGACGGCCTGCAGCATCCCAGCCCGCTGTGCAATATTATGCAGGACGCTACAGGCTACAACGATCTTCGCCACCTTCTTTGGGTTGTACTGGAGTGCTCCTCCAGAACGGTCCAGGCACCTGAATCTCATCTTCAGGAGCCCGAACATCCTTTCAACCACCGCCCTGGTTCTCTTATGAGCCCTATTGTAGCGCTTCTCAGACACATCAGTCGGGCTACGCAAGGGGGTAATGAGCCAAGGCCGGCTCATATACCCAGAATCACCTATAAATTTTTAACAGAACATAATTCAAACAGAATACTTAAACTAGTATATTGTTGTATAATTTTTTTTTTGTTAAAAACCATAATCCATATTAAAACTTGTCACAAACATACCAATAAAAAAATTTCTATATTATTTTGTATCTTCCCATTTCAGCTAAGACATGCTACATATGCGTATTGTTCTGAAGACAAACCTTGTGTAAAATGCTAAATACATGGTTACATTTCATTCTCTATCTGAACACTTAAGGTAAGACATGCTACATATCTGCATTTAAATAAAACTAGACATTAGCAGAAAGAGACAATGACAGGGTTAAATTGCATGAGATAATAGCTTCCCATTTCAGCTAAGACATGCTACATATGCGTATTGTTCTGAAAACAAACCTTGTGTAAAATGCTAAATACATGGTTACATTTCATTCTCTATCTGAACACTTAAGGTAAGACATGCTACATATCTGCATTTAAATAAAACTAGACATTAGCAGAAAGAGACAATGACAGGGTTAAATTGCATGAGATAATAGCTTCCCATTTCAGCTAAGACATGCTACATATGCGTATTGTTCTGAAAACAAACCTTGTGTAAAATGCTAAATACATGGTTACATTGCATTCTCTATCTGAACACTTAAGGTAAGACATGCTACATATCTGCATTTAAATAAAACTAGACATTAGCAGAAAGAGACAATGACAGGGTTAAATTGCATGAGATAATAGCTTCCCATTTCAGCTAAGACATGCTACATATGCGTATTGTTCTGAAAACAAACCTTGTGTAAAATGCTAAATACATGGTTACATTGCATTCTCTATCTGAACACTTAAGGTAAGACATGCTACATATCTGCATTTAAATAAAACTAGACATTAGCAGAAAGAGACAATGACAGGGTTAAATTGCATGAGATAATAGCTTCCCATTTCAGCTAAGACATGCTACATATGCGTATTGTTCAGAAAACAAACCTTGTGTAAAATGCTAAATACATGGTTACATTGCATTCTCTATCTGAACACTTAAGGTAAGACATGCTACATATCTGCATTTAAATAAAACTAGACATTAGCAGAAAGAGACAATGACAGGGTTAAATTGCATGAGATAATAGCTTCCCATTTCAGCTAAGACATGCTACATATGCGTATTGTTCTGAAAACAAACCTTGTGTAAAATGCTAAATACATGGTTACATTGCATTCTCTATCTGAACACTTAAGGTAAGACATGCTACATATCTGCATTTAAATAAAAATAGACATTAGCGTCGGTAAATAACAAATGGTTAAATTTAATCCTATAGCTGAACATGACGCTAACAGTTAAAAAATACAGGGCCAATTGTCAACATTATTAACCATGTTGAGCACAAATACTCACCAACGAGATAACCAGGGGGCATTTGTCTTTCCTCAAACTGGCTCCACAGGGACGACAGAGAGAGGATGCGGGCATCATGACAAGCCCCTCCAAAATTCGCATACACATGCATAATCCTCATCCGTGCGTCACAAACATACTGCACGTTGAGGCTATGAAAATGTTTGCGATTTCTGAAGGGCAAGTCATCAATTGGAGCACGCAGCGCAATGTGGGTACAATCTATGGCTCCCAAGACATTGGGCAATTGAGCAATATCAAAGAATTCCCGCTTCAGGCGCCTCCAATCACCATCATTCTGTGGGAATCCTATGTATTGCTTACTGATACGTACCATGGCGTCCAGAAAGTTATCAAACACCCCAGAGAATGTACCTTGAGCCAGGCCATGCATGTACAGTTCTCCGGATTGAAAACTCCCGGAGGCCAGGACGTATAGACAGCTTAGCATCTTACTCATGGGGGGAACAGCAGTCCTTATTTGTATACGTGGCTCCAAATGAGGTTTAAGAAGCTCGTAAAGGCCAATGAGCTGTTCGCGATCGAGCCGATACTTATCAAAAACCTCAAAGTCACTCATGTTTTCCAAGGTGGGTCTCACCCTGTAGACACGAGGACCTCGAACCAGACGACCCCTTCGTCTCGGTCTGAGCCGCCGAGGCTGCCTGATTCGACCAACAGCTAGTTCGCCAATAGCAGCACCAGCAGTGTCTACCATGTCATCGTCATCCATCTTTCAAAACAGCGTAACAAGGTATGCACTTGATCTGATGTGGATCACAAGTGATGCATTGGCCATGTTGTTTGGGGGATTTATAGTACAATTAGTCCAATGGTATTGAGTTTGTAATGATTGCTGATTGTATTCACCTGTTTGTATGTGAGCGGCGCGAATGCTTTCACAGTGGGCATTTATTTGTTGTTTGCTGAAATGTTAGTTTCAAACAATGATTCTCAATGTGAAAGTGTCAAATATCACACATACAGTGCATGTTTGTAATGTTTGATCATATGCGTAATCAATATTTCTTAAACGCGATCTTATAGTAACAAGCACACGTCCAGGCTAACATGAATGAAAGTGCATAGTTGTGTATAATGTGCATCGAATGTGATCGATCAATGTTGCTGCAACATTGTTTGTAAACGATAAAGTAACATCTGCCATCTGTAGTATTGTATATATATGAGTGATTGCCGAGCAGTCAATATTGTATGCGTCCCTTTAAAATCGCAATAATAATTCAGAACTTCCCGTCTGCCATCTGTAGTATTGTATATATAAGTGATTTCCGAGCTGTCAATATTGTATGCGTCCCTTTAAAATCGCAATAATAATTCCGAACTTCCCGTCTGCCATCTGTAGTATTGTATATATAAGTGATTGCCGAGCTGTCAATATTGTATGCGTCCCTTTAAAATCGCAAGAAGAATTCCGAACTTCCCGTCTGCCATCTGTAGTATTGTATATATAAGTGATTGCCGAGCTGTCAATATTGTATGCGTCCCTTTAAAATCACAATAATAATTCCGAACTTCCCGTCTGCCATCTGTAGTATTGTATATATAAGTGATTGCCGAGCTGTCAATATTGTATGCGTCCCTTTAAAATCTCAATAATAATTCCTAACTTGCCGTCTGCCATCTGTAGTATTGTATATATAAGTGATTGCCAAGCTGTCAATATTGTATGCGTCCCTTTAAAATCACAATAATAATTCCGAACTTCCCGTCTGCCATCTGTAGTATTGTATATATAAGTGATTGCCGAGCTGTCAATATTGTATGCGTCCCTTTAAAATCTCAATAATAATTCCTAACTTGACGTCTGCCATCTGTAGTATTGTATATATAAGTGATTGCCGAGCAGTCAATATTGTATGCGTCCCTTTCAAATCGCACTAATACTGAATAACTTCCGGCTGTCATCTGTAGTATTGTATATATAAGTGATTGCCGAGCTGTCAATATTATATGCGTCCCTTTCAAATCGCACTAATACTGAATAACTTCCGGCTGCCATCTGTAGTATTATATATATAAGTGATTTGCGATCTGACAATATTTCTTAATTGTCCCATTGAAATCTCCCTAATAATGCTGTTCCAAACAGTTGTTTACGTATATGTTGTATTGTAGTATTGAGTGTTAAAGTTCCTAAAGGGGCGGTACAGTGGTGAATCTGTGATGTGTATGGTTGAATCTTGTAATGACGTCATGATATTATTAACCTGCCTATGTAGTTGTGAAATCCTCATTGTGTTGTTGTATTTGACTACATTGTTATTGTGTGCTGAATAAAATCTAAATGTGTGCTTTGTGGTTGCGTGATGGGTGATGCGTGTTATGTGCATGTACGTATATATTGTGATTGTGTCCCACATATGCTGACTTCTATATAGCGGTGTGGCATTGTTGTTCCTTCCCATAAAGTGACATCTGTAATCTGGTGTACTGATGTTCTTGTTGTACGTAATTCCTAATGGTTTCTGGTGATGGAATCATGATGTTAAAAGTACAGTAAAATCCATATGTTGTGTTTTGTGATTCCTCTAGAAAATGTAATGTGTTTTTCCCCCATCATTTGAATGCACATGTATGAGTGAATGTTAAAAGTAATGTATGTGCATCCATGACTGATCATGTGTTAAGCCTATGTAGATATGCTGTTGCTGCAAGCATATGAGTTGAATAACTGAAATGCAATAATAAAGGTAAATGAGAGGTGTTTCCCATTGTGTAGTGTTTGTGAATCCAGAAATGTGTCTAGAATTTTATTTTAATTTTAAATGTAATTTTATTGAAATAATAATGTGTTACTAGTGATGTGGATTTGTAGTTGATGTAATCTAAAAGTGTGAAACAAATTTATGGTGTTGTGAATATTTAATAATTAAAAACCATAAGTCCACCATAGGGAAATAGTCATTTCTTAATCTATTTATCATCGCTAGGTCTAACGCATAAAATCATGTCTTTTCTAGCGCTGGTATTTGGAGTTTTTCAGTCTACGCTATTTGCGTGCGTTAGGGAAATGAGGGTTTCGCGTGCACGAGCACGTCTTCCCAATAGAAGTCAATGGAGGCTCTAAAGATTTCTAATTTTTTTTTCTAAGACTGGTTTTCCTCGTAAAGTGAGTGACGTCATGAGCTTGTGTGAAAAAGTAACTAAATCGTGTTGTTTTTGTAATAAATAAAAATTTTGTGTATGTCATGTGGTGTATATTGTTTGTATGCATCGATGAGTGTATGTTTGTGATAATGTTATTAGTTAGATGTAGGTATATGAGGGTCTTTTCCCGTGTGTCAATGTAAGTCAATGGGAAAATGGATTTTTGTGGATTTATTTCAAACACCCGAGATCTCGCAACTTTAATCCTTTGTATTTTAACGAAAACAAAATAAATATGAAAAATAAAGATAGTGTAGTGTTTGTATGAGTGTAAGTGTACTTTGTGTAATATTTGTTTTGTGATTCGTGGATGTTTTTTTTGTCGGTATATGTTTACTACTGGGTCTGAGGTGGCGGTAGAAAGGTGAGCGTTAGGTGTATTTTGAGTCGCGGTAAATAAACTCTAAATACCGGAGTGCGTAAGAAACCAGCGTTAGGAGCCTCTAACGCTGGTTTTCACGGTTAACTCCGAACTCTAAATCTAGGCCTAAGATAGCTACAATGTAATTAATAATTATATTATAGCTATCTTAGGATTTATATTTATTTTACAGGTATCTTTGTATTTCTTTTAGCTAGTTAGAATAGTTATTAAATAGTTATTAACTATTTAATAACTACCTAGCTAAAAGAAATACAAAATTACCTGTAAAATAAATCCTAGCCTAAGTTACAATTAAACCTAATACTACACTATCATTAAATTAATTAAATAAACTACCTACAAATAACTACAATTAAATACAATTACATAAACTAACTAAAGTACAAAAAATAAAAAAAGCTAAGTTACAAAAAATAAAAAATTAAGTTACAAACATGTTAAAAATATTACAACAATTTTAAGCTACTTACACCTAATCTAAGCCCCCTAATAAAATAACAAACCCCCCAAAATAAAAAAAATCCCTACCCTATTCTAAATTAAATAAATTTCAAAGCTCTTTTACCTTACCAGCCCTTAAAAGGGCCATTTGTGGGGGCATGCCCCAAAAAGTTCAGCTCTTTTGCCTGTAAAAGAAAAATACAACCCCCCCCAACATTAAAACCCACCACCCACATACCCCTAATCTAACCCAAACCCCCCTTACAAAAACCTAACACTAATCCCCTGAAGATCATCCTACCTTGAGTCGTCTTCACTCAGCCGAGCCACCGATGGAACTGAAGAGGACATCCGGAGCGGAAGAAGTTAATCCTCCAAGCGGCGCTGAAGAAATCTTCCATCCGATGAAGTCATCATCCATGCGGCGCTGAAGAAGTCTTCGATCCGGCCAATGTCATCTTCAAAGAGGCGCTGAAGAGGTCTTCTATCCAGGCGAAGTCATCTTCCAAGCCGGGTCTTGAATCTTCCTTCCTTCCGCCGACGCGGAACCACCTTCTTCACCGTCGGACTACGACGAATGACGGCTCCTTTAAGGGACGTCATCCAAGATGGCGTCCCCTCAATTCCGATTGGCTGATAGGATTCTATCAGCCAATCGGAATTAAGGTAGGAAAATCTGATTGGCTGATGGAATCAGCCAATCAGATTCAAGTTCAATCCGATTGGCTGATCCAATCAGCCAATCAGATTGAGCTCGCATTCTATTGGCTGATCGGAACAGCCAATAGAATGCGAGCTCAATCTGATTGGCTGATTCCATCAGCCAATCAGATTTTTCCTACCTTAATTCCGATTGGCTGATAGAATCCTATCAGCCAATCGGAATTGAGGGGACGCCATCTTGGATGACGTCCCTCAAAGGAGCCATCATTTGTCGTAGTCCGTCGGTGAAGAAGGTGGTTCCGCGTCGGCGGAAGGAAGATTCAAGACCCGGCTTGGAAGATGACTTCGCCCGGATAGAAGACCTCTTCAGCGCCTCTTTGAAGATGACATCGGCCGGATCGAAGACTTCTTCAGCGCCGCCTGGATGATGACTTCATCGGATGGAAGATTTCTTCAGCGCCGCTTGGAGGATTAACTTCTTCGGCTCCGGATGTCCTCTTCAGTTCCATCGGTGGCTCGGCTGAGTGAAGACGACTCAAGGTAGGATGATCTTCAGGGGATTAGTGTTAGGTTTTTGTAAGGGGGGTTTGGGTTAGATTAGGGGTATGTGGGTGGTGGGTTTTAATGTTGGGGGGGGTTGTATTTTTCTTTTACAGGCAAAAGAGCTGAACGTTTTGGGGCATGCCCCCACAAATGGCCCTTTTAAGGGCTGGTAAGGTAAAAGAGCTTTGAAATTTATTTAATTTAGAATAGGGTAGGGATTTTTTTTATTTTGGGGGGGTTTGTTATTTTATTAGGGGGCTTAGATTAGGTGTAAGTAGCTTAAAATTGTTGTAATATTTTTAACATGTTTGTAACTTAATTTTTTATTTTTTGTAACTTAGCTTTTTTTATTTTTTGTACTTTAGTTAGTTTATGTAATTGTATTTAATTGTAGTTATTTGTAGGTAGTTTATTTAGTTAATTTAATGATAGTGTAGTATTAGGTTTAATTGTAACTTAGGTTAGGATTTATTTTACAGGTAATTTTGTAATTATTTTAGCTAGGTAGTTATTAAATAGTTAATAACTATTTAATAACTATTCTAACTAGCTAAAATAAATACAAAGTTACCTGTAAAATAAAAATAAATCCTAAGATAGCTACAATATAATTATTATTTATATTGTAGCTATATTAGGGTTTATTTTAAAGGTAAGTATTTAGTTTTAAATAGGATTCATTTAGTTAATAAGAGTTAATTTATTTAGATTTATTTAATTAATATTTAAGTTAGGGGGGCGTTAGGGTTAGTGTTAGACTTAGGTTTAGGGGTTAATCATTTTATTACAGTGGCGGCGGCGTAGTGGGGGGCAGGATAGGGGTTAATAAATTTATTATAGGTGGCGACGGTGTAGGGGGGCAGGATAGGGGTTAATACATTTAATATAGGTTGCGGCGGGTTCAGGGAGCGGCGGTTTAGGGGTTAATACATTTATTATAGTTGCGGTGGGCTCCGGGAGCGGCGGTTTAGGGGGTAATAACTTTATGTAGTTGCGGCGGTGTAGGGGGGGTCAGATTAGCGGTGTTTAGACTCGGGGTACATGTTAGGGTGTTAGGTTTAGACAGCTCCCATAGGAATGAATGGGATGTCTGGCAGCAGCGAACTTGTACTTTCGCTATGGTCAGACTCCCATTGATTCCTATGGCATCCGCCGCCTCCAGGCTGGCGCTTTGAAAACCAGGTACGCTGGGCCGTAAAAGTGCCGAGTTTTTTGATAACTAGCAAAAGTAGTGAGATTGTGCCGCACTTGTGTGCAGAACATCTGGAGTGACGTAAGAATCGATCTGTGTCGGACTGAGTCTGACGGATCGAAGTTTACGTCACAAAATTCTACTTTTGCCGGTCTCGAGCCTTTGATAACTAAGGCGAATCAGCCTCGCCACAAATACGCTGCGGAATACGCAGCGTATTTGAGGTTGACGGCTTGATAACTAGGCCCCAATGTCTCCACGGCATCTCCTTTTCTGACTCCTGGGGCACTGACGTCAGCACGTATCCATTCCAGTGATTGGCTAAGGAGGTAGGAGTGTATGCAGGTATTCGTCACAGGAAAACTGCACCAATCAGGGATAATGGAACAAAAGGCTTCAATTTGCTCAAGCGGTATTCCTCCCACAACAACAATAATAGTAATTCCAGAACAAAAAAGAGCAATGTCAAGCCCAAATTTAATGCTAGAAACAGTTATTTATTCCAAGTGGTAAAGGAGAAGCATACAAACAAATGCCTGACGCGTTTTGCGCCTGCTCACATGCGCTTCATCAGAGGTTAGTGATTCTAGAAGCATGGAGACTTAAATAAGGTGAACTGACCAGTCAGAGCTGAGTATTCAACATCCAATTGTACGTATACAGCTAAATCTAGACAGCCAATCCATTTTAAGTGTCCATGCTGCTAAGATATAAAACATATAACATTTCAAAATCATAACTACACAAGAATAAGGTTAGTGTATTTGATTACTATGTAAAATGAATGTGCCTTTAAAGGGACAGTAACCACCCTATAATTTCAAGCCATTTGTATTTTATTGTTATAGAATGACATGTCAACCAAGTAGCACTGTTTACTTAAATTATTTTTCAATAGCCAACTCCAACCACTACTTCCCTTATTTGGAGGAGCAAATTTGGGCTTGAGTCTACAGACAACAAGGCTAGTAAAGGTATTTAAGCTAGTATAAAGCAAATTGTTTTGCAATCATTATATGTCAAAGACAATTAGGAAAAGATATGTAGCAAGATCAGCAGGATACATTTTTAGCTCTGAGAATTAGGAAATCTACAACTATCAGAGATAAATTGCATGAAAAGCAGGCAAAATAAGCAATGGAAGTATATTGCAAAGTTGTTTTATTACACATAACCAAACATTTAAGAAACATAATCACAAGATGGTTACTGTCCCTTTAAGAATCTGTCCCTTTAAGAATACGCAAGGGTTTTTATAAGATTAATTTTAGCCGTCAAGGTCACATGATATAAATCATGAAAGGCTAATGGTCAAAGTAAAACAAAGTATAAGGGCAGCAACTTTGGTGGGGTAGTATGAGGTAGATATCATACATAAGGCCTGAATAAAAACAGGACAATGCTCTGTGTTAATGCAGCAATTTTATTTATAAATAAACTAGAAAGCTAAAAAACACCCACAATATTTAAATAAAGCATGGCACACACTTATCTGGATTTGATTTTAATTTTCTTGGCATATACTGTACATGCCAGAAGTCCGATCAAACATATTTGATTACACAAGTTAGACTCCTTGGATATGCAAATCAATAACTGATGTCTACCTTATGTGTAGAAGACATAGGGCTCTATTTATCAAGGTCTGGCGGACCTAAACCCGACACTGCGGATCAGGTCCGCCAGACCTCGCTGAATATGGCGAGCAATGTGCCCGCCGTATTCAGCATTGCACCAGCAGCTCACGAGAGCTGCTGATGCAACGCCGCCCCCTGCAGACTCGCGGCCAATCGGCTGCCAGCAGGGGGTGTCAATCAACCCGATCTTACTCGATCGGGTTGATTTATGGCGATGTGTGTCCGCCTGCTCAGAGCAGGCGGACAGGTTATGGAGCTGAGGTCTTTGTGACCGCTGCTTCATAACTGATGTTTCTGGCGAGCCTGCAGGCTCGCCAGAAACACGGGGCATCAAGCTCCATTCGGAGCTTGATACATATGCCCCATAGTATTCTCTTATGTGTATACATTTTCCATGAAAGAATTTTCAAAAAAATATATGCAAAATTCTTAGAAATAACCAGTTACCATGGAGTGAAAGTATTCAGCAAGTATTAGTAATATCATGATTTATAGTGAGCTGTTTGAGAAAGAAATTGTGCTACTTTATATTGGAATGGCCATTTCTTATAATGAAAAGAAACAAATGCATTTGTATAATACTTTGTATCTGAAAAAAAAACCCACTTTAATGGAAATTAAAAGCTTCCAAACCTTACTTGGTTATTCATTGCTTAGCAACCTTGAGGAACATTGAATGACATGCAATAGTTAAGATTTTTTCCTCTAACTATGTGAAGAAAATCATGTGGCTACATTAATATTGCTCCACAGAAATAATCAGAGATGTATGGACGTGTTTTTGATTTATCATCTTTTCTTCTGTTGATAATGCATATTCAAGTCAATACAAATAACTGTGTGCTAAGGATACAATTTAAGGTCATCACAACAGATCTCCTTCTACAGTTTCAAGCAAATATACCGCTTTACAATGTAACAAGCCAAATCTGTTTTTCATTCTTCACATGCTGAAGCAGAATTACATTTTACATTTCTCAGTGTTGATCTTCAGAAAATAGAGAGCCATTGTCATTGTTTCTTTTTAACATTTTATTCCCCAAGTGAAATATATAAGGTTTAACAAGTATCAGCCTTCCATTTTGGCATTTTCAGGGGTTACTAGGGTATTTTAATGTTTATATCTTTTCTTTCAAGCCCATTCAATATGAAATGAAACCTGCATTTTGTCCCTTGATACCCATATAACTTACAAAATTGCCTAAAAGCTTTCCTTGGATCCTAGTTACCAAGTGTATCACTTATATGTGATACTAATGAATATCAATAATATGCAAGCAGGTTATTTCCCTTCAGATCTTTTTTTTTTATTGGGATCCCAGATGGGCAATTTGTAAGGGTCAAACACAGGGAAATGGGGTTAGGTCAAATGAAAACATTATGTTTGAGCAGAGGATAGAATGTACTTTCCGTTAGAAAATTGAAACGTGCTAGAGGACACTTCTCAGAGAATAGTGAGGTGTTCACATGCATTTTAATGAAGGGTACTGGTGCCCTCTAACACATTGACTAATGGATGGGCCTACAGTCTACTGTATATATTACTAAAGGACTCTGTCTTTAACAAACATAATGCACAAATTCCAATGTTTATGTTACACTGCATTGCTTGATGTTGATATTATTTGAGAAGACTTAATTAATTGATATGAACTATTAGCTTCTCTATCCAATGTTTTATTTGCCAACATCTGCATCTTTACTATATAATTCATTATAATTGTTGAGAACATATTAATAGATTTAGCAAACTAGTTACAATATCAGACTTTATGATAGAAGGGTTTACCTTTTAAGGACTTTAAACATCTGTCTTGTGTTTTCTTTCACGCTTTCTAGAAAGGCCAAAAGTTTTTTTTTTTTTAAGGTTTTCTTAAAAATACAGCAAATTGCCTAAACTAGCTATGTGATTGCTTAGAGCAGTGGACACAATAAGATTAAGATAAACATATTCACAAGGCTTTTAAAATCATTTAATTTAAAAAAAAAAAAAAAAATGTAAAATAATTGTAAAACTTTTATTTTATATCTAGAACTGATATCCTTAATTGCTGATATCAAAAGCATACATTAAACATGACGTTAAAGGGATATGAGACCCAAACATTTTCTATTGTGATTCACAGAACATACAATTTAAAAAAAAAAAAAGTTTACAATTTACTTTTCATTATCAAATTTGCTTGGTTCCCATGGTATTCTTAGTTGAAGAGATACCTAGTTGGACGTCTGGACCACTACATGACAGGAAATAGTACTGACATCTAGTTCTCTTACAAATGGATAATATTCTTGCAAACCTGCTGACATATAGTGCTCCAGCCACGTGCACGCTCCTGAGCTTAAGAGAATGAAGCAAATTTGCTAATAGTAATAAATTAGATTGTTGTTTAAAATTGCATGCTCTGCCTGAATCATGAAAGAAAAATGTTGGGTTTCATATCACTTGAATGTGTAAAAATTGTGGAATACAGGTGGCCCTCGTTTTACGGTTCAATTTACACCGTTTCAGAATAACAACCTTTTTTTACAGTCATGTGACTGCTATTGAAAAGCATTGAGAAGCAGTGCATTTATTAAAATAGCCAGTAGGCGGAGCTGTCCGCTTGTGTTGCAGCAAAGCCAAGCAAGCTGAAATTAATCACTTTAACCAGACCTGAGCTATCGAGCAGATTTCAAAGGAACAAGATCTTCCTGTCTATAAATCAGTCCAGATTGGAATGCATAGAAATAACTATTTGCAGAAAAATGCAAGTGAAGTCTGTGTTGTGTGATTATTTTATTAGGTTTATAATGCTGTTTAGCAAATGTTTTTGTTCATTTAACTTAGTTTAATTATTTATTCTGTGTTGTGTGATTATTTTATTAGGTTTATAATGTTGTTTAGCATTTAAAGTCTTCATTTCAAAGCTTAAAAAAATAATGTATTAGGAGTTACTTATGACAATTTTGAGAGGGGCCTGGAACCTATCTCCCTCACTTCCCTTTGACTTACATTATAAACTGGGTTTCAATTTACAACGGTTTCGATTTACAACCATTCCTTCTGGAACCTAACCCCGGCGTAAACTGAGGGCTACCTGTATATCTATGAGTATTTGTAGATAAGCAAATTGAGACAGAAAACAGGGTGAGCTACTAGCATATCAATGGTGTGTACGTTTGGGGTAACCAGAATTTTGCAGTAAAATAGACAAAAAGGACAAAGGTTAAAACAATAATAAAAAAATTACATTGGTATTATTATTGTTATTATTATTACAATTTTCTCTGCCTTGAGCATGGGGGTTACCTCATATGGTACTCTCTAGAGACAATCTAACAATGAAAAGAAAATGTTTCTTAAGCTCTCGTTAGCTTTCAAGTCATGGGATACAGCAGTTGGCTATATGCAAACATTGACTCTTCTAGTCTAAATCTTAATGCACTTTAAATATTTACTGACTGGATCAATTGGATGCTCATAGCTACCCTTCCCATTTCAGTCAGCATATATTTACAATCTTGTTATAATAATTCAGTAGTACAATTTAACTTAGCACCGGCAAAAAAAAAAAAAAAGAAGCAAAAAGCAACGTTTTCACTGTTAATGAGCTTTTCCCTTGTTGCTTTGCAGTTTCGTGTATCTATTGTTGGTGTTTCATAATTACATTTAACATAGAATTTTTGTGTAATTTGTGTTATCTCTGGAAATATTTATGTTTTTAGATTAATTGATTATTTTTCCCATGTAACAACCCACTAAAGATGTGCAGGCAAATTTTTTTTGTTTAGTCAGAAATTTTCATAACAAACATTCTGGGAAATTTGTTTTCAATTGGCTGCACTGTTCTGTATTTGTTTTGTTTAAAAAGAAATTGCATATCAAATTTAAGTTAAACATTTACATTTCTGTTTAACGAATGTAAATGTTTAAAAAGAACAGGGTAAAAAATGGACTTTACCTAAAATGCTTATGGATTAGGTAGTAGGTGGCGCAGGTCAAGGGGTTCTTTCTTTACAGATGAAGAGATAGAATCCTCACGATCCTTCAGTAGTAGAATTTCACAGGTGCATTAGAAGCTTCCAGTTTGGCACTGTTGATGAGGTTAGGCTGGGACTGCCAATTAGAGGGTTTGGGAAAACATGAAGAGCGGACACTCCCCTTCCTGTGATAGCCGTGGATGTCTTCTTGAGCAGGTAGGCTGGCTTTTGCAGTTAGGGTCTGATTATAATTGGTGGAGCAAACAAAAACCCTTATGAACATGTCTCCTCAACTTCAATATTTTAAAACAAATCTTTTTAACCAACATACTGCCAAACATTTGCAGATGCATGTCAGTAGATGTGCTGTTTTAAAGAATAGCATCTGTTTCCAACAACTTGCAAGGTGAGTGACCTCAGTAATCCCCTGTGCGTATTATGCTGAGTTAACGGAAAATAGGGCTGGTCCCCAAAATTTCCAGGGCTGCTTTTTATTCCCAGTACAGCCCTGATTCTAAGCCTCCAGTTAGTGCAAGCCTGGATATGGAGTGTAGAGGAGTGGCTTAGTGCACTCTCCAGCACATGTAGGTAAGTATTTCAGCATTCTTTTAAAAAAAATTAAGGAATATTGCTGAATTTGTTTTTGTCAATTTTCCCTGTGCATTCTTTCAGATATTTGTTTCGTTAAAAAAAAATGAATATCCCTTTTTCAGTACAAAACACACAAGTCTACAACCCACTGTCTGTAGCTCGGTCCCAGCAAGGAACTGCCAGCTAGAATTAAGGTAATATGATTATTCACTTGACACAGGCCAAATAACATGCCAGATAAAAATAATGTTTTTACTTTTCAGGTATGTACAATTATTTTCTCAAATATAGGGGCCGATTTAACAAGGGCCGGAAGACCGTTGCTCCTTAACTCGTACGCCTCCTCTGAGGTGGCAGACATCAATCCGCCCGATCACATAAAATCGGTTGATGGACCCCCCCCTGCTAGCGGCTGATTGGCCGCGAATCTGCAGGGGGCGGCATAGCACAAACGGTTCACCAGAACTGCTTGTGCAATGAGAAATGCTGACAGCATATGCTGTAGGCATTTATCAATGTGCGGCGGACATGATCCGCTACAGCGGATCATGTCCACTTGCACTTTGTTAAATCAGCCCCATAGAATCTATCAGGGATTTATATTTTAATCACCAGGAGCAAGATTGTTAACAAATAACACTACAGTAGAATATAGAAATATAAATATAAATTAGACAGGTGTTCCAATTCAAGTCAAAAGCAAAACAGGTCAACTAAACCATTGTTTCTCAATCGCGGTCTTCAAGTACCCCCAACAGGCCAGGTTTTATTATAGTTGAACCAGTGCACAGGTGAAGTAACCAGCTGGTCAGTAACATCATGGTAACTAACCTGCTCTCACCCATCAGCTGATTATTTCACCTGTTCCCTGGAACAGCTATAATGAAAACCTGGCCTGTTGGGGGTAATTGGGGACTGAGGTTGAGAAACATTGAAATAAAGTATGCAGGAAGATGAGAAATGTTTGGCTAAATATATGTGACTACTCCCTTTAAAGGAGCCTATGTTCGACTATGGACTAACCATCTTACCACAAGGAGGCAAACCTTTGTATGTTTGGCCAAGAGGGAACACAAAAATGTTTGTAGTCATGTGGTAAGCACAACTGCTCCTAAGCTTATACTTCCAGCTGCTAACACCATATGACCTGCAAGATAATATTTTAGAATATAATTACCAATTTGGACACACCAAAAAGGTTTGCCACCCTTATAATAGGGCTTCACAGTGGAGGCTCTAGCCTCAAGAGAGCTGCACTATGGCTGCACCCCAGTGAGTCAAATAAACATTCTGTCCCTCTTGACCTTTAAAGTCGTCAATCTCCGGCCCCTTAAATTACCAACTTACAATCCCCACTTATCCTACTTGAAATAAGACACATGACACGTAACCATTGGTACAAAATTGGCCGCAGCCATTTTATTAAATAAAAAAACCCTTTAAATTATTAATAAATACAACCTTTAAACCGAACATACATAATGTTCTTAAATAACACAGACCTTAAAGCCCTTTAATACCATGCTGAAAAATTCCCCACAGCGGTGCTAGTTCCCTAACTAATTAGCAACATGGCCGTCATTCAAAACTGGACTCAACTAGATACTCGCTGAGTCTGTAACCAACCACACCTCCACTTTAATAGGGAACCCCTTGCCCCTATAATAAACCAGTTGCACACTCACCCCATGGAGAGGCAACTTATTCACAACCCCCAATTCACTTGGCCATATTCCTTTCATTTTCTGTCTGAGAACTAGCACCCCCGCCTTGCTGCGACAAACCTAAAGAAAAGAAAAACAACAAAAACAAGGGGTGGGTGGGAGGGAGCTGCTATCAAAACAATTTCCTGTCAGATTGTTACCTGCCTGTTCCCGCTCATTCTTTAAATATGCACCAGCTCGCGCCAGCCACTCCCCCTTTTCCCACCAGCCATTCCAAAAAACAGGACTCATCCTCCATAGGTCAAGGCCCCTTCACATCATTCCGCACTCCCATGGGCGTCTTGACCTTTAAAGTCGTCAATCTTAGGCCCCTTAAATTACCAACTTACAATCCCCACTTATCCTACTTGAAATAAGACACATGACACGTAACCATTGGTACAAAATTGGCCGCAGCCATTTTATTAAATAACCATAACCTTTAAATTATTAATAAATACAACCTTTAAACCGAACATACATAATGTTCTTAAATAACACAGACCTTAAAGCCCTTTAATACCATGCTGAAAAATTCCCCACAGCGGTGCTAGTTCCCTAACTAATTAGCAACATGGCCGTCATTCAAAACTGGACTCAACTAGATACTCGCTGAGTCTGTAACCAACCACACCTCCACTTTAATAGGGAACCCCTTGCCCCTATAATAAACCAGTTGCACACTCACCCCATGGAGAGGCAACTTATTCACAACCCCCAATTCACTTGGCCATATTCCTTTCATTTTCTGTCTGAGAACTAGCACCCCCCGCCTTGCTGTGACAAACCTAAAGAAAAGAAAAACAACAAAAACAAGGGGTGGGTGGGAGGGAGCTGCTATCAAAACAATTTCCTGTCAGATTGTTACCTGCCTGTTCCCGCTCATTCTTTAAATATGCACCAGCTCGCGCCAGCCACTCCCCCTTTTCCCACCAGCCATTCCAAAAAACAGGACTCATCCTCCATAGGTCAAGGCCCCTTCACATCATTCCGCACTCCCAGGGGCTTCTTGACCTTTAAAGTCGTCAATCTTAGGCCCCTTAAATTACCAACTTACACTTATCCTACTTGAAATAAGACACATGACACGTAACCATTGGTACAAAATTGGCCGCAGCCATTTTATTAAATAACCATAACCTTTAAATTATTAATAAATACAACCTTTAAACCGAACATACATAATGTTCTTAAATAACACAGACCTTAAACCCCTTTAATACCATACTGAAAAATTTCCCACAGCGGTGCTAGTTCCCTAACTAATTAGCAACATGGCCGTCATTAAAAACTGGACTCAACTAGATACTCGCTGAGTCTGTAACCAACCACACCTCCACTTTAATAGGGAACCCCTTGCCCCTATAATAAACCAGTTGCACACTCACCCCATGGAGAGGCAACTTATTCACAACCCCAAATTTACTTGGCCACATTCCTTTCATTTTCTGTCTGAGAACTTGCACCCCCGCCACCGACTGGTCTGACCAAGCAGTCCAGTCCCGCCAATCCCAAAATTTCCCCCAAGGATTCCTTAAGGTCAAATAAAAACAGCTGCAGGCCAAATTGATTAAAATGTACCCCATCCTTTAAATAGAATTCCTCAGACCCCTCTACCTCAAAATCTGGATGGAAAGCCACCCCACCCCCAAGTGTCCTAACAAAAGAACTTATTAGCTTATTAACCTTTCTGCGACTCCGCTCCAGCCTATCATAGTCCCAGGCCGACCTCCAAACCAAACGTATAATCTGTGACCAGATAATTCTCAAAGTGGGATGGAGATCCCTAATTCTACCCAAATCCCTCTTGATTCTCCTAACCAACTCCCTCTGAGAAAGAAAACCCAAATCATTTCCCCCCCAAATGTACAATCAACACCTCAGGATGAGGAAAAATCTTACAGTAGTCCACGAACAATGGCAACAAATTCTCCCAACTCATACCCCGAACCCCTAACCATTTTACCTCCCACTGCATGACCGGACAACCCAGCTGTAGGCCGCCCATTCTTTTACTGGCCTCAGCACTGGCCCAGTAAATAAAGGAGTGCCCCATCACCCACACGATCCTCACACCTGAAAATAAAAGAAAAAACAAACGTGGTGTAATCTGTGACCAGATAATTCTCAAAGTGGGATGGAGATCCCTAATTCTACCCAAATCCCTCTTGATTCTCCTAACCAACTCCCTCTGAGAAAGAAAACCCAAATCATTTCCCCCCAAATGTACAATCAACACCTCAGGGTGAGGAAAAATCTTACAGTAGTCCACGAACAATGGCAACAAATTCTCCCAACGCATACCCCGAACCTCTAACCATTTCACCTCCCACTGCGCGACCGGACAACCCAGCTGTAGGCCGCACATTCTTTTACTGGCCTCAGCACTGGCCCAGTAAATAAAGGAGTGCCCCATCACCCCCATGATCCTCACACCTGAAAATAAAAGAAAACACTCAGAATGTCAATTGACAGGAACACTCCCCCCAACCTCCTTAAACCCTCAATTCAGGCCTCCACTTAAAACTTGTAATGATTGGATCCCCATATCCCAATACGCTTTACCACATCCTCCCTCAACCCTACAATAGAAGCCTCTGCTGCAGCCCCTATACGGAAGTAATGAGACCCAAACTCCGACGGAGCAAGTCCTAACATCCCAACTGACCCTTTTAATATAGCCCGAAACTGATACTGTGACAAAAAGGACCCATCTGAATGAATTAGCAACGGGCCCCCTTGTGTAGGCCGTATGACCCCATAGAGTGAGAAAATCTGACAAGCACAAACTACTGTCCCACTAGGGAATAATACTATATTCTTCCCTTTTCCATAAATGGCAGTTTTGCTGCCCCTCAATAAAATATCAACCCTTTGCTCCCCCCACAGCACATCCTCCCTCTGCAGTCCCCCAGGAACCCTCCTACTTGGGCTCACTAACTCAGATATTCGAAAGGCCCCGAAAAAGGCTAAGACGAAGGCCGTGCGAAATAAAATTATTTCAAATGTTGAGAAACAAATATTAGGCAGCACTCCCCAAATTTTTTCAAGAAATGTAAATGTAATGGGCCTCCTATTATCTATACTCTTACTCTTCTTTTTTAGGCCTTAAGAACCTGACGAACCCAGAAAACTTTAGTCACATCACCGATACCTAACAATCTAAACCTAAAGTCTAAAGCAGCCAATCTCTTATCCATACTAGCTGCCAACAAACCCAAAACACCCCAATGCCACAACCATTCCAGCAAACAGCCGGTAACATCATCAATTCCCTCCCTAACTTCAGCCTGTTTCAACCAACTTTCCCATTCCCTCCAAACTGTTACATAAGCAGACCAAGTACCTGGGGCTAACGAACTCTTCACCAATTCAGCAAGTCCTCCTCCCCAAGCCTCCACAGCTGATCCGGACACCGCCTCCCCACTGCATCCACCTGAGGTGCCAGCTCCCGAAAACGAATCCACTGCAATCGAGATAAAGCATCTGCAATCAAATTACACTTCCCCAGAATGTGTTTGGCCCTAACCAAAACATTAATGCGCAGACATTTTAAAACTAGCACCCTCAGTAAACGCAAAACCAATGGGGATGAAGTCGACAACGTATTAACAGCAGTGACCACACCCATATTATCCATGTGGAACAATATAGATTTGTTCCCCAACTCCCCTTCCCATACAAACAACGCTACTAGTATGGGGAACAACTCCAAGAACACCAGATTACGAATTAAATCCAACCCAACCCAGGCCTGCAGCCGCACACCAATATCCGTGGAAATATGCCCCAAAACCGGTCCCCCCAGCCGTATCGGTCACCAAATCTAAATCAATGTTGGACACACGGGCTTCCATGAACATCGAAGCCCCGTTAAAATCCTTCAGGAACCACAACCATACCCACAGATCATCTTTGTGCCCCTTTGTCACCCTCACAAAGTGATGGGGCTTACGAACACCAGCTGTGGCCAAAGACATTCTCCTGGAGAATACTCTTCCAATGGGAATGATTCTACAGGCAAAATTCAACTTCCCCAAGAGTGATTGCATCTCCCTCAAAGTCACCTTGGACAAGCCAAGGAACCGCCAAATCATGCCCACTAAATCCACAATCTTCTCCCTCGACAACCTACATTCCATCTTGGCCGAGTCGATAGTAATTCCCAAAAAATTGAGGGCCGTCACCGGACCCTCAGACTTCTCCATGGCAATGGGAACCCCAAAATCCGACGCCACGAAAGAAAAACAGTCCCTCAACTTTACACAAACGTCTGATTCAGCCGGGCCCACAAAAAGAAAGTCATCAAGATAGTGTACTATCAACGAAAATCCCGACCGGACCTTCACTACCCACTCCAAAAAAGAGCTGAAACACTCAAATAAGGAGCAGGAGATGGAACACCCCATAGGGAGGCAAAGGTCCACATAATAGGCTCCATCAAAGCAACAACCCAAAAGATAATGAGAAGAAGGATGAACCAGCAGCAATCAGAACGCTGCTTCAACGTCAACCTTTGCCAACCAAGCCAAATGACCCGCCTCCTTAACCATCTTGACAGCCTGGTCAAAAGATGTATAGGACACTGACGCTAAATCCTCCGGAATGCCATCATTCACGGACCCCCCCTTTGGGAAGGACAGATGGTGTATCAGCCTGAACTTCCCTGGGTCCTTCTTAGGCACCACACCCAAAGGAGAAATGCGCAAATGAGGAAATGGTGGGGCCCTAAAAGGACCGGCCATGCGCCCCAACAAAACCTCCCTTTCCAATTTCTCCCGCACCACTTCAGGCCACTCCCTAGCTGACTTCAGGTTACCTCTATAATGAACCACTCCCCCCGTGGATGGGATTTTAAAACCATATTCGAACCCATGCCACAACAACAATGCCTTTTCATTACAACCCTTCTGCTTAGCGGAATGGGCGAGCCACCGCTCCATCCCGCTTACCCTCACCGGCGTTGTTCCCTTTGTCAGGCAATTCAGCAACTCCCCCTGTTCTGTTCTTCCGGAAACACTTGGAGTACGAATGTGCTCCCCCACACCCCGAACACTCATGTCTAAATTTACAAGTTGAACGCCATTTACACCCCTTCTCATTGAAAGAGAAGCAGAACCCCTATCTGACTGCTGCCAACGACCCACTCTGAGGTGACTCGCCGGCTCCCCCACGAAAAAGCTGGGATGATTGGACTGATGTCATGATCTTGAGCCATAGACCCATATCCCGATCATCCCACTTCATCTCAGGCTTAACCGACAATCGTTGACGGAACTGCTCATCGTAAGCTCATCAGGCTATGCCCCCATAAGTCCACTGGGCAGCCGCTACCTCATCTAAATAGCAAAATAACGCTGCTCCCTGTTCTGGAAACTTGCTCGCCAACACACTGGCATAAATAACATTCGCTTGTAACCAATTGGTAAATGTTTTTGGCAACTTGATATACCGCTTTTTTCTCTCTTCCTCCTCCTTCTTGGACGCCTCCTTTTTAGAATCCTCAGGGATTTCAAAGGACTGGTAAAGCGGTAAGAGGGAAAATAATTCAATAAATTCCCATTTCCAGATCTTTTCCCTCAATTCCACCGTCAGGTGCATGCCCAATGGCCCAATCGAACACAGAGAGGACCGAGACAAGGCTGTATCGGCAATCTCAAGTTCCGACTCCCCCGTCCCCTTACCCTCAATGTTAGCAGCCTTTAAAAGAGGCACCTCAGCTGCCTGAGTCTGAATTGCCACCCCGTTCCCCTGTCCAACCTCTACTGGCCCATCCGCTGTCGTATTTGCTACCAAGATCCCAGGAGGGACCCAAGAACTGGTGACCCCCCCTTGTCACTGTGCACTGGAGCCTTCTAACCTAGCTAACAAATCCCTTAAACCCGCTACCACTGTAACTGCTATAGAATCCGCACCCACAACCCCAACTTTTTCCACCCCAACACTAAAAACCCTTGTGCCAGTCCCCCCCATACCTGCTCTAGGTTCCTCTGCAGCCGGGGATTGATCCTTGTGAGATACAGCTATAACAGTCTCCTGACTCTGGAACCCGGTAACTCTAGGTTCCGTAGCAGCTATCTCCTGTTGTACTCCATCAGCCTGCAAAACAGAGACATGTGAAAAAAAACCCAACGGCGCCCATAACCCCACACCCCTCTGAGCCATAGAAATACCCAAGACACTATCAGAAACTACCCCTCTTAGGAGCTGTAGCCCCAGACCCTACTAAACTTGCATCCCCATATCTCCTGCGCTGCCTACCCCTACTGAGCACTCCCCCACCCCCCGGCCTATTCGGCCATTGTACAGACCCAACAGACCTTTTTAATACAGTACAGTGACCCCTTCCCACCTCCCCCCTTTGCTGCCCTTTCTTCCACTAACTCAGCCCGCCCTGACATAGGAACATCGTCTTCCAAATCCAGCATGATGTTGTCAGTCCAAGAATCTTGTAGGCCATAAGCATCCCCGCTCAGACCGTCCTCTCCCACCACAAGCAAACCAGAAGAAGCCTCTGGCCGTGGCCCAGCTATATTCCCTTCTGAAATATAAACATTATTAGAAACAAACACAGGGTCCCCAGCAGCTTCATTCCCACCCCCCTGCTCCCTTCCCCCCCCCCGCAACTGAATCTCCCAATGTCCTGACTGAGATCCTGGACCAGCAAAGAGGACCACCCCTCTGAGGTGCATTAGGTATAATATCCTCCTCAGATGAATCCAAATATAAGGTTAAATCCTCCATGCCAATGCCAGTCCCCCCTTCAGGCTGATCCCCAATTCTTTCCTCCCCCATCAACCTTTTTTCCACAACATATAACTGATGGCCCCCCAAACCTCCACTAGGCCTCACCACCTGGGCCGTGTGTTCTACAGTATGCACTTGTGCTTCTACAAACTGTGTCCTCCCCCCAGAGCCGTTATCCCCGGATTCGTTATCACCCCCAACTCTCTGCTTTTCAATTGGCCCCACATTTCTGTCACTTTCCCCCTCCACATTCCTACCCATTATTTTTTCAGGCCTCAGTGGACCGTCATCTTTATTGACCTCCTTTTTTCCCCCATCAGGCCCCCAAGGCCGTAAACGGCTGCCTTACCCTGAGCCATCGTAACACTGGCCTGTCTGGCTCCTGATGTCACCACCGTCGGAGACGCAAGGCTGCCTAATCACCGCTGAAACCTGACGACTCACAGAGCTGGGAACTGCCTTCTTCTTCACCACCGACTTGGCACCCGGACTTGGACTCACTCTCCTGCGACCACCGGAACTCCTCACGACATCCGGATCCAACCTCACCAGCGGCCTGGAACGTCTTACCGGCCTGGACATCGTCGCCGACTTCACCTCTCCTTCATCGGCATCCGGATCCAGCAAGGAACGAAGACTTTCCTCCAACCAGGTAGGACCTCTTTTTTCAGCTGCCTCCTTAAGCTGCCCTAGCAGGGCATCCAACTGAGCCATCCTGGACCATGAGGGGGAAAAGGCATGCAACAACGACTGACAGAGCTGCTATCAATTTCCTGTCAGATTGTTACCTGCCTGTTCCCGGTCATTCTTTAAATATGCACCAGCTCGTGCCAGCCACTCCCCCTTTTCCCACCAGCCAATCCAAAAAACGGCCTCATCCTCCATAGGTCAAGGCCCCTTCACGTCACTCCGCACTCCCAGGGGCTTCTTTCTAACTGTATACATGGAAAATATTCCCCAAACTAATATCCAATGCTCACCCCTACACTTTAAACTGTTTTCAGCAACAACAAAACTTCAGCTCTATTTCCCTAAAGTATAATGGATTAAAAGCAAAATAACATACACAATGGGTACAGGGAATCTAAAAAGTCTTCACTGCATTTTTGGTTTACTTTCTGTGTATTGAACTGCAAGTAATCTCATCATGCAAGTTTGCTAAGGATTAAAATAGTTTAATTTGTTTGTTTTTATTTTGAGTATTATTTGTATGCACACATTTTTGCAGAGGGAGGGGGAGTGTCTGCTTTCACTGGGTGTTCCAGTCAACCTAATCAAAAGTGCTAAACTGGGAGTTTCTAAGTAAGTTTTTAAAAGGGTTTTATACTGGATTTTTAGATCAGCATCTGTGCATATTCTTATTTATTGTAGTGTTTATTACATGCAGTTATATGAAAATTGGTCTATACTATCCCTTTAAGCATAAGCTATAAAAAAGCTGTGTAAACATAGCCAGCAGAAAAAAATTACACTCCCCGTGGGAGGTATGAGAGATAAGCAATACAAAGTTAATTTCAATTGTCGTCTAAGTATTAGGCTTTGATATATAGCCAAAGGTAATATAAAGAAGAATGTGTGTACAGAAAGAAAGTGATCTAATAAAGAAATCTGATTTCCTGTACGCTCAGCCAATTTTAATGGGCTGTGGTTTAAAAGCACAAACACATCTATTTCATATAAAAAAAAAGAATCCTAAAACAATTTCTCATACATTTTATACTCTGCAGCTAGTATGACAAGTCATTGGACACATATTAAGGGGAACAATTTTACAGTACCTACCTAGTTTTACTCTTCAATAAAAGATACCAAAAGAAGCAAGTACATTTGATAACAGAAGAAAATTTGCAAGTTCCCATGAAAGAATATATTTGGGTTTCATGATTCTTTAAACATGCAATGTGGACATTGTATTGAAGATGAGATAAAATACACATGTAAGCCATGCATGGTACTTGACATTATTCAGCACCTCACTGATATTCAATTAATAATTGCAGTGTGAAAAATAACCACACACTCCATAAGAGCTCAAGAAGAGTTAATCTTGTATATGGCTGCCCTCTGGGATGCCATCAAGCTTGTCACGAGGTTCATGCTCTTTCTCATAATTTAGAGAAACTTCTCCTAAAAAGGCGATTGCACTGCATTTTAAAAACAGCATGATAGTATATACCGTTGATATAAAAAGTCTACACACCCTTAAGAAATTGCAGGTTTTTAAAATGTAAAGACAGAAATAGCAACATGTAAATGTCAGGCCTTTTCCATCTGAAATGTGATCTACCAACAAACAAAAATCCAGAAAAAACATATAATGAATTATTAGGAACATTTTAAATAAAATAACCTATAACACTCTGACACCTAGATTACAAGTTTTGCGCTATAGAGGGTGCGAAACGAACGCAACAAAAGTTGCGTTATTTCACCCTCCATAACGCTGCCATTACAAGTTTCTAAAAAGCCACCTTGTTTGTTCGATATGGTAGCCATAAGGTCCATACCGCACAAAATACAAGCACTGCTTTGACGTGCTTGTGCACACTTTCCCCATAGACATCAATGGGTGCAAAACTAACACCTGCGATCGCGGAATGAAAAGCTCCATAACGCAAACCCATTGATGTCTATGGGGGAAACAAATTTAGGTTTAAACCTAACACCCTAACATAAACCTCACGTCTAAACACCCCTAATCTGCTGCCCCCGACATCGCCAACACCTACATAATGTTATTAACCCCTAATCTGCCAATATTCAAATCAGCCAATAGAATTTCAGTAGCTCTTATCCTATTGGCTGATTTGAATTTCAAAAATCAAATCAGCCAATAGGAATTCCATTTTGAAATGGCTCCCTTGCATTGAAGATTCAGTGCACAGCGGCGACCAAATGAAGAGGATGCTCCGCGATGGATGTCTTCAGGATGGAGCCGCTCCGCGTTGCTGGGATGAAGATAGAAGAGGCCACCTTGATGAAGATAGAAGACGCTGCTTGGATGGATAAAGACCTCGCCACCTGGATGAAGACTTCTCGCCGCTTGGATGAGGATGGATGTCCGGACTTCAGAAACTGTAAGTGGATCGTCGGGGGAATCAGTGATATGCAGTCACTAGAGGAATGTGAGGCAGGGCTTCACCTCTCATATGGGCAAAAATATATATTTTTTCCCCAGCATTTTTTCTTTCACAGCTACATGTTGTGTAATGGAGAGGCACAAGCAGGTCTGCCCATCATTACACAACATGCTGCACCACCTACTGGATGAAAGTGGTTAAGATCATTGCATGGCCCAAAACTGCTTATTTGAGGCAGTCCTATTTGGGCTGACCCAATCCAGTGAGAGGCATTAGTAAGTGGAACTTAGGGTTGGGGCTGGATTAAATCATATAAAACAAAACAACAACTGAAAAAAACAACTTTCATTTATTTTGTTGCTATCCTGTGAAGCTGCTAGTTTTGCTAAAGTGAAAAAGAGAGTTCTTTACTTCCCCTCTAAGTGCAGTGGAATGTTCCACTGTCATGTCCTTATACAGAGCAGGAAGAGATGCAGAGAAAGCATTGTTTTAGCCACATCTTCTTGAAGTAAGTTCTACAACCTTAGATTTTAAAGGGATTCTGTTAGTGAAAATAATTTAATGAATGTGGTTTAGTGTTTTTTACTCTTTTACAGCAGTTTAAGGATCATTTTTGTATTTTCTTTACTCAAAATTTACACTAGCAGCTTGCCTCTGTACTTCACACTAATTTATAGTCTCACTTTCTGAACTCTCTGTAGCTCTGCTGTTTTATTACTTTAAAATGCAGTGGTCGACCCCCCCTTGTGTGTGTGTGTGTGTGTCTCTCTCTCTATCTATCCATCTCTCTCCTTACATGTCGTTCAACCCCATGGTCTCTTTCTCTTTCTGTCTCTCTTCCTCCCCCTCTGACTCTCTCATCCTTTATGTGTCTCTCTAATCCTCTATGTGTGATTGTGTCTGTTACAGAAGCATTAGTTATTTTGTTGTGAAGAGCTTATTTCCCAGCAGCAATGCCTGAACCAGCAAGCCAGCGCCTAAGAAGGGCTCCAAGAAAACCGTAACAAGTATCATTTCATAAAGAGTTAACTCTTTTTTTTTCAGCTTTTAGAAACTATTGTCTAATCACCTCTGGAGCCAGACTGCTAATTGATAAGATGAACTTGTAAACTTGTTATCTTAAGTACTGTAATCCTATTGTGGCCTGTCAAAGGACAGTGCTCTCTATCTAAATGTGTGATGGGGGATTTTGGCTTCCCCCCCTCTCCCCCTGGGAGTGCCCTGTGTGCATGTAACCTTAATAAAAAGCAGGCTGGGCATCCCAGTCCGGAGTTCTTGTTTGACCCTCAATCGCAGCGTTGACTCGTTTTTGTGGGCAGAAGGGTATCCTAGCGGTACTGCAGCTAAGGGAGATTATTCTATATTTGCGAGACTCATATAGAATACTATGGAAAGCAGCTTCTCCCCTCTTTAGCAATAGGGATCCAGGCTACTAAGCGGTCCATCTCTCAGCGAGACTAAGGGTAACCGTAACATTTGGCGGCAGCGGCGGGATTTTCCTGGATTTCCTAGGAGAGGTACAGAACGGATGGAGAGCGCTTACGAAAAATTGAAGCGTACAACCCAAAAGGATTTACTTGAAAGCAGAGGGGGGTACGCCAGCAACCGGCCGAGGAGAGAGCTGATCGCAGAATTGACCGAACTGGATCAGAGCTTCACAATGGCGGAAACACCGACCACGATTAGTGACGAAAAAACCAGGATTGTTCGGGAAAGGCTCTCATTATACGGGCCGAACCCCTCCATGGAATTGGTACAGCAGTTGATGGCAGAGGCGGACGAGGATATACGAGAGACTCGAGCCCACGAACTCAACCTAGCGAATGCACACCGAAATGCTGAAGCCCCGCAGGTAATCATCCCTGTCGAAAATGCTGGGAGGCCCAAGATACCCTATGCGGCATTTCGACCCTTCCTAGAGAGCGAGACAGGGATTGATGAATATTTGGCGGACTTCGAAAGGCAATGTGCCCTGCACCAGATTCCCAACAGAGAGTGGCCCACGATATTGTCTGGGAAACTATCCGGGCGAGCCCTGGAAGCCTTTCGTACTCTGGGTGCTGAGGAAGTGACACAGTATGAGCTAGTTAAGGAGACACTGTTGCGACGGTACGCTGTAACTCCGGACACGTATCGCCGACAGTTTCGGGGCACGGAAAAGAAGCCTAACGATACCCATATGGAATGGGCGCACCGAATGCGGAGAGCGGCAAATCACTGGCTGAGCGGAAGTAAAGCGGTGACTGGGGAGGAAATTTTACAATTGTTTCTCTTAGAACATTTTTATAATGGCATGGAACAGCAAGGGAAGGAATGGCTGCGAGACAGGCGGCCTTCTACCTTAGAAGAAGCAGCCAAATTGGCCGATGAACATTATGACTCCCGTCTTCACGAACCCATGAACTACCGAGCTCCAGCACGGGTCGAACCCAGAGAGGTTTACCGTGCACCCCCTCGTACTGAATTCCGAGCCCCGGTGCCCACAAGGCCCGTCCGACACTCAGGACCACCCAATAACAGCTCTGAGCGTCCCAGACCGACTTGCCACCGATGCAAGCAACCAGGGCATTTCATGGCTAGCTGCCCCCTTAATACGCACCAGACACCCAGGAATTACAATTACCCCTCTGGGTCCTATCGTCCGGCCCGGGCTCTCTGTGTTAACCAAGAGGCCCCTATGGAGGGATATGTGGGGCCGCTTCACGAGGCAGACCCTGTATATGCTGCCTCAGATAACCGCCAGCACCATCGGCAGAGGGTATGGCTCGAGGGGCGATCTACCGAGGGATTGCGAGACACAGGGGCTACTATCACGCTGGTACAGAGTCATTTGGTGCCAGAGCACAAGCGATCCGGACAGACTGTGGCCGTTAGAGTGGCGGGGGGGGATGTGTACAAAATTCAAACAGCTAAAGTGCATCTTGATTGGGGAGCGGGAAAGGGGGCTGTGAACGTGGGCCTAATGGATAATTTACCTGCCGAAGTACTACTGGGCAACGATTTGGGCCCCATGACTTCTGCCTATGCTCCAGTATGCAACAACGAGGCGGACCCAGTGACTACACGGGCCCAAGCCCGGACGGAGCGAGAGCTCTCACCAGTGCGGGAGACACAGGTAAGACCTACCCCGACCTTGCCTGACAGGTTAGGCCCCATACCCTGGGACACCCCAGATGCTTTCGAGGCAGAGTCTAAGACTGACCCGACCTTACAAAAGTACCGGGAACGAGCAGAGACCGGAGGGGGCGGGGCAGATAACGAAACATTCTTATGGGAAAAAGGGAAACTATACCGCTGGACAGAGAAAAGGGGACAGCGTAGGCGACAGCTGGTAGTGCCCCACAAATACCGTCAAGAAATCCTCAAAATAGGCCACGACATCCCCTTAGCAGGCCACCTAGCCGTTACCCGTACCCTACACCGCATTACTCACACGTTCTTTTGGCCAGGGGTGCACGCTGACGTTAGAACTTACTGTAACACCTGCGATGTGTGTCAACGAGTAGGAAGGCGAGGCGATCACCCTAAAGCCCAGCTAGTAAATATGCCCATTGTAGAGGAACCCTTCAGCCGGGTTGCTATTGACCTAGTGGGACCACTGGCTACCCCTAGTCCCTCCGGTAAGCGATACATTCTTACCGTAGTGGACTACGCTACCAGGTACCCAGAGGCTGTCGCCCTATCCAACATACAAGCGGATACGGTAGCGAATGCACTAGTACAGGTGTTCTCCCGGGTAGGATTTCCAAAAGAAATCCTATCCGACCGAGGCACCCAATTTACGGCTGAATTGACCCAACAACTCTGGCAGGTTTGCAAAATTAAGTCCCTCCTGAGCTCCCCATACCACCCCCAGACGAACGGGCTGTGTGAGAGGTTCAATGGGACCCTCAAGCAAATGCTCAAGACGTTCACTCAGGAATACCGAGACTGGGAACGCTTCCTGCCGCACCTCCTATTTGCTTATCGGGAGGTGCCCCAGGAAACGACAGGGTTCTCTCCCTTCGAGTTGCTCTACGGAAGAAAGGTACGGGGACCCCTAAACCTGATCCGGGAGCACTGGGAGGGAGAGATGGAGGCTGACGGTGTCCCCATTGTGCCATACATGCTGGAACTCAGGGACCGAATGGAGCAATTAGCCAAATCCGTGCGGGCTAATCTCCAGTTGGCCCAGAGAAGACAGAAAGTATGGTACGATCGGGGGGCCAGAAAGAGAATCTTCACCATAGGACAAAAGGTGTTAGTACTTAAGCCGGTGAAGACAGACAAATTGCAGGCGTCCTGGCAGGGTCCCTACCAGATCGTAGAGAAAAGGGGAGACACCACTTATGTGATAGCTAGCTGCCACGACAACAATCTTAGAAAGACATTCCATGTAAACATGCTCAAGGAATATTTTGAGCGGCCAGAGAACGTGACGGCCGTATGTTGTTCCCCTCAGGAAGACCCCGACAGTTTACCCATTCCAGACCTATTAGAAAAGAGCCTCCCCACAGGTATAGTGGCGCAGGTTCAGATAGGGGACCGACTTAGCCCCACTGAAAGGGAGCAGCTCAACCAACTCCTCCAGTCTAAACACCTCACCTTCTCCCCGAAGCCAGGGTACACTACTTTAACCACCCACCAGGTAGATACTCCGGGACAAGCTCCCTTGCGCCAGGCTCCGTACCGAATCCCCGAAGCAGTTAGGACAGGAATGAAGAAGGAGATCGATGAGATGCTCCAGCTCAGGGTAATTGAGCCCTCCGATAGTCCCTGGGCCTCCCCAGTTGTCTTGGTGCCCAAGAAAGATGGGACCACCCGGTTCTGCGTAGACTATCGGAGGCTCAATGAAAATACCGTGACGGACGCTTACCCTATGCCCAGGGTAGACGAGCTACTCGATCGTATAGCCAGGGGAAATTACCTGACCACTATTGACCTCTGCAAAGGTTACTGGCAGATTCCCCTGGCCCCGGAGGCTATCCCCAAGTCGGCATTCGTCACCCCATTCGGCTTATATCAGTTTAGGGTAATGCCGTTTGGGATGAAGAATGCCCCAGCTACATTCCAGCGCTTGGTGGATAGGCTCCTGGATGGCTTCCAGAGTTTTGCTTGCGCCTACCTGGACGACATAGCGATCCACAGTGAGTCCTGGGAGGACCACTTAGCTCATGTGGGAATGGTTCTGGATCAGATCCGGGCTGCTGGCCTGACTCTGAAGCCAGAAAAATGCCACTTTGGGATGGCCGAGGTACAGTACCTGGGTCACCGGGTGGGGTGTGGAAAGCAGCGACCAGAGCCGGCCAAAATAGAAGCTGTCGCCAATTGGCCCACCCCCATCACTAAGACTCAGGTCCTAGCCTTCCTGGGCACGGCAGGGTACTATAGACGGTTCGTACCAGACTACAGCACACTTGCCAAACCCCTGACTGACTTGACCAAGAAGAACTTACCTCGACAGGTCCTGTGGTCTCCCCACTGTGAAACGGCTTTCCAGGCTCTCAAAAATGCTCTAATTAACGCTCCTGTCTTGGCGGCCCCAGCCCTTAACAAACGTTTTATCGTCCATACAGATGCTTCCATGTTCGGGCTGGGAGCCGTCCTCAGCCAAGTAGGCGAAGATGGAGGGGAGCATCCAGTTGCCTACATCAGCCGGAAGCTCCTGCCCCGCGAAGTCAGCTATGCAGCGGTCGAAAAGGAGTGTTTGGCTTTGGTGTGGGCATTAAAGAAATTGACTCCCTATTTATATGGTCAGGAGTTCACTCTGGTCACCGACCATAACCCGTTGGTGTGGCTGAACCGGGTCTCTGGAGATAACGGCAGGCTATTACGTTGGAGCTTATCGTTGCAACCCTTCAATTTCACCATTACTTACAGACCTGGGAAACAGAATGGCAACGCCGACGGGTTGTCCAGACAAACCGACCTCAGCCCCGCATAATCAGCGGTCTGGACAGCCTTAGTCTGCCCCGAAAAGGGGTCAGACCGTGTCTGCCAGAGTGTTCCACAGAAAGGGAGCACTGTTACAGAAGCATTAGTTATTTTGTTGTGAAGAGCTTATTTCCCAGCAGCAATGCCTGAACCAGCAAGCCAGCGCCTAAGAAGGGCTCCAAGAAAACCGTAACAAGTATCATTTCATAAAGAGTTAACTCTTTTTTTTTCAGCTTTTAGAAACTATTGTCTAATCACCTCTGGAGCCAGACTGCTAATTGATAAGATGAACTTGTAAACTTGTTATCTTAAGTACTGTAATCCTATTGTGGCCTGTCAAAGGACAGTGCTCTCTATCTAAATGTGTGATGGGGGATTTTGTGCTTCCCCCCCTCTCCCCCTGGGAGTGCCCTGTGTGCATGTAACCTTAATAAAAAGCAGGCTGGGCATCCCAGTCCGGAGTTCTTGTTTGACCCTCAATCGCAGCGTTGACTCGTTTTTGTGGGCAGAAGGGTATCCTAGCGGTACTGCAGCTAAGGGAGATTATTCTATATTTGCGAGACTCATATAGAATACTATGGAAAGCAGCTTCTCCCCTCTTTAGCAATAGGGATCCAGGCTACTAAGCGGTCCATCTCTCAGCGAGACTAAGGGTAACCGTAACAGTGTCTCATTCTCTTTCTCTAACCCTCTGTGTGTGATTGTGTCTCTCTCTTTCTCTAACCCTCTGTGTGTGATTGTGTCGCTCTCTTTCTCTTACCCTATGTGTGTGATTGTGTCTCTCTCTCTTTCTCTAACCCTCTGTGTGTGATTGTGTCTCTCTCTCTTTCTCTAACCCTCTGTGTGTGATTGTGTCTCTCTCTCTTTCTCTAACCCTCTGTGTGTGATTGTGTCTCTCTCTCTTTCTCTAACCATCTGTGTGTGATTGTGTCTCTCTCTCTTTCTCTAACCCTCTGTGTGTGATTGTGTCTCTCTCTCTTTCTCTCTCTCTCTCTCTAACCCTCTGTGTGTGATTGTGTCTCTCTCTCTTTCTCTCTCTCTAACCCTCCCTCTGTGTGTGATTGTGTCTCTCTCTCTCTTTCTCTTTCTCTATCCCTCTGTGTGTGATTGTGTGTCTCTCTCTCTTTCTCTAACCCTCTGTGTGTGATTGTGTCTCTCTCTCTTTCTCTAACCCTCTGTGTGTGATTGTGTCTCTCTCTCTTTCTATAACCATCTGTGTGTGATTGTGTCTCTCTCTCTTTCTCTAACCCTCTGTGTGTGATTGTGTCTCTCTCTCTCTCTCTAACCCTCTGTGTGTGATTGTGTCTCTCTCTCTTTCTCTCTCTCTAACCCTCCCTCTGTGTGCTATTGTGTCTCTCTCTTTCTCTCTCTCTAACCCTCTGTGTGTGATTGTGTCTCTCTCTCTTTCTCTAACCCTCTGTGTGTGATTGTGTCTCTCTCTCTTTTTCTAACCCTCTGTGTGTGATTGTGTCTCTCTCTCTTTCTCTAGCCCTCTGTGTGTGATTGTCTCTCTCTTTCTCTCTCTCTCTAACCCTCTGTGTGTGATTGTGTCTCTCTCTTTCTCTAACCCTCTGTGTGTGATTGTGTCTCTCTCTCTTTCTCTCTCTCTCTAACCCTCTGTGTGTGATTCTCTCTCTCTCTCTCTCTCTAACACTCTGTGTGTGATTGTGTCTCTCTATCTTTCTCTAGCCCTCTGTGTGTGATTGACTCTCTCTTTCTCGCTCTCTATCCCTCTGTGTGGGATTGTGTCTCTCTCTCTTTCTCTCTCTCTCTATCTAACCCTCTGTGTGTGATTGTCTCTCTCTCTCACTCTCTCTAACCCTCTGTGCGTGATTGTGTCTCTCTCTCTTTCTCTCTCTCTAACCCTCTGTGTGTGATTGTGTCTCTCTTTCTCTCTTTCTAACCCTCTGTGTGTGATTGTGTCTCTCTTTCTCTCTCTCTCTAACCCTCTGTGTATGATTGTGTCTCTCTTTTTCTCTCTAACCCTCTTTGTGTAATTGTGTCTCTCTTTCTCTCTCTAACCCTCTGTGTGTGATTGTGTCTCTCTTTCTCTAACCCTCTGAATGTGATTGTGTCTCTCTCTTTCTCTCTCTCTAACCCTCTGTGTGTGATTGTCTCTCTCTCTCTTTCTCTCTCTCTAACCCTCTGTGTGTGATTGTCTCTCTCTCTCTCTCTCTCTCTCTCTCTCTTTAACTCTCTGTGTGTGATTGTCTCTCTCTTTCTCTCTCTCTCTAACCCTCTGTGTGTGACTCTCTCTCTCTCTCTCTCTCTCTCTCTTTCTCTCTCTCTAACCCTCTGTGTGTGATTGTGTCTCTCTTTCTCTCTAACCCTCTGTGTGTGATTGTGTCTCTCTCTCTTTCTCTAGCCCTCTGTGTGTGATTGTCTCTCTCTTTCTCTCTCTCTAACCCTCTGTGTGTGATTGTGTCTCTCTCTTTCTCTAACCCTCTGTGTGTGATTGTGTCTCTCTCTCTCTTTCTTTCTCTCTCTAACCCTCTGTGTGTGATTGTCTCTCTCTCTCTCTAACCCTCTGTGTGTGATTGTGTCTCTCTATCTTTCTCTAGCCCTCTGTGTGTGATTGACTCTCTCTTTCTCTCTCTCTCTCTCTAACCCTCTGTGTGTGATTTGTGTCTCTCTCTCTCTCTCTAACCCTCTGTGTGTGATTGTCTCTCTCTCTTTTTGTCTCTCTCTCTCTCGCTAACCCTCTGTGTGTGATTGTGTCGCTCTCTTTCTCTTACCCTATGTGTGTGATTGTGTCTCTCTCTCTTTCTCTAACCCTCTGTGTGTGATTGTGTCTCTCTCTCTTTCTCTAGCCCTCTGTGTGTGATTGTGTCTCTCTCTCTTTCTCTAATCCTCTGTGTGTGATTGTGTCTCTCTCTCTCTTTCTCTGGCCCTCTGTGTGTGATTGTCTCTCTCTTTCTCTCTCTCTAACCCTCTGTGTGTGATTGTGTCTCTCTCTTTCTCTAACCCTCTGTGTGTGATTGTGTCTCTCTCTCTCTTTTTCTCTCTCTCTAACCCTCTGTGTGTGATTGTCTCTCTCTCTCTCTAACCCTCTGTGTGTGATTGTGTCTCTCTATCTTTCTCTAGCCCTCTGTGTGTGATTGACTCTCTCTCTCTAACCCTCTGTGTGTGATTGTCTCTCTCTCTCTCTTTTTGTCTCTCTCTCTCTCGCTAAAACTCTGTGTGTGATTGTGTCGCTCTCTTTCTCTTACCCTATGTGTGTGATTGTGTCTCTCTCTCTTTCTCTAACCCTCTGTGTGTGATTGTGTCTCTCTCTCTTTCTCTAACCTTCTGTGTGTGATTGTGTCTCTCTCTCTTTCTCTAACCCTCTGTGTGTGATTGTGTCTCTCTCTCTTTCTCTAACCATCTGTGTGTGATTGTGTCTCTCTCTCTTTCTCTAACCCTCTGTGTGTGATTGTGTCTCTCTCTCTTTCTCTCTCTCTCTCTCTAACCCTCTGTGTGTGATTGTCTCTCTCTCTTTCTCTCTCTCTAACCCTCCCTCTGTGTGTGATTATGTCTTTCTCTCTTTCTCTCTCTCTAACCCTCTGTGTGTGATTGTGTCTCTCTCTCTTTCTCTAACCCTCTGTGTGTGATTGTGTCTCTCTCTCTTTCTCTAACCCTCTGTGTGTGATTGTGTCTCTCTCTCTTTCTCTATCCATCTGTGTGTGATTGTGTCTCTCTCTTTTTCTCTAACCCTCTGTGTGTGATTGTGTCTCTCTCTCTTTCTCTAACCCTCTGTGTGTGATTGTGTCTCTCTCTCTTTCTCTCTCTAACCCTCTGTGTGTGATTGTGTCTCTCTCTCGTTCTCTCTCTCTAACCCTCCCTCTGTGTGTGATTGTGTCTCTCTCTTTCTCTCTCTCTAACCCTCTGTGTGTGATTGTGTCTCTCTCTCTTTCTCTAACCCTCTGTGTGTGATTGTGTCTCTCTCTCTTTCTCTAGCCCTCTGTGTGTGATTGTCTCTCTCTTTCTCTCTCTAACCCTCTGTGTGTGATTGTGTCTCTCTCTTTCTCTAACCCTCTGTGTGTGAATGTGTCTCTTTCTCTCTCTCTAACCCTCTGTGTGTGATTGTCTCTCTCTCTAACCCTCTGTGTGTGATTGTGTCTCTCTATCTTTCTCTAGCCCTCTGTGTGTGATTGACTCTCTCTTTCTCTCTCTCTAACCCTCTGTGTTTGATTGTGTCTCTCTCTCTCTTTCTCTCTCTCTCTCTCTAACCCTCTGTGTGTGATTGTCTCTCTCTCTCTCTCTCTCTCTCTAACCCTCTGTGTGTGATTGTGCCTCTCTCTCTTTCTCTCTCTCTCTAACCCTCTGTGTATGATTGTGTCTCTCTCTCTTTCCCTCTCTCTAACCCTCTGTGTGTGATTGTGTCTCTCTTTCTCTCTCTCTAACCCTCTGTGTGTGATTGTGTCTCTCTCTCTTTCTCTCTCTCTCTCTAACCCTCTGTGTGTGATTGTCTCTCTCTCTCTTTCTCTCTCTCTAACCCTCCCTCTGTGTGTGATTGTGTCTCTCTCTCTTTCTCTCTCTCTAACCCTCTGTGTGTGATTGTCTCTCTCTCTCTCTTTTTGTCTCTCTCTCTCTCGCTAAAACTCTGTGTGTGATTGTGTCGCTCTCTTTCTCTTACCCTATGTGTGTGATTGTGTCTCTCTCTCTTTCTCTAACCCTCTGTGTGTGATTGTGTCTCTCTCTCTTTCTCTAACCTTCTGTGTGTGATTGTGTCTCTCTCTCTTTCTCTAACCCTCTGTGTGTGATTGTGTCTCTCTCTCTTTCTCTAACCATCTGTGTGTGATTGTGTCTCTCTCTCTTTCTCTAACCCTCTGTGTGTGATTGTGTCTCTCTCTCTTTCTCTCTCTCTCTCTCTAACCCTCTGTGTGTGATTGTCTCTCTCTCTTTCTCTCTCTCTAACCCTCCCTCTGTGTGTGATTATGTCTTTCTCTCTTTCTCTCTCTCTAACCCTCTGTGTGTGATTGTGTCTCTCTCTCTTTCTCTAACCCTCTGTGTGTGATTGTGTCTCTCTCTCTTTCTCTAACCCTCTGTGTGTGATTGTGTCTCTCTCTCTTTCTCTATCCATCTGTGTGTGATTGTGTCTCTCTCTTTTTCTCTAACCCTCTGTGTGTGATTGTGTCTCTCTCTCTTTCTCTAACCCTCTGTGTGTGATTGTGTCTCTCTCTCTTTCTCTCTCTAACCCTCTGTGTGTGATTGTGTCTCTCTCTCGTTCTCTCTCTCTAACCCTCCCTCTGTGTGTGATTGTGTCTCTCTCTTTCTCTCTCTCTAACCCTCTGTGTGTGATTGTGTCTCTCTCTCTTTCTCTAACCCTCTGTGTGTGATTGTGTCTCTCTCTCTTTCTCTAGCCCTCTGTGTGTGATTGTCTCTCTCTTTCTCTCTCTAACCCTCTGTGTGTGATTGTGTCTCTCTCTTTCTCTAACCCTCTGTGTGTGAATGTGTCTCTTTCTCTCTCTCTAACCCTCTGTGTGTGATTGTCTCTCTCTCTCTAACCCTCTGTGTGTGATTGTGTCTCTCTATCTTTCTCTAGCCCTCTGTGTGTGATTGACTCTCTCTTTCTCTCTCTCTAACCCTCTGTGTTTGATTGTGTCTCTCTCTCTCTTTCTCTCTCTCTCTCTCTAACCCTCTGTGTGTGATTGTCTCTCTCTCTCTCTCTCTCTCTCTCTCTCTAACCCTCTGTGTGTGATTGTGCCTCTCTCTCTTTCTCTCTCTCTCTAACCCTCTGTGTATGATTGTGTCTCTCTCTCTTTCCCTCTCTCTAACCCTCTGTGTGTGATTGTGTCTCTCTTTCTCTCTCTCTAACCCTCTGTGTGTGATTGTGTCTCTCTCTCTTTCTCTCTCTCTCTCTAACCCTCTGTGTGTGATTGTCTCTCTCTCTTTCTCTCTCTCTAACCCTCCCTCTGTGTGTGATTGTGTCTCTCTCTCTTTCTCTCTCTCTAACCCTCTGTGTGCGATTGTGTCTCTCTCTCTTTCTCTAACCCTCTGTGTGTGATTGTGTCTCTCTCTCTTTCTCTAACCCTCTGTGTGTGATTGTGTCTCTCTCTCTTTCTCTAACCATCTGTGTGTGATTGTGTCTCTCTCTCTTTCTCTAACCCTCTGTGTGTGATTGTGTCTCTCTCTCTTTCTCTAACCCTCTGTGTGTGATTGTGTCTCTCTCTCTTTCTCTAATCCTCTGTGTGTGATTGTGTCTCTCTCTCTTTCTCTAAACATCTGCGTGTGATTGTGTCTCTCTCTCTTTCTCTAACCCTCTGTGTGTGATTGTGTGTAATATTTTTCATGGATGACTTTACAATTTGAATCTTCAAGTTAAGTATAAGAATTATAACTCAATATATCTGGATATTAATGAGTTTGACAGTTCACAATTAACAACAATGAGAAAATAGTAATTTGTGTCACAACTGTAACTAACATAAAAGGATATTCCTAAGTTACAGATTGTGACTTGCTATTGCCTTTTACTTAATGCCTGAAGTCTGGGGTGCAAAAACAACAAGAAATAAGCTTAAGGCGATAAGGGTATATAGTAACAGTTCATACCTCGGTTCCACTACAACTGATGTTCCGGTGTGAAGTTATGAGCGGAGGTGAAGAGATCCGCGTTCAGGTCAGGCAGCTTAAGGATTTTCACCCGGCGTCTCAGTGTGTTAGGAGAGACGCTGCTGTAGTTCAGAGGTCCGTAGCTGATGACGTATGGCTTAGCACTCAGAATCTGTGTCCCTCAGGTAGGAAGAGCGGAACTCCGGTAAGACAAAAAATATGCTTTGACAAGCAGCGCTTCTCAAAAGAGGATTTCTTAACAGAGTAAGCAAAAGGCTGAAGCATCAAGGTTGAACTTCAATAATCCAGCATTGATTTAGGCAGGATGTGGCCATTTATAGGGAGGAGTTGATCTCCTTAAAGGTACAGCATAAGGGAATTAAAGGGATTCCTTACATAGCCCCCCCCCCAGGAACCCACAGCGAGGGTTCAAGGCCTGGGTCTGTCAGGGTACCTTCGGTGAAATAGGGAGACGAGCCTAGGAGCTGATAGGTTAGAAGCAGGTTCCCAAGTATCGTCCTCAGGACCATAACCCAACCAGCGGACCAAGTAAAATAAGCGTCCCTGGTCGATCCTGGAATCAATAATACTGTGTACCTGGAACTCCACCTGATCCCCCGAGGTAGAAGTACCTGGTAGGTCCTTGAGCGTGGGAACATCCGAGGAACAAGGCTTCACCAAGGAAATGTGGAAAGTGGGATGGATCCGTAGTGAAGAAGGAAGATCCAAGGTGACTGTAAGGGGATTGTTGATGGAAGAGATGACAAAAGGTCCGATATAGGTGCGACCCAACTTTTTACTGGGGTAATGCAATTTCAAGTTTCTAGTAGACAACCATACCTTCTGGCCTATTGCATAGGAGGTGCCAGACCTATGTCGCAAGTTGTAGTACCTACTTTGTGAGGATTGGGCTTCCAGAATGTGAGCCTTAACAGACGAGAAGATGCGGGAGATATCGTTGATAGTATCATTCACCTGTGGACAGGGTGAATTGATTTTAGGCAGCAGATCGGAACGAGGATGTAGTCCATAGTTGATAAAAAAAGGACTAAAGCCAGTGGATGAATTCACATGGTTGTTATGGGCGAATTCAGCCATCGGTAGGAAGGTAGCCCAAGTATGCTGTTCTTGTGAACAGTAACAACGAAGGAACTGTTCCAATGACTGATTTGCACGTTCCGTTCGGCCATTCGACTGAGGATGGAAGGAAGTAGTAAGACATTGTTCCATGTGTAAGGCTTTGCAAAGATTCCGCCAAAATCTAGAAGTAAATTGTGTACCGCGGTCACTAACAACAGATTCAGGTATACCATGCAATCGTATAATCTCCCTAATGAAAAGTTCAGAGGTATGTGCAGATGTAGGAAGAGCATTTGTGGGGATGAAATGGGCCATTTTCGAAAAGAGATCTGTGACAACGAATATAGTATTATAACCATTAGATCTGGGTAGGTCGACTATGAAATCCATTGAAACTTTCTCCCATGGTTTTTGAGGAGCTGGAAGTGGTTGTAGAAACCCAAGCGGTTTTTGCTTGGAGTGTTTGGAGGTAGCACAAATGGTACATTTAGACAGGTAAGTTTGTACCGATTTTCTAATTTCAGGCCACCAATAGGAACGTAGGAGTAAGTCAGTAGTCTTTGTGATGCCCATATGTCCTGCAAGAGGTGACTCATGGACCTGTTGTAGAACCATTTGGCGGTGAATAGGTGGTATGTACAGTTTCCCATCCTTATAGTAAAGTCCGTCAGTATGCTGAGTGAGATCTTCCAATGGTAAGGTAACATCAGTTCTTTGACCGTCTTTAATCTGTTTTGTCACAGAAGTTAGAAAACCAATGAAACATTCTCGAGGAATGACGGTAGTGGGGGCATTGTCTGGAATATTCCTTTTGATTTGACGAGAGAGTGCATCCGCCTTCCCATTCTTGTCCCCCGGTCTATAAGTGATGTTATATCGGAACCTGGAGAAATAGAGGCTCCATCTAAGTTGCCTTGAAGAGAGAGTCTTGTTTGTTTGGAGGTACTGCAAGTTCTTATGGTCCGTAAATATAACAATTGGATGTACAGCACCTTCCAATAGATGACGCCAGTGGTCAAATGAACTCTTAATCGCTAGGAGCTCTTTTTCCCCTACAGGATAATTCAATTCAGCAGGTTGCAACACCCTGGAGAAAAAGGCTACTGGATATAAAGGCTCTTTAAATGAAGGTCTTTGTGACAATATAGCTCCAATAGCATGTTCTGAGGCATCCACTTCCAACACAAATTGATGATTCATGTTTGGGTGACTGAGAATGGGTTCAGATGAAAATTTCTGTTTGAGGTAATCAAAAGCCTTTTGGGTTTTTTGTGTCCAAGAGAAGGTGATGTTGTCCTTAGTCAATTCTGTGAGAGGTTTACTTATAGCTGCGAAACCTGGAATAAACTTCCTATAAAAATTAGAGAAGCCTAAGAAGCGTTGTACTTCTTTTTTGCAGGTGGGAACTGGCCAATCGAGAATGGCCTGAACCTTTTTGTTATCCATAGATATGCCCTGCTCTGTTATGTGATAGCCTAAGAAAGTGATTGACTTTGTTTCAAATATGCATTTTTCTGGTTTGGCATATAACCTATTCTGTCTTAACCTGGAAAGAACTTCCTTGACATGAATTCTGTGTTGTGCCAAATCTGATGAATAAATTAAGATGTCATCAAGATAGACAATTACATATACATCCAGGATGTCTCTGAAAATATCATTTATGAAACATTGGAATTTAGCTGGGGCATTGCATAACCCGAATGGCATTACAGTATACTCATAGAGACCGTATCTGGTCCTAAATGCTGTAAGCCATTCGTCTCCAGCTCTCATTCTGATAAGATTATAGGCACCTCTGAGATCCAATTTAGTGAATAACGAGGCACCTCGCAATCTTTCTATTAATTCGGGTATTAGAGGGAGGGGGTACCTGTTCTTCCTTGTACGCTTGTTTAACTCTCTATAATCTATGATAGGCCTAAGCGTACCATCCTTATTGGTAACAAAAAACATACCAGCACCAGCTGGGGAGGTACTTGGTCTTATAAAGCCTTTTTTAAGGTTTTCATCTATGTAGGTTTTAAGGTTTTCCAGCTCAGGTTTAGAGAGGGGGTACAGATGTCCGAAAGGAATCGAGACACCAGGAAGTAGGTCTATTGGGCAATCATATGCCCTATGAGGCGGAAGGGATTCAGCTTCAATTTTATCGAAGACGTCCTTAAATTCTTGGTAATGGACAGGAATACCAATCTTATCTACAGATTCGGTTTCTGAGAGAAGGATAGGAGTGGTAACAGTTTGTTTCTTTACTAATGGTTCTGGGAAGGTAATAGTGGAATGTCGCCAATCTATATTAGGTTTATGAGAACACAACCACTTTATCCCAAGAATTACATTAAACATGGGGGAAGTAATTACATCAAAAGATGTTTGTTCCTGAGTAATGTTGCCTGTTATTAAGTGTAGGGAGATTGTTTGGTGTGTAAGTGGACCACTTGCCAATGTACTACCATCAATGACTTTCACAGACACTGGAGTTTGCTTAGGAATTAAAGGGATTTTATTGGATGTTACAAATTTCATGTCAACAAAGTTTCCACAGGAACCTGTATCAATCAAGGCTGTTGTCTTGATCTTGTAGTGCTCCCACTGTAAAAAGACAGGTATGGTGAGATATGAGGTAGAGACTAATTTGGAGAAAAAGTTAGTTTGATGTAAAGAGTCCTTACCTAATTTTTGTTTTGCCAATAGAGGGCAGTCCTTCACTCCATGATTAGAAGAAGCACAATACAAGCATAAATTCAGATTCTTTCTCCTAGTCTTTTCTTGTGAAGACAGAGGTCCTTTTATGAACCCGATCTCCATTGGTTGTGGTTGGTCCTTGCTAGAAGTTGTAGGAGGTATAGGTGATCTTTTTACAATACCCATTTTCTCTGAACGTCTTTCTCGAAGACGTCTGTCTATTCATATAGACAAAGTGTAGAAATCTTCTAAGGTCTCCGGTAGACCTATACGAAAAATCTCATCCTTCAGTTCCTCACTCAATCCTAGCCGGAACTGAATTTTAAGTGAAATTTCATTCCACATTGAATCTCTGGTGTGTATTTTAAATTGAGTTATATACGTCTCAACCGGATTTTTATGTTGTTTTAATGCCCTTAGGTTGTTTTCAGCTGCAATCTGCTTATACGGATCGTCATATAGTGATGATATTTCAGTGAAAAAAGCATCTACTGACCCTAAGATAGGGTCGTCCTTTTCAAAAAAGGTATCTGCCCATGCCCTAGGTTCTCCCCTTAAATAAGAGATTATTGTTAAAACCCTTGTTCTTTCAGAGGCATAAGTTTTGGGTTTTAATTGGAATAATAACAGACATGAGTTCCTGAATTCTCTAAACTGAGAACGGTTGCCTGAGAATTTTTCAGGATTTGATACAGCGGGTTCTGGTAAATGTTCAGCTGTATTTGATTTAGCTGCAAGGGATTCCCTGAGACAGGCTTTAAGGGCCTGATTTTCTACTTGCAGTTCATGAAAAGAACTAGCAAGGAGGTCCACCCTGTCTGACAGGTTTTTTAGATGGTCTGCCATAACATTAGGATCCATGATATGAGAGGAGAACAAAAAAAAAGAATTATTTTAACAGGTCAAGAAAAAACTGATTTGCAGCAGGCTTTTCCTGTTAATTATTTTTAGGCTGGATTATTATGTAATATTTTTCATGGATGACTTTACAATTTGAATCTTCGAGTTAAGTATAAGAATTATAACTCAATATATCTGGATATTAATGAGTTTGACAGTTCACAATTAACAACAATGAGAAAATAGTAATTTGTGTCACAACTGTAACTAACATAAAAGGATATTCCTAAGTTACAGATTGTGACTTGCTATTGCCTTTTACTTAATGCCTGAAGTCTGGGGTGCAAAAACAACAAGAAATAAGCTTAAGGCGATAAGGGTATATAGTAACAGTTCATACCTCGGTTCCACTACAACTGATGTTCCGGTGTGAAGTTATGAGCGGAGGTGAAGAGATCCGCGTTTAGGTCAGGCAGCTTAAGGATTTTCACCCGGCGTCTCAGTGTGTTAGGAGAGACGCTGCTGTAGTTCAGAGGGCCGTAGCTGATGACGTATGGCTTAGCACTCAGAATCTGTGTCCCTCAGGTAGGAAGAGCGGAACTCCGGTAAGACAAAAAATATGCTTTGACAAGCAGCGCTTCTCAAAAGAGGATTTCTTAACAGAGTAAGCAAAAGGCTGAAGCATCAAGGTTGAACTTCAATAATCCAGCATTGATTTAGGCAGGATGTTGCCATTTATAGGGAGGAGTTGATCTCCTTAAAGGTACAGCATAAGGGAATTAAAGGGATTCCTTACATTGTGTCTATCTCTCTTTCTCTCTCTCTAACCCTCTGTTTGTGATTGTCTCTCTCTCTCTTTCTCTCTCTCTAACCCTCCCTCTGTGTGTGATTGTGTCTCTCTCTCTTTCTCTCTCTCTACCCCTCTGTGTGTGATTGTGTCTCTCTCTTTTTCTCTAACCCTCTGTGTGTGATTGTGTCTCTCTCTCTTTCTCTAACCCTCTGTGTGTGATTGTCTCTCTCTCTCTTTCTCTCTCTAACCCTCTGTGTGTGATTGTGTCTCTCTCTCTAACCCTCTGTGTGTGATTGTGTCTCTCTCTCTTTCTCTAACCCTCTGTGTGTGATTGTGTCTCTCTCTCTTTCTCTAACCATCTGTGTGTGATTGTGTCTCTCTCTCTTTCTCTAACCCTCTGTGTGTGATTGTGTGTCTCTCTCTTTCTCTCTCTAACCATCTGTGTGTGATTGTGTCTCTCTCTCTTTCTCTCTCTCTAACCCTCCCTCTGTGTGTGATTGTGTCTCTCTCTTTCTCTCTCTCTAACCCTCTGTGTGTGATTGTGTCTCTCTCTCTTTCTCTAACCCTCTGTGTGTGATTGTATCTCTCTCTTTCTCTAACCCTCTGTGTGTGATTATGTCTCTCTCTCTTTCTCTAGCCCTCTGTGCGTGATTGTCTCTCTCTTTCTCTCTCTCTAACCCTCTGTGTGTGAATGTGTCTCTCTCTTTCTCTAACCCTCTGTGTGTGATTGTGTCTCTCTCTCTTTTTCTCTCTCTCTAACCCTCTGTGTGTGATTCTCTCTCTCTCTCTCTCTCTCTCTCTCTCTCTCTCTCTAACCCTCTGTGTGTGATTGTGTCTCTCTATCTTTCTCTAGCCCTCTGTGTGTGATTGACTATCTCTTTCTCTCTCTCTAACCCTCTGTGTGTGATTGTGTCTCTCTCTCTTTCTCTCTCTCTAACCCTCTGTGTGTGATTGTCTCTCTCTCTCTTTTTGTCTCTCTCTCTCTCTCGCTAACCCTCTGTGTGTGATTGTGTCGCTCTCTTTCTCTTACCCTATGTGTGTGATTGTGTCTCTCTCTCTTTCTCTAACCCTCTGTGTGTGATTGTGTCTCTCTCTCTTCTCTAACCCTCTGTGTGTGATTGTGTCTCTCTCTCTTTCTCTAACCCTCTGTGTGTGATTGTGTCTCTCTCTCTTTCTCTAACCATCTGTGTGTGATTGTGTCTCTCTCTCTTTCCCTAACCCTCTGTGTGTGATTGTGTCTCTCTCTCTCTTTCTCTCTCTCTCTCTAACCCTCTGTGTGTGATTGTCTCTCTCTCTCTTTCTCTCTCTCTAACCCTCCCTCTGTGTGTGATTGTGTCTCTCTCTCTTTCTCTCTAACCCTCTGTGTGTGATTGTGTCTCTCTCTCTTTCTCTAACCCTCTGTGTGTGATTGTGTCTCTCTCTCTTTCTCTAACCCTCTGTGTGTGATTGTGTCTCTCTCTCTTTCTCTATCTGTGTGTGATTGTGTCTCTCTCTCTTTCTCTATCTGTGTGTGATTGTGTCTCTCTCTCCTTCTCTCTCTAACCCTCTGTGTGTGATTGTGTCTCTCTCTATTTCTTTCTCTCTAACCCTCCCTCTGTGTGGTATTGTGTCTCTCTCTTTCTCTCTCTCTAACCCTCTGTGTGTGATTGTGTCTCTCTCTCTTTCTCTAACCCTCTGTGTGTGATTGTGTCTCTCTCTCTTTCTCTAACCCTCTGTGTGTGATTGTGTCTCTCTCTCTTTATCTAGCCCTCTGTGTGTGATTGTCTCTCTCTTTCTCTCTCTCTAACCCTCTGTGTGTGATTGTCTCTCTCTCTCTTTCTCTAACCCTCTGCGTGTGATTGTGTCTCTCTCTCTTTCTCTCTCTCTAACCCTCTGTGTGTGATTGTCTCTCTCTCTCTAACACTCTGTGTGTGATTGTGTCTCTCTATCTTTCTCTAGCCCTCTGTGTGTGATTGACTCTCTCTTTCTCTCTCTCTAACCCTCTGTGTGTGATTGTGTCTCTCTCTCTTTCTCTCTCTCTCTATCTAACCCTCTGTGTGTGATTCTCTCTCTCTCTCTCTCTCTCTCTCTCTCTCTAACCCTCTGTGTGTGATTGTGTCTCTCTCTCTTTCTCTCTCTCTCTAACCCTCTGTGTATGATTGTGTCTCTCTCTCTTTCCCTCTCTCTAACCATCTGTGTGTGATTGTGTCTCTATTTCTCTCTCTCTAACCCTCTGTGCGTGATTGTGTCTCTTTTTATCTCTCTCTCTAACCCTCTGTGTGTGATTGTGTCTCTCTCTCTTTCTCTCTTTCTCTAACCCTCTGTTTGTGATTGTCTCTCCCTCTCTAACCCTCTGTGTGTGATTGTGTCTCTCTATCTTTCTCTAGCCCTCTGTGTGTGATTGACTCTCTCTTTCTCTCTCTCTAACCCTCTGTGTGTGATTGTGTCTCTCTCGCTTTCTCTCTCTCTCTCTCTCTCTCTATCTATCTAACCCTCTGTGTGTGATTCTCTCTCTCTCTCTCTCTCTCTCTCTCTGTCTCTAACCCTCTGTGTGTGATTGTTTCTCTCTCTCTTTCTCTCTCTCTCTAACCCTCTGTGTATGATTGTGTCTCTCTCTCTTTCCCTCTCTCTAACCCTCTGTGTGTGATTGTGTCTCTCTTTCTCTCTCTCCAACCCTCTGTGTGTGATTGTGTCTCTCTTTCTCTCTCTCTCTAACCGTCTGTGTATGATTGTGTCTCTCTTTTTCTCTCTAACCCTCTGTGTGTAATTGTGTCTCTCTTTCTCTCTCTAACCCTCTGTGTGTGATTGTGTCTCTCTTTCTCTAACCCTCTGAATGTGATTGTGTCTCTCTCTTTCTCTCTCTCTAACCCTCTGTGTGTGAGTGTGTCTCTCTCTCTTTCTCTCTCTCTCTAACCCTCTGTGTGTGATTGTGTCTCTCTCTCTTTAACCCTCTGTGTGTGATTGTCTCTCTCTTTCTCTCTCTCTCTAACCCTCTGTGTGTGACTGTGTCTCTCTCTCTCTCTCTCTTTCTCTCTCTCTAACCCTCTGTGTTTGATTGTGTCTCTCTTTCTCTCTAACCCTCTGTGTGTGATTGTGTCTCTCTCTCTTTCTCTAGCCCTCTGTGTGTGATTGTCTCTCTCTTTTTCTCTCTCTAACCCTCTGTGTGTGATTGTGTCTCTCTCTTTCTCTAACCCTCTGTGTGTAATTGTGTCTCTCTCTCTTTCTCTCTCTCTCTAACCCTCTGTGTGTGATTGTCTCTCTCTCTCTAACCCTCTGTGTTATTGTGTCTCTCTATCTTTCTCTAGCCCTCTGTGTGTGATTGACTCTCTCTTTCTCTCTCTCTAACCCTCTGTGTGTGATTGTGTCTCTCTCTCTTTCTCTCTCTCTCTAACCCTCTGTGTGTGATTGTCTCTCTCTCTCTCTCTTTTTTGTCTCTCTCTCTCTCGCTAACCCTCTGTGTGTGATTGTGTCGCTCTCTTTCTCTTACCCTATGTGTGTGATTGTGTCTCTCTCTCTTTTTCTCTTACCCTCTGTGTGTGATTGTGTCTCTCTCTCTTTCTCTAACCCTCTGTGTGTGATTGTGTCTCTCTCTCTTTCTCTAACCCTCTGTGTGTGATTGTGTCTCTCTCTCTTTCTCTAACCATCTGTGTGTGATTGTGTCTCTCTCTCTTTCTCTAACCCTCTGTGTGTGATTGTGTCTCTCTCTCTCTTTCTCTCTCTCTAACCCTCTGTGTGTGATTGTCTCTCTCTCTCTCTCTCTCTCTCTCTCTTTCTCTCTAACCCTCTGTGTGTGATTGTGTCTTTCTCTCTTTCTCTAACCATCTGTGTGTGATTGTGTCTCTCTCTCTTTCTCTAACCCTCTGTGTGTGATTGTCTCTCTCTCTCTTTCTCTCTCTCTAACCCTCAGTGTGTGATTGTGTCTCTCTCTCTCTTTCTCTCTCTCTAACCCTCTGTGTGTGTGATTGTGTCTCTCTTTCTCTCTCTCTAACCCTCTGTGTGTGATTGTGTCTCTCTCTCTTTCTCTAACCCTCTGTGTGTGATTGTGTCTCTCTCTCTCTTTCTCTAACCATCTGTGTGTGATTGTGTCTCTCTCTCTTTCTCTAACCCTCTGTGTGTGATTGTGTGTCTCTCTCTTTCTCTCTCTCTCTATCTAACCCTCTGTGTGTGATTCTCTCTCTCTCTCTCTCTCTCTCTCTGTCTCTAACCCTCTGTGTGTGATTGTGTCTCTCTCTCTTTTTCTCTCTCTCTAACCCTCTGTGTGTGTATGATTGTCTCTCTTTCTCTCTCTCCAACCCTCTGTGTGTGATTGTGTCTCTCTTTTTCTCTCTCTCTAACCCTCTGTGTATGATTGTGTCTCTTTTTCTCTCTCTAACCCTCTGTGTGTGATTGTGTCTCTCTTTCTCTAACCTTCTGAATGTGATTGTGTCTCTCTCTTTCTCTCTCTCTAACCCTCTGTGCCGGAACTGATTTTTAAGTGAAATTTCATTCCACATTGAATCTCTGGCGTGTATTTTAAATTGAGTTATATACGTCTCTAAGTTCCTGAATTCTCTAAACTGAGAACGGTTGCCTGAGAATTTTTCAGGATTTGATACAGCGGGTTCTGGTAAATGTTCAGCTGTATTTGATTTAGCTGCAAGGGATTCCCTGAGACAGGCTTTAAGGGCCTGATTTTCTACTTGCAGTTCATGAAAAGAACTAGCAAGGAGGTCCACCCTGTCTGACAGGTTTTTTAGATGGTCTGCCATAACATTAGGATCCATGATATGAGAGGAGAACAAAAAAAAAGAATTATTTTAACAGGTCAAGAAAAAACTGATTTGCAGCAGGCTTTTCCTGTTAATTATTTTTAGGCTGGATTATTATGTAATATTTTTCATGGATGACTTTACAATTTGAATCTTCGAGTTAAGTATAAGAATTATAACTCAATATATCTGGATATTAATGAGTTTGACAGTTCACAATTAACAACAATGAGAAAATAGTAATTTGTGTCACAACTGTAACTAACATAAAAGGATATTCCTAAATTACAGATTGTGACTTGCTATTGCCTTTTACTTAATGCCTGAAGTCTGGGGTGCAAAAACAACAAGAAATAAGCTTAAGGCGATAAGGGTATATAGTAACAGTTCATACCTCGGTTCCACTACAACTGATGTTCCGGTGTGAAGTTATGAGCTGAGGTGAAGAGATCCGCGTTCAGGTCAGGCAGCTTAAGGATTTTCACCCGGCGTCTCTGTGTGTTAGGAGAGACGCTGCTGTAGTTCAGAGGGCCGTAGCTGATGACGTATGGCTTAGCACTCAGAATCTGTGTCCCTCAGGTAGGAAGAGCGGAACTCCGGTAAGACAAAAAATATGCTTTGACAAGAAGCGCTTCTCAAAAGAGGATTTCTTAACAGAGTAAGCAAAAGGCTGAAGCATCAAGGTTGAACTTCAATAATCCAGCATTGATTTAGGCAGGATGTGGCCATTTATAGGGAGGAGTTGATCTCCTTAAAGGTACAGCATAAGGGAATTAAAGGGATTCCTTACATTGTGTCTCTCTCTCTTTCTCTCTCTCTCTCTAACCCTCTGTTTGTGATTGTCTCTCTCTCTCTTTCTCTCTCTCTAACCCTCCCTCTGTGTGTGATTGTGTCTCTCTCTCTTTCTCTCTCTCTACCCCTCTGTGTGTGATTGTGTCTCTCTCTTTTTCTCTAACCCTCTGTGTGTGATTGTGTCTCTCTCTCTTTCTCTAACCCTCTGTGTGTGATTGTCTCTCTATCTCTTTCTCTCTCTAACCCTCTGTGTGTGATTGTGTCTCTCTCTCTAACCCTCTGTGTGTGATTGTGTCTCTCTCTCTTTCTCTAACCCTCTGTGTGTGATTGTGTCTCTCTCTCTTTCTCTAACCATCTGTGTGTGATTGTGTCTCTCTCTCTTTCTCTAACCCTCTGTGTGTGATTGTGTGTCTCTCTCTTTCTCTCTCTAACCATCTGTGTGTGATTGTGTCTCTCTCTTTCTCTCTCTCTAACCCTCCCTCTGTGTGTGATTGTGTCTCTCTCTTTCTCTCTCTCTAACCCTCTGTGTGTGATTGTGTCTCTCTCTCTTTCTCTAACCCTCTGTGTGTGATTGTATCTCTCTCTTTCTCTAACCCTCTATGTGTGATTATGTCTCTCTCTCTTTCTCTAGCCCTCTGTGCGTGATTGTCTCTCTCTTTCTCTCTCTCTAACCCTCTGTGTGTGATTGTGTCTCTCTCTTTCTCTAACCCTCTGTGTGTGATTGTGTCTCTCTCTCTCTTTTTCTCTCTGTCTAACCCTCTGTGTGTGATTGTCTCTCTCTCTCTCTCTCTCTCTCTCTCTCTAACCCTCTGTGTGTGATTGTGTCTCTCTATCTTTCTCTAGCCCTCTGTGTGTGATTGACTCTCTCTTTCTCTCTCTCTAACCCTCTGTGTGTGATTGTGTCCCTCTCTCTTTCTCTCTCTCTAACCCTCTGTGTGTGATTGTCTCTCTCTCTCTCTTTTTGTCTCTCTCTCTCTCGCTAACCCTCTGTGTGTGATTGTGTCGCTCTCTTTCTCTTACCCTATGTGTGTGATTGTGTCTCTCTCTCTTTCTCTAACCCTCTGTGTGTGATTGTGTCTCTCTCTCTTCTCTAACCCTCTGTGTGATTGTGTCTCTCTCTCTTTCTCTAACCCTCTGTGTGTGATTGTGTCTCTCTCTCTTTCTCTAACCATCTGTGTGTGATTGTGTCTCTCTCTCTTTGCCTAACCCTCTGTGTGTGATTGTGTCTCTCTCTCTTTCTCTCTCTCTCTCTCTCTCTCTCTCTAACCCTCTGTGTGTGATTGTCTCTCTCTCTCTCTTTCTCTCTCTCTAACCCTCCCTCTGTGTGTGATTGTGTCTCTCTCTCTTTCTCTCTCTCTAACCCTCTGTGTGTGATTGTGTCTCTCTCTCTTTCTCTAACCCTCTGTGTGTGATTGTGTCTCTCTCTCTTTCTCTAACCCTCTGTGTGTGATTGTGTCTCTCTCTCTTTCTCTATCTGTGTGTGATTGTGTCTCTCTCTCTTTCTCTAACCCTCTGTGTGTGATTGTGTCTCTCTCTCCTTCTCTCTCTAACCCTCTGTGTGTGATTGTGTCTCTCTCTCTTTCTCTAACCCTCTGTGTGTGATTGTGTCTCTCTCTCTTTCTCTAACCCTCTGTGTGTGATTGTGTCTCTCTCTCTTTCTCTAACCCTCTGTGTGTGATTGTGTCTCTCTCTCTTTCTCTAGCCCTCTGTGTGTGATTGTCTCTCTCTTTCTCTCTCTCTAACCCTCTGTGTGTGATTGTCTCTCTCTCTTTCTCTAACCCTCTGCGTGTGATTGTGTGTCTCTCTCTCTTTCTCTCTCTCTAACCCTCTGTGTGTGATTGTCTCTCTCTCTCTAACACTCTGTGTGTGATTGTGTCTCTCTATCTTTCTCTAGCCCTCTGTGTGTGATTGACTCTCTCTTTCTCTCTCTCTAACCCTCTGTGTGTGATTGTGTCTCTCTCTCTTTCTCTCTCTCTCTATCTAACCCTCTGTGTGTTATTGTCTCTCTCTCTCTCTCTCTCTCTCTCTCTCTCTCTAACCCTCTGTGTGTGATTGTGTCTCTCTCTCTTTCTCTCTCTCTCTAACCCTCTGTGTATGATTGTGTCTCTCTCTCTTTCCCTCTCTCTAACCATCTGTGTGTGATTGTGTCTCTATTTCTCTCTCTCTAACCCTCTGTGCGTGATTGTGTCTCTTTTTATCTCTCTCTCTAACCCTCTGTGTGTGATTGTGTCTCTCTCTCTTTCTCTCTTTCTCTAACCCTCTGTTTGTGATTGTCTCTCTCTTTCTAACCCTCTGTGTGTGATTGTGTCTCTCTATCTTTCTCTAGCCCTCTGTGTGTGATTGACTCTCTCTTTCTCTCTCTCTAACCCTCTGTGTGTGATTGTGTCTCTCTCGCTTTCTCTCTCTCTCTCTCTCTCTCTCTATCTAACCCTCTGTGTGTGATTGTCTCTCTCTCTCTCTCTCTCTCTCTCTCTCTCTCTCTGTCTCTAACCCTCTGTGTGTGATTGTTTCTCTCTCTCTTTCTCTCTCTCTCTAACCCTCTGTGTATGATTGTGTCTCTCTCTCTTTCCCTCTCTCTAACCCTCTGTGTGTGATTGTGTCTCTCTTTCTCTCTCTCCAACCCTCTGTGTGTGATTGTGTCTCTCTTTCTCTCTCTCTCTAACCGTCTGTGTATGATTGTGTCTCTCTTTTTCTCTCTAACCCTCTGTGTGTAATTGTGTCTCTCTTTCTCTCTCTAACCCTCTGTGTGTGATTGTGTCTCTCTTTCTCTAACCCTCTGAATGTGATTGTGTCTCTCTCTTTCTCTCTCTCTAACCCTCTGTGTGTGAGTGTGTCTCTCTCTCTTTCTCTCTCTCTCTAACCCTCTGTGTGTGATTGTGTCTCTCTCTCTCTCTCTCTTTAACCCTCTGTGTGTGATTGTCTCTCTCTTTCTCTCTCTCTCTAACCCTCTGTGTGTGACTGTGTCTCTCTCTCTCTCTTTCTCTCTCTCTAACCCTCTGTGTGTGATTGTGTCTCTCTTTCTCTCTAACCCTCTGTGTGTGATTGTGTCTCTCTCTCTTTCTCTAGCCCTCTGTGTGTGATTGTCTCTCTCTTTCTCTCTCTCTAACCCTCTGTGTGTGATTGTCTCTCTCTCTTTCTCTAACCCTCTGTGTGTAATTGTGTCTCTCTCTCTTTCTCTCTCTCTCTAACCCTCTGTGTGTGATTGTCTCTCTCTCTCTAACCCTCTGTGTGTGATTGTGTCTCTCTATCTTTCTCTAGCCCTCTGTGTGTGATTGACTCTCTCTTTCTCTCTCTCTAACCCTCTGTGTGTGATTGTGTCTCTCTCTCTTTCTCTCTCTCTCTCTCTCTCTCTCTCTAACCCTCTGTGTGTGATTGTCTCTCTCTCTCTCTCTCTCTCTTTTTTGTCTCTCTCTCTCTCGCTAACCCTATGTGTGTGATTGTGTCTCTCTCTCTTTTTCTCTTACCCTCTGTGTGTGATTGTGTCTCTCTCTCTTTCTCTAACCCTCTGTGTGTGATTGTGTCTCTCTCTCTTTCTCTAACCCTCTGTGTGTGATTGTGTCTCTCTCTCTTTCTCTAACCATCTGTGTGTGATTGTGTCTCTCTCTCTTTCTCTAACCCTCTGTGTGTGATTGTGTCTCTCTCTCTTTCTCTCTCTCTAACCCTCTGTGTGTGATTGTCTCTCTCTCTCTCTTTCTCTCTCTCTAACCCTCTGTGTGTGATTGTGTCTTTCTCTCTTTCTCTAACCATCTGTGTGTGATTGTGTCTCTCTCTCTTTCTCTAACCCTCTGTGTGTGATTGTCTCTCTCTCTCTTTCTCTCTCTCTAACCCTCAGTGTGTGATTGTGTTTCTCTCTCTTTCTCTCTCTCTAACCCTCTGTGTGTGTGATTGTGTCTCTCTTTCTCTCTCTCTAACCCTCTGTGTGTGATTGTGTCTCTCTCTCTTTCTCTAACCCTCTGTGTGTGATTGTGTCTCTCTCTCTTTCTCTAACCCTCTGTGTGTGATTGTGTGTCTCTCTCTTTCTCTCTCTCTCTATATAACCCTCTGTGTGTGATTCTCTCTCTCTCTCTCTCTCTGTCTCTAACCCTCTGTGTGTGATTGTGTCTCTCTCTCTTTTTCTCTCTCTCTAACCCTCTGTGTGTGTATGATTGTCTCTCTTTCTCTCTCTCCAACCCTCTGTGTGTGATTGTGTCTCTCTTTTTCACTCTCTCTAACCCTCTGTGTATGATTGTGTCTCTCTTTCTCTAACCTTCTGAATGTGATTGTGTCTCTCTCTTTCTCTCTCTCTAACCCTCTGTGTGTGATTGTGTCTCTCTCTCTTTCTCTCTCTCTAACCCTCTGTGTGTGATTGTCTCTCTCTCTCTCTCTCTCTCTCTCTCTTTAACCCTCTGTGTGTGATTGTCTCTCTCTTTCTCTCTCTCTCTAACCCTCTGTGTGTGATTGTGTCTCTCTCTCTCTCTTTCCCTCTCTCTAACCCTCTGTGTGTGATTGTGTCTCTCTTTCTCTCTAACCCTCTGTGTGTGATTGTGTCTCTATCTCTTTCTCTAGCCCTCTGTGTGTGATTGTCTCTCTCTTTCTCTCTCTCTAACCCTCTGTGTGTGATTGTGTCTCTCTCTTTCTCTAACCCTCTGTATGTGATTGTGTCTCTCTCTCTCTTTCTCTCTCTCTTTAACCCTCTGTGTGTGATTGTCTCTCTCTCTCTAACCCTCTGTGTGTGATTGTGTCTCTCTATCTTTCTCTAGCCCTCTGTGTGTGATTGACTCTCTCTTTCTCTCTCTCTAACCCTCTGTGTGCGATTGTGTCTCTCTCTCTTTCTCTCTCTCTATCTCTCTCTCTCTCTAACCATCTGTGTGTGATTGTCTCTCTCTCTCTCTCTCTCTCTTATTGTCTCTCTCTCTCTCGCTAACCCTCTGTGTGTGATTGTGTCGCTCTCTTTCTCTTACCCTATGTGTGTGATTGTGTCTCTCTCTCTTTCTCTAACCCTCTGTGTGTGATTGTGTCTCTCTCTCTCTCTCTCTCTCTCTCTCTCTCTCTCTAACCATCTGTGTGTGATTGTCTCTCTCTCTCTCTCTCTCTCTCTCTTTTTGTCTCTCTCTCTCTCGCTAACCCTCTGTGTGTGATTGTGTCGCTCTCTTTCTCTTACCCTATGTGTGTGATTGTGTCTCTCTCTCTTTCTCTAACCCTCTGTGTGTGATTGTGTCTCTCTCTCTCTTTCTCTAACCCGCTGTGTGTGATTGTGTCTCTCTCTCTTTCTCTAACCCTCTGTGTGTGATTGTGTCTCTCTCTCTTTCTGTAACCATCTGTGTGTGATTGTGTCTCTCTCTTTCTCTAACCCTCTGTGTGTGATTGTGTCTCTCTCTCTTTCTTTCTCTCTAACCCTCCCTCTGTGTGTGATTGTGTCTCTCTCTCTCTTTCTCTCTCTCTAACCCTCTGTGTGTGATTGTGTCTCTCTCTCTTTCTCTAACCCTCTGTGTGTGATTGTGTCTCTCTCTCTTTCTCTAAGCATCTGTGTGTGATTGTGTCTCTCTCTCTTTCTCTAACACTCTGTGTGTGATTGTCTCTCTCTCACTCTTTCTCTCTCTCTAACCCTCTGTGTGTGATTGTGTCTCTCTCTCTCTTTCTCTCTCTCTAACCCTCTGTGTGTGTGATTGTGTCTCTCTCTCTTTCTCTCTCTCTAACCCTCTGTGTGTGATTGTGTCTCTCTCTCTTTCTCTAACCCTCTGTGTGTGATTGTGTCTCTCTCTCTTTCTCTAACCATCTGTGTGTGATTGTGTCTCTCTCTCTTTCTCTAACCCTCTGTGTGTGATTGTCTCTCTCTCTCTTTCTCTCTCTCTAACCCTCCCTCTGTGTGTGATTGTGTCCCTCTCTCTCTTTCTCTTTCTCTAACCCTCTGTGTGTGAATGTGTCTCTCTCTTTCTCTAACCCTCTGTGTGTGATTGTGTCTCTCTCTCTTTCTCTAACCCTCTGTGTGTGATTGTGTCTTTCTCTCTTTCTCTAACCATCTGTGTGTGATTGCGTCTCTCTCTCTTTCTCTAACCCTCTGTGTGTGATTGTGTCTCTCTCTCTTTCTCTAACCCTCTGTGTGTGATTGTGTCTCTCTCTCTTTCTCTCTCTCTAACCCTCCCTCTGTGTGTGATTGTGTCTCTCTCTTTCTCTCTCTCTAACCCTCTGTGTGTGATTGTGTCTCTCTCTCTTTCTCTAACCCTCTGTGTGTGATTGTGTCTCTCTCTCTTTCTCTAACCCTCTGTGTGTGATTGTGTCTCTCTCTCTTTCTCTAGCCCTCTGTGTGTGATTGTCTCTCTCTTTCTCTCTCTCTAACCTTCTGTGTGTGATTGTGTCTCTCTCTTTCTCTAACCCTCTGTGTATGATTGTGTCTCTCTCTCTTTCTCTCTCTCTAACCCTCTGTGTGTGATTGTCTCTCTCTCTCTAACCCTCTGTGTGTGATTGTGTCTCTCTATCTTTCTCTAGCCCTCTGTGTGTGATTGACTCTCTCTCTCTCTCTAACCCTCTGTGTGTGATTGTGTCTCTCTCTCTTTCTCTCTCTCTCTATCTAACCCTCTGTGTGTGATTGTCTCTCTCTCTAACCCTCTGTGTGCGATTGTGTCTCTCTCTCTTTCTCTCTCTCTCTAACCCTCTGTGTATGATTGTGTCTCTCTCTCTTTCCCTCTCTCTAACCCTCTGTGTGTGATTGTGTCTCTCTTTCTCTCTCTCTAACCCTCTGTGTGTGATTGTGTCTCTCTTTCTCTCTCTCTCTAACCCTCTGTGTATGATTGTGTCTCTCTTTTTCTCTCTAACCCTCTGTGTGTAATTTTGTCTCTCTTTCTCTCTCTAACACTCTGTGTGTGATTGTGTCTCTCTTTCTCTAACCCTCTGAATGTGATTGTGTCTCTCTCTTTCTCTCTCTCTAACCTTCTGTGTGTGATTGTGTCTCCCTCTCTTTCTCTCTCTCTAACCCTCTGTGTGTGATTGTCTCTCTCTCTCTCTAACCCTCTGTGTGTGATTGTCTCTCTCTTTCTCTCTCTCTCTAACCCTCTGTATGTGACTGTGTCTCTCTCTCTCTCTTTCTCTCTCTCTAACCCTCTGTGTGTGATCGTGTCTCTCTTTCTCTCTAACCCTCTGTGTGTGATTGTGTCTCTCTCTCTTTCTCTAGCCCTCTGTGTGTGATTGTCTCTCTCTTTCTCTCTCTTTAACCCTCTGTGTGTGATTGTGTCTCTCTCTTTCTCTAACCCTCTTTGTGTGATTGTGTCTCTCTCTCTCTTTCTCTCTCTCTCTAACCCTCTGTGTTATTGTCTCTCTCTCTCTCTCTCTCTCTCTCTCTCTCTAACCCTCTGTGTGTGATTGTGTCTCTCTATCTTTCTCTAGCCCTCTGTGTGTGATTGACTCTCTCTTTCTCTCTCTCTAACCCTCTGTGTGTGATTGTGTCTCTCTCTCTTTCTCTCTCTTTCTCTCTCTCTAACCCTCTGTGTGTGATTGTGTCTCTCTCTCTTTCTCTCTCTCTAACCCTCTGTGTGTGATTGTCTCTCTCTCTCTAACCCTCTGTGTGTGATTGTGTCTCTCTATCTTTCTCTAGCCCTCTGTGTGTGATTGACTCTCTCTTTCTCTCTCTCTAACCCTCTGTGTGTGATTGTGTCTCTCTCTCTTTCTCTCTCTCTCTATCTAACCCTCTGTGTGTGATTGTCTCTCTCTCTAACCCTCTGTGTGCGATTGTGTCTCTCTCTCTTTCTCTCTCTCTCTATCTAACCCTCTGTGTGTGATTGTCTCTCTCTCTAACCCTCTGTGTGCGATTGTGTCTCTCTCTCTTTCTCTCTCTCTCTAACCCTCTGTGTATGATTGTGTCTCTCTCTCTTTCCCTCTCTCTAACCCTCTGTGTGTGATTGTGTCTCTCTTTCTCTCTCTCTAACCCTCTGTGTGTGATTGTGTCTCTCTTTCTCTCTCTCTCTAACCCTCTGTGTATGATTGTGTCTCTCTTTTTCTCTCTAACCCTCTGTGTGTAATTGTGTCTCTCTTTCTCTCTCTAACCCTCTGTGTGTGATTGTGTCTCTCTTTCTCTAACCCTCTGAATGTGATTGTGTCTCTCTCTTTCTCTCTCTCTAACCTTCTGTGTGTGATTGTGTCTCCCTCTCTTTCTCTCTCTCTAACCCTCTGTGTGTGATTGTCTCTCTCTCTCTCTAACCCTCTGTGTGTGATTGTCTCTCTCTTTCTCTCTCTCTCTAACCCTCTGTATGTGACTGTGTCTCTCTCTCTCTCTTTCTCTCTCTCTAACCCTCTGTGTGTGATCGTGTCTCTCTTTCTCTCTAACCCTCTGTGTGTGATTGTGTCTCTCTCTCTTTCTCTAGCCCTCTGTGTGTGATTGTCTCTCTCTTTCTCTCTCTTTAACCCTCTGTGTGTGATTGTGTCTCTCTCTTTCTCTAACCCTCTTTGTGTGATTGTGTCTCTCTCTCTCTTTCTCTCTCTCTCTAACCCTCTGTGTTATTGTCTCTCTCTCTCTCTCTCTCTCTCTAACCCTCTGTGTGTGATTGTGTCTCTCTATCTTTCTCTAGCCCTCTGTGTGTGATTGACTCTCTCTTTCTCTCTCTCTAACCCTCTGTGTGTGATTGTGTCTCTCTCTCTTTCTCTCTCTTTCTCTCTCTCTAACCCTCTGTGTGTGATTGTGTCTCTCTCTCTTTCTCTCTCTCTAACCCTCTGTGTGTGTGATTGTGTCTCTCTCTCTTTCTCTCTCTCTAACCCTCTGTGTGTGATTGTGTCTCTCTCTCTTTCTCTAACCCTCTTTGTGTGATTGTGTCTCTCTCTCTTTCTCTAACCATCTGTGTGTGATTGTGTCTCTCTCTCTTTCTCTAACCCTCTGTGTGTGATTGTCTCTCTCTCTCTTTCTCTCTCTCTAACCCTCCCTCTGTGTGTGATTGTGTCCCTCTCTCTCTTTCTCTTTCTCTAACCCTCTGTGTGTGAATGTGTCTCTCTCTTTCTCTAACCCTCTGTGTGTGATTGTGTCTCTCTCTCTTTCTCTAACCCTCTGTGTGTGATTGTGTCTTTCTCTCTTTCTCTAACCATCTGTGTGTGATTGCGTCTCTCTCTCTTTCTCTAACCCTCTGTGTGTGATTGTGTCTCTCTCTCTTTCTCTAACCCTCTGTGTGTGATTGTGTCTCTCTCTCTTTCTCTCTCTCTAACCCTCCCTCTGTGTGTGATTGTGTCTCTCTCTTTCTCTCTCTCTAACCCTCTGTGTGTGATTGTGTCTCTCTCTCTTTCTCTAACCCTCTGTGTGTGATTGTGTCTCTCTCTCTTTCTCTAACCCTCTGTGTGTGATTGTGTCTCTCTCTCTTTCTCTAGCCCTCTGTGTGTGATTGTCTCTCTCTTTCTCTCTCTCTAACCTTCTGTGTGTGATTGTGTCTCTCTCTTTCTCTAACCCTCTGTGTATGATTGAAAAAAAGAGACACAATCTCTTTTTCTCTCTAACCCTCTGTGTGTATTTTTGTCTTTCTTTCTCTCTCTAACCCTCTTTGTGTGATTGTGTCTCTCTTTCTCTAACCCTCTGAATATGATTGTGTCTCTCTCTTTCTCTCTCTCTAACCCTCTGTGTGGGATTATGTCTCTCTCTCTTTCTCTCTCTCTAACCCTCTGTGTGTGATTGTGTCTCTCTCTAACCCTCTGTGTGTGATTCTGTCTCTCTTTCTCTCTCTCTCTAACCCTCTGTGTGTGATTGTGTCTCTCTCTCTCTTTCTCTCTCTCTAACCCTCTGTGTGTGATTGTGTCTCTCTTTCTCTCTAACCCTCTGTGTCTCTCTCCCCCCGCCTCTCTCTCCCTCTCCCCCTGAGTGCTTTTCTGTGTTTCTGTCTAACTTTTATTTATTTAATTAATGAATTGGTAGTGCCATCTGATGGTGTGGCTTTATTTAAAGGGGTGGGGTCAAGCACCCCACCATCTTTAAATTTCACCATCCGCCACTGGATCAAGACATTTTATATTTACTGAATAATGAAAGAATCTATAAGCATAATTTGCAGCATTAAAGTAAAAAGTATGTTTTAAACATATTTTAATGGGCATGGATTTCTAGATCTCATAATCAGAGCAAGCATTTTGTTATCTGGCAAGAGTTTCTGTTACAATCCTTTAGACTAAAATCAGATGCTTACTAAGTTGACCAGTTTTCCAAGACACCATTTAAAGGGACATGAAACCCATATGTTTTCTTTCATGATTTAGAAAGAGCATGCAATTTTAAATAACTTTCCAATTTACATCTAATATCTAATTTTCTTCATTCTTTTGATATCCTTTGTTGAAAATAATATCTAAATATGCTCAGTAGCTGCTGATTGGTGGCTGATACCTCATGTGATTGGCTCACCCATGTGCATTGCTATTTCTTCAACAAAGGATATCTAAAGAATGAAGGCTTATCCTAGCCACTGCCTCACCAGCCTCTGACGTCACTGCACGTCACTGTCGAGGGTTAGTGTTAGGTTTTTTAAACTTTTTTTAGGTGGGTTTTTGTTTTAGATTAGGGTTTGGGCTTGTCTTAAAAGAGCTGAATGCCCTTTTAAGGGCAAGAAAAAGAGCTAAATGCCCTTTTAAGGGCAATGCCCATAAAAATGCCCTTTTTAAGGCTATGTTAATGTTAAAACACGAACGCAAAACTCATAATCTAGGTTTGATTTCATAAGTCTTCATAATAAGCCTCTAGCTGTGTTTACAGTTAACCAATCAAATTCTAGATAGTGTTTGTAGGTAAATAGATTACACCTGCCATCACTGAAAGATACTCTCATTAATCCAAATTAAAAAAGTTGTTGCTGTAGTTGTTACGGTTACCCTTAGTCTCGCTGAGAGATGGACCGCTTAGTAGCCTGGATCCCTATTGCTAAAGAGGGGAGAAGCTGCTTTCCATAGTATTCTATATGAGTCTCGCAAATATAGAATAATCTCCCTTAGCTGCAGTACAGCTAGGATACCCTTCTGCCCACAAAAACGAGTCAACGCTGCGATTGAGGGTCAAACAAGAACTCAGGACTGGGATGCCCAGCCTGCTTTTTATTAAGGTTACATGCACACAGGGCACTCCCAGGGGGAGAGGGGGGAAGCACAAAATCCCCCATCACACATTTAGATAGAGAGCACTGTCCTTTGACAGGCCACAATAGGATTACAGTACTTAAGATAACAAGTTTACAAGTTCATCTTATCAATTAGCAGTCTGGCTCCAGAGGTGATTAGACAATAGTTTCTAAAAGCTGGAAAAAAGAGAGTTAACTCTTTATGAAATGAAACTTGTTACAGTTTTCTTGGAGCCCTTCTTAGGCGCTGGCTTGCTGGTTCAGGCATTGCTGCTGGGAAATAAGCTCTTCACAACAGAATAACTAATGCTTCTGTAACATTGCTCCCTTTCTGTGGAACACTCTGGCAGACACGGTCTGACCCCTTTTCGGGGCAGACTAAGGCTGTCCAGACCGCTGGTTATGCGGGGCTGAGGTCGGTTTGTCTGGACAACCCGTCGGCGTTGCCATTCTGTTTCCCAGGTCTGTAAGTAATGGTGAAATTGAAGGTTTGCAACGATAAGCTCCAACGTAATAGCCTGCCGTTATCTCCAGAGACCCGGTTCAGCCACACCAACGGGTTATGGTCGGTGACCAGAGTGAACTCCTGACCATATAAATAGGGAGTCAATTTCTTTAATGCCCACACCAAAGCCAAACACTCCTTTTCGACCGCTGCATAGCTGACTTCGCGGGGCAGGAGCTTCCGGCTGATGTAGGCAACTGGATGCTCCCCTCCATCTTCGCCTACTTGGCTGAGGACAGCTCCCAGCCCGAACATGGAAGCATCTGTATGGACGATAAAACGTTTGTTAAGGGCTGGGGCCGCCAAGACAGGAGCGTTAATTAGAGCATTTTTGAGAGCCTGGAAAGCCGTTTCACAGTGGGGAGACCACAGGACCTGTCGAGGTAAGTTCTTCTTGGTCAAGTCAGTCAGGGGTTTGGCAAGTGTGCTGTAGTCTGGTACGAACCGTCTATAGTACCCTGCCGTGCCCAGGAAGGCTAGGACCTGAGTCTTAGTGATGGGGGTGGGCCAATTGGCGACAGCTTCTATTTTGGCCGGCTCTGGTCGCTGCTTTCCACACCCCACCCGGTGACCCAGGTACTGTACCTCGGCCATCCCAAAGTGGCATTTTTCTGGCTTCAGAGTCAGGCCAGCAGCCCGGATCTGATCCAGAACCATTCCCACATGAGCTAAGTGGTCCTCCCAGGACTCACTGTGGATCGCTATGTCGTCCAGGTAGGCGCAAGCAAAACTCTGGAAGCCATCCAGGAGCCTATCCACCAAGCGCTGGAATGTAGCTGGGGCATTCTTCATCCCAAACGGCATTACCCTAAACTGATATAAGCCGAATGGGGTGACGAATGCCGACTTGGGGATAGCCTCCGGGGCCAGGGGAATCTGCCAGTAACCTTTGCAGAGGTCAATAGTGGTCAGGTAATTTCCCCTGGCTATACGATCGAGTAGCTCGTCTACCCTGGGCATAGGGTAAGCGTCCGTCACGGTATTTTCATTGAGCCTCCGATAGTCTACGCAGAACCGGGTGGTCCCATCTTTCTTGGGCACCAAGACAACTGGGGAGGCCCAGGGACTATCGGAGGGCTCAATTACCCTGAGCTGGAGCATCTCATCGATCTCCTTCTTCATTCCTGTCCTAACTGCTTCGGGGATTCGGTACGGAGCCTGGCGCAAGGGAGCTTGTCCCGGAGTATCTACCTGGTGGGTGGTTAAAGTAGTGTACCCTGGCTTCGGGGAGAAGGTGAGGTGTTTGGACTGGAGGAGTTGGTTGAGCTGCTCCCTTTCAGTGGGGCTAAGTCGGTCCCCTATCTGAACCTGCGCCACTATACCTGTGGGGAGGCTCTTTTCTAATAGGTCTGGAATGGGTAAACTGTCGGGGTCTTCCTGAGGGGAACAACATACGGCCGTCACGTTCTCTGGTCGCTCAAAATATTCCTTGAGCATGTTTACATGGAATGTCTTTCTAAGATTGTTGTCGTGGCAGCTAGCTATCACATAAGTGGTGTCTCCCCTTTTCTCTACGATCTGGTAGGGACCCTGCCAGGACGCCTGCAATTTGTCTGTCTTCACCGGCTTAAGTACTAACACCTTTTGTCCTATGGTGAAGATTCTCTTTCGGGCCCCCCGATCGTACCATACTTTCTGTCTTCTCTGGGCCAACTGGAGATTAGCCCGCACGGATTTGGCTAATTGCTCCATTCGGTCCCTGAGTTCCAGCACGTATGGCACAATTGGGACACCGTCAGCCTCCATCTCTCCCTCCCAGTGCTCCCGGATCAGGTTTAGGGGTCCCCGTACCTTTCTTCCGTAGAGCAACTCGAAGGGAGAGAACCCTGTCGTTTCCTGGGGCACCTCCCGATAAGCAAATAGGAGGTGCGGCAGGAAGCGTTCCCAGTCTCGGTATTCCTGAGTGAACGTCTTGAGCATTTGCTTGAGGGTCCCATTGAACCTCTCACACAGCCCGTTCGTCTGGGGGTGGTATGGGGAGCTTAGGAGGGACTTAATTTTGCAAACCTGCCAGAGTTGTTGGGTCAATTCAGCCGTAAATTGGGTGCCTCGGTCGGATAGGATTTCTTTTGGAAATCCTACCCGGGAGAACACCTGTACTAGTGCATTCGCTACCGTATCCGCTTGTATGTTGGATAGGGCGACAGCCTCTGGGTACCTGGTAGCGTAGTCCACTACGGTAAGAATGTATCGCTTACCGGAGGGACTAGGGGTAGCCAGTGGTCCCACTAGGTCAATAGCAACCCGGCTGAAGGGTTCCTCTACAATGGGCATATTTACTAGCTGGGCTTTAGGGTGATCGCCTCGCCTTCCTACTCGTTGACACACATCGCAGGTGTTACAGTAAGTTCTAACGTCAGCGTGCACCCCTGGCCAAAAGAACGTGTGAGTAATGCGGTGTAGGGTACGGGTAACGGCTAGGTGGCCTGCTAAGGGGATGTCGTGGCCTATTTTGAGGATTTCTTGACGGTATTTGTGGGGCACTACCAGCTGTCGCCTACGCTGTCCCCTTTTCTCTGTCCAGCGGTATAGTTTCCCTTTTTCCCATAAGAATGTTTCGTTATCTGCCCCGCCCCCTCTGGTCTCTGCTCGTTCCCGGTACTTTTGTAAGGTCGGGTCAGTCTTAGACTCTGCCTCGAAGGCATCTGGGGTGTCCCAGGGTATGGGGCCTAACCTGTCAGGCAAGGTCGGGGTAGGTCTTACCTGTGTCTCCCGCACTGGTGAGAGCTCTCGCTCCGTCCGGGCTTGGGCCCGTGTAGTCACTGGGTCCGCCTCGTTGTTGCATACTGGAGCATAGGCAGAAGTCATGGGGCCCAAATCGTTGCCCAGTAGTACTTCGGCAGGTAAATTATCCATTAGGCCCACGTTCACAGCCCCCTTTCCCGCTCCCCAATCAAGATGCACTTTAGCTGTTGGAATTTTGTACACATCCCCCCCCGCCACTCTAACGGCCACAGTCTGTCCGGATCGCTTGTGCTCTGGCACCAAATGACTCTGTACCAGCGTGATAGTAGCCCCTGTGTCTCGCAATCCCTCGGTAGATCGCCCCTCAAGCCATACCCTCTGCCGATGGTGCTGGCGGTTATCTGAGGCAGCATATACAGGGTCTGCCTCGTGAAGCGGCCCCACATATCCCTCCATAGGGGCCTCTTGGTTAACACAGAGGGCCCGGGCCGGACGATAGGACCCAGAGGGGTAATTGTAATTCCTGGGTGTCTGGTGCGTATTAAGGGGGCAGCTAGCCATGAAATGCCCTGGTTGCTTGCATCGGTGGCAAGTCGGTCTGGGACGCTCAGAGCTGTTATTGGGTGGTCCTGAGTGTCGGACGGGCCCTGTGGGCACCGGGGCTCGGAATTCAGCACGAGGGGGTGCACGGTAAACCTCTCTGGGTTCGACCCGTGCTGGAGCTCGGTAGTTCATGGGTTCGTGAAGACGGGAGTCATAATGTTCATCGGCCAATTTGGCTGCTTCTTCTAAGGTAGAAGGCCGCCTGTCTCGCAGCCATTCCTTCCCTTGCTGTTCCATGCCATTATAAAAATGTTCTAAGAGAAACAATTGTAAAATTTCCTCCCCAGTCACCGCTTTACTTCCGCTCAGCCAGTGATTTGCCGCTCTCCGCATTCGGTGCGCCCATTCCATATGGGTATCGTTAGGCTTCTTTTCCGTGCCCCGAAACTGTCGGCGATACGTGTCCGGAGTTACAGCGTACCGTCGCAACAGTGTCTCCTTAACTAGCTCATACTGTGTCACTTCCTCAGCACCCAGAGTACGAAAGGCTTCCAGGGCTCGCCCGGATAGTTTCCCAGACAATATCGTGGGCCACTCTCTGTTGGGAATCTGGTGCAGGGCACATTGCCTTTCGAAGTCCGCCAAATATTCATCAATCCCTGTCTTGCTCTCTAGGAAGGGTCGAAATGCCGCATAGGGTATCTTGGGCCTCCCAGCATTTTCGACAGGGATGATTACCTGCGGGGCTTCAGCATTGCGGTGTGCGTTCGCTAGGTTGAGTTCGTGGGCTCGAGTCTCTCGTATATCCTCGTCCGCCTCCGCCATCAACTGCTGTACCAATTCCATGGAGGGGTTCGGCCCGTATAATGAGAGCCTTTCCCGAACAATCCTGGTTTTTTCGTCACTAATCGTGGTCGGTGTTTCCGCCATTGTGAAGCTCTGATCCAGTTCGGTCAATTCTGCGATCAGCTCTCTCCTCGGCCGGTTGCTGGCGTACCCCCCTCTGCTTTCAAGTAAATCCTTTGGGGTTGTACGCTTCAATTTTTCGTAAGCGCTCTCCATCCGTTCTGTACCTCTCCTAGGAAATCCAGGAAAATCCCGCCGCTGCCGCCAAATGTTACGGTTACCCTTAGTCTCGCTGAGAGATGGACCGCTTAGTAGCCTGGATCCCTATTGCTAAAGAGGGGAGAAGCTGCTTTCCATAGTATTCTATATGAGTCTCGCAAATATAGAATAATCTCCCTTAGCTGCAGTACAGCTAGGATACCCTTCTGCCCACAAAAACGAGTCAACGCTGCGATTGAGGGTCAAACAAGAACTCAGGACTGGGATGCCCAGCCTGCTTTTTATTAAGGTTACATGCACACAGGGCACTCCCAGGGGGAGAGGGGGGAAGCACAAAATCCCCCATCACACATTTAGATAGAGAGCACTGTCCTTTGATAGGCCACAATAGGATTACAGTACTTAAGATAACAAGTTTACAAGTTCATCTTATCAATTAGCAGTCTGGCTCCAGAGGTGATTAGACAATAGTTTCTAAAAGCTGGAAAAAAAAGAGTTAACTCTTTATGAAATGAAACTTGTTACAGTTTTCTTGGAGCCCTTCTTAGGCGCTGGCTTGCTGGTTCAGGCATTGCTGCTGGGAAATAAGCTCTTCACAACAGAATAACTAATGCTTCTGTAACATTAGTATTTGCTTGAATGTTTGGGGTTGCATCCTACTGGGAGATCCATGATTCACAAATAGTTGCCAATGAATCTGTGAGAGCTTAATGTTGAAAAGTACCAATCAGGAGAGTGATATAAAAGAATATTGAAGGTTCAATCAATGAAGAAAATGTGGCATCACAGAGAAATTGCAAAAATCAGGACTGCCCTCCAAGGTTGAGGAGGAGAAAACTTGGAGGTTACCATGAGGCCAACAGCAACACTGAATGAGCAACAAGAATTTTTATGGCAAGTGCTGGTCACATCTCTTGTATTCTTCACATATCTGGGCTATGGGGTAAGGTGGCAAGACACAAATGCTTTCTTACAAAAAAGTAACATATAAGCCCATCTAAATTATGCCAAAAGATTAATTCAGTCACCCTAAACTATGTGTGAAAAAAATGGTGTAAATAGTATGATGATTTTGTATCTTTCAATTTTTAACATTACTTTAACATATATGTGTCTAACACTCTTATAGCACATGCCTCATGTTTCCTGTGAGACAATTGTTTATTTGAGCTGATTGGCCACAGTTTCCTTTAAGAGGGTGTGCTATCTTAGTGTCGGGCTATCCTATGATTAAGTGCCGTTGGGCACGAAACATGTCAGGACCCCGCCTCCTCCTACCATAGCTTTGCTGTGTGTGCATTCACGTTTTTAAAAACAAGAATAAAGGATTTTCATTTTAAGGATCTTTGGTGTGCTGCCATTTGCTTCTACTACTTGTGACCTCTTGAGCATGCTCGGTTCTCTTTTCGGCTGGCACCCTGCTTATCGTGCATATGCTGTACAACCGCCGTTGATGAAAGCGGTGTTTGCTTTTCTCTCATGAAGATCTCTGCCCGGGTTGGCTTTGTGCTTCGCACACCCTCTCTGCTGAAGTGGCGCTGTCCTTTCACTGTTAGTATTCGTGCTTTGTTTGCTGCTCGCTCAGAGGGAATTGCACGGACATTTGTAAGTACTTTCTATGTTTAAATAGCTGCTTTGACTAATCTGTGACTAGCAACAATTTCTTGGATATGCTTTTAAATGTTGGAGAATGGCTGCTTAACATTGAAAAAACAGAATAATGTCTGCTCAACATTGAAAATTTAAAGTCATAAGCGTAAATGCTAAAACATAAGCATGAAACAACAAACGCATTCCTGGTGTTGCTAATAAAAATGTGGGTCTATTATCAGTGGGTGTTGTATTAACAAGAAACAGTTTGTCAAACATTGTTTTGCACACTGCAATTATATGACTCATATATTACATACTTATACAAACGTATGACATGAACTTTGACTACACAAAAATCACAGCTGCAGTCTATTTTATGATTTTACCGGTGCAGTTTTCCGGACAAGTGCACTTTATTGCAGGTAACTTTGATACCCATATAAATTATATTAATATAATTTTTCTTTAAACACACATAGTTAAAATGGAGGAGGAGGCAATTAGCCGTAACAAATCGATTTTTGACATTGAAAGTAGGAAGCATTACTTTCAGACGATATTCTCCACTGGGGATAATGAATATATTGACAAAAATACTAAAAGTTTATTTAATCAATTGAAAAAATTGCTTTGGGCTGATTTACGTCTTATGTGGGATGTGGTGGCATTTAACCATTACATTGATTCAAAAAAAGTCCCAAGAGGTCTGATGATTAAAAAATTTCCCTCTTATGATCTAAATGATGAAGAACTGACACAAGAGTAGAAGAATGTTCTTTCTACATGTTCCTTAACAATTATAGACATTTTAGTAAGAAGTAAAAATTTAAAAAGGGCATCCTTAAAGGAACAGATACAAAATTTGAAACTTGAGTTAAAGAATCATAAGAGAGATGTTGATTACCCTGAATTGAAGTCTAATATGAAAAAGAAAATTCAAAAATCAGATAATGATCTGGCTTCATTAAAAGGCCGCAAGTTTAATAGAGACCAAGAGGACTATGCAAAGAACAAGTATATGATTGGTCCAGGTTTGTTAGGAGGCCAAGAAGATTCATCAGCAATTCTCAAAAAAAAGGAGTCTAATGAGAATAAGAACAAAGATGGCAAGGGACATGAAAATAAGTCCAATAAGAATAAAGGCAATAAAAACAAAAATAAAACATCAGCACCAACAATGGAACCAAAGTCTATCTTAAAGGAGAAAACTGACAGACGAGTAGTTTTCTCATCCACAGAGCCTGACACATCAGACCAAGACTCTGTGTCATCTGATGAGAGTTCCTCCTCCTCTTCTCTTTCCCCCCATCCCTCTTTCTCGTTGCAGGGTTCATAAGAAGTAAATTCAGAAGAAGTAGAGCCAGTGGTACATCCAAAAACAAAGAATCTGGATGTCCCTTTAGGAAAGTCAAAAGGAAATGGAGAGCGGGATGCAGAAGAAGGGAGAAGGCTATCAAAGGGGGCACAAAGAAAGAATTGACTTTATCTGTAACAAATTTATCGGACTTTCCCTCACATCAGACCATATAAGAGTTCTGTCAAAAGGTTTAGGCTTTGCCCCTACTCATGTTTTTTCTACCTTCAATACTTTGTTGGATATAAATAGATTTGTAAGAAAACTAACACTTAAGAAGTATTTTTCAGCTTTAAACATAGACAAAGGTATAAACATACATGCTTCAAATGATAATTTTAATCCAGATAATCATTATACTGTTCCAGTGCAGTCCTTTTATAAATCCAAGCTTTGAATTTAAAGATTTTTGTACCTTGGAGCAATTAAGGGATCTGGATCCTGGTAATGATAGATCTGGAGATTTGAGCATTCCTAAACCAAGAAAATCAAAATCTGATTTTTATCCAACACATATTAGAGGTAATTACATCAATGTGTTTCAAAAACAGGTTGAGAAAGAGGTCATTGGTTGGGTAGAACTAGCAAGACCATGAAATATAACGAGAATCTTAGAAAGAACCAAAAATAGCATTAAGACAACTTGAAGAAAATAAGGAAATTGTAATCAGAAATTCTGATAAAGGTGGGAATGTTGTGGTACTCAATAAAGTTGACTATGTCAGTGAAGCACAGACTTTTGGATGATGTTGTAGCGCTAGGGTTCATGACTCGAGATGAAGCCTTGTCTAATATTCCTGAGCATCCTATGACACCAATTTTTCACCACTTACCGAAATTACATAAAAACATAGAGAATCCTCCAGGGCGCTCTATCTTCACTGGAATAGGTTCTTTATTTGAACCCCTGTCTGAGTGGGTAGATTTAGTATTGCAGCCTTTAGTTCAAGGTCTCAGTTGTTATCTGAGAGATTCTGGTCATTTAATATCTATTCTAAAAGAGATGAAGTGGTGTGAGGATAATAAGTGGGTGGTGATGGATGTGGTGTCACTATATTCATGCATTCCCCATTATTTAGGTATTCAAGCAATTGCATTTTTCTTAAATAATCCTACCAACTATTCTGATGAGTTTAAAATGTTTCTTTGTGAGGCTGTCGAGTTTCTACTATCCCACAATTATTTTATGTTTGATGGAGAGTACTACTTGCAAATTTGTGGTACGGCAATGGGGGCAAAATTTGCCCCCTCGTTTGCAAATTTATTTGTGGGATGGTGGGAACTCGGCAGCCTCTATAGTGGTTACAGTCCATTCACTGATAACATACGTATGTATATGCGTTTTATTGACGATCTTATTTTTGTAACTAAAGGTGACTTTGACTTTGAGAAATTCTAAAAATATGTCAATAACAACGCATTAGGTTTAAGATTTGTAGGAGAAGTGCAAGACATTAAGATCCAATTTTTGGATCTAACATTGATTGGGTCATCCGAATTAAATATAATTCTGACAGATACGTATAGAAAAGATACAGCAGGAAACACTATCCTACATGCCAAGTCATGTCACCCCAAGTACCTAATCAGATTGATACCAAAAAGTCAGTTTTTAAGGTTTGCATAAACTTATCGATAGATTATGCTCTAGGGGTTATGACTTGTCAGAATTACAAAAAACTTTTCAACAGGTGAAAAACAATTATAAGAAAACTCAGACTAATATAAATGATCATGAATTTAAAACAAACACATTTAATAAGGAGACAATAATCTTCTCAACTGAATTTTCATTACAGTATAATGATTTGTGCAGTATCATTAAGAAAAACTTATACATTTTAAAAGGAGATGAGATGCTCTCAGATGTGGTTAATAATATCAAATTTGTTTCTAAAAAAGCACCACGTCTAGCAAATAAGCTTTCTCCTAGCATGATAAACAGTGGTTCAAGACAAGTAGAAGGCAATTGGCTAACCAAAAAGGGAACTTTTAAGTGCATGTCCAGGAATTGTGGAACATGTAATGTAATTGCCTCAGGACCGAACTTTAGGAGCTCTAGTTCAGAAGATACAATAAACATTAGTGAATAAAATTAGTGAATAAATAAATAATTAAATAACCTAAAATCTTAATAATTGTACAATTAAATAGAAAAGGGTAGATTCAATTCAAATAATAGCTCTTTATCACCCTTTAAAATAACCCGGATCCGGTAAACAACTTATAGTTGATTTAGCATATGAATGATTTAAAACTAAAAATGTATGGCTTAAAAGTATCTGTTTTTTCTAAAAAATACTAAAATTCTTGCTATGGACAATAATCGTGATGTATAATAGGAGATCGTCTTATAGATCAATAGATATGAACTTAATATGAGTTAGGTTTATGCAAAAATCTCGATCCAAATACTAAAAAGCAACAGTTGAAAGAGATAGATCAATTCACATAGAGAAACAATTTATACAACATGTGATCTAGTATAATCTTATGACTTATTTTTGTTCGAGACTAATATAAATGATCATGAATTTAAAACAAACACATTTAATAAGGAGACAATAATCTTCTCAACTGAATTTTCATTACAGTATAATGATTTGTGCAGTATCATTAAGAAAAACTTATACATTTTAAAAGGAGATGAGATATTCTCAGATGTGGTTAATAATATCAAATTTGTTTCTAAAAAAGCACCAAGTCTAGCAAATAAGCTATCTCCTAGCATGATAAACAGTGGTTCAAGACAAGTAGAAGGCAATTGGCTAACCAAAAAGGGAACTTTTAAGTGCATGTCCAGGTATTGTGGAACATGTAATGTAATTGCCTCAGGACCGAACTTTAGGAGCTCTAGTTCAAAGGAATCCTTTGGCCTTAATCATTATGCCAATTGTGGGACAACCTTTGTAATATTTCTTATAGAATGTTTACTATGCCAGGAACAATACGTAAGACAAACTTTGCGTTGTCTACGTACTAGGATAGGTGAACACAAGAGAGATATCAAAAATTATAATAAGGATTCAGGAGTAGCATGACATTGCAATGGTTTACATTTTATTAATGTGCCTAAATTTGTGATCAAAGTTATTGACATAGCAAGGAAACCACTCAGAGGTGGGAATATATACAAAATATTGTCTAGAAAGGAATTGTACTGGATTTGGAAGTTAGACACTAGAGAACCTAAAGGTTTGAATAAGGAATGGGACATAAGCTATTTTGTAGAATAAATTCTGAGATTGTTAATTTAAAATATTTTTTTAAAATATTTTTTTTTTTAAATATTAAACAACTGTAGAATATGATATTCAGATGCATATAGATGTATGCCATTTAGTTGATATACTTTTTGAAATTAAATTATTTTCTATATAATCTAGGTTATAAACAAAATAATAGATTTTTTCTATGATGACATGGTGAATATCGCTTTTAGTAGATGTGACCATTTAGTTGATGTGACGATTTAAATTTAAATTTGCATTTGCATACAAAAAGTATTTAATGCTTGCATATGACACAACGTCACATTATTATTCATGAAGGTTTTGTCATTTTGTTGAGGCTAATATGTTGTATTTGATACACTATATGTACTGGTGTAAATAGTATGATGATTTTGTATCTTTCAATTTTTAACAGCACTTTAACATATATGTGTCTAACACTCTTATAGCACATGCCTCATGTTTCCTGTGAGTCAATTGTTTATGTGAGCTGATTGGCCACACTTTCCTTTAAGAGGGTGTGCTATCTCAATGTTGGGTTATCCTATGATTAAGTGCCGTTGGGCACGAAACATGTCAGGACCCCGCCTCCTCCTATCATAGCTTTGCTGTGTGTATATTCATGTTTTAAAACCAAGAATAAAGGATTTTCGTTTTAAGGATCTTTGGTGTGATGCCGTTTGCTTCTACTACTTGTGAAAATGTGCTATGGTCTGACAGGAAAAAGATTGAACTTTTCAACCTAAATTCTAAAACAAGCTCATCATCTTAGGAACACCATACCAACTTTGAAGCATGGTGGTGGTAGCATCATGAACAGATATGATAGATGCTCTCAAAAAGAGGAACTATAAAGTGTACCCCAGAGGATGGTGCTTATAATTTCAAGGCAGAAAAACACTCTAAAAGGCAGTTAACCTCAGTTATAACAGCCTATAAACTAGAAATAGTTTTTAGAATTTGGGGCTGAATTGATTTTGGAGTGCGTCTGAGATTTCTCTAGATGAGGTATACTCAGTCTTAATTTGCCTAATGTATAAGTGTTCTATATTTAGATTGGATTGGGCTAAGTATGCTTTAGCTATGTGATTATTTTTATAATTCAACTCTATTAGATGTAGACAGAAGTGTAATAAATTTCTATATAATTATGATATAAATGACAAATATCTGGATATTTTTATTAAAATAAATTAATTTATTTTTACTGATTAGATTGGATCACATATAATAATACAGTCAATTCATTAATAAATACAGAAGATATAATAAACATTAGTGAATAAATAAATAATTAAATAAAATAAAATCTTAATAATTGTACAATTACATAGAAAAAGGTAGATTCAATTCAAATAATAATAGATCTTTATCGCCCTTTAAAATAACCCGGATCCGGTAAGCAACTTATAGTTGATTTAGCATATGAATGGTTTAAAACTAAAAATGTATGGCTTAAAAGTATCTGTTTTTTTCTAAAAAATACTAAAATTCAGACTAATATAAATGATCATGAATTTAAAACAAACACATTTAATAAGGAGACAATAATCTTCTCAACTGAATTTTCATTACAGTATAATGATTTGTGCAGTACCATTAAGAAAAACTTATACATTTTAAAAGGAAATGAGATGCTCTCAGATGTGGTTAATAATATCAAATTTGTTTCTAAAAAAGCACCACGTCTAGCAAATAAGCTTTCTCCTAGCATGATAAACAGTGGTTCAAGACAAGTAGAAGGCAATTGGCTAACCAAAAAGGGAACTTTTAAGTGCATGTCCAGGAATTGTGGAACATGTAATGTAATTGCCTCAGGACCGAACTTTAGGAGCTCTAGTTCAGAAGATACAATAAACATTAGTGAATAACATTAGTAAATAAATAAATAATTAAATAACCTAAAATCTTAATAATTGTACAATTACATAGAAAAGGGTAGATTCAATTAAAATAATAATAGGTCTTTATCGCCCTTTAAAATAACCCGGATCCGGTAAGCAACTTATAGTTGATTTAGCATATGAATGGTTTAAAACTAAAAATGTATGGCTTAAAAGTATCTGTTTTTTCTAAAAAAATACTAAAATTCTTGCTATGGACAATAATCGTGATGTATAATAGGAGATCGTCTTATAGATCAATAGATATGAACTTAATATGAGTTAGGTTTATGCATAAATCTCGATCCAAATACTAAAAAGCAACAGTTGAAAGAGATAGTTAGATCAATTCACATAGAGAAACAATTTATACAACATGTGATCTAGTATAATCTTATGACTTATTTTTGTTCGAGTTTTGTCATATAAGTTTGCACAATGATTTGCCCGGGACTTAAAAGATGTAGAAGGTACCTTAAATGTTATAGTTGTGGTTGGAGACAGGACAATTCTGTGTACTATACCGGTATAGATTTTTATGAAATCCGTGTGTGGTATCCGTATGAGAGATGTTTAAAATCTTGTTCTTATTTGACCTTTGTTGGAAAAAACCCACCAGGGGGTATTTTGGAGTTTCACAGATGTACTTTATTGCCAAAGTATAAAAAATTCCGTGTGTTAGTATCCGTATGCAAGATGTTTAAAACCTTGTTCTTATTTGACCTTTGTTGGAAAACCCACCAGGGGGTATCTTCGAGTTTCACAGATGCACTTTATTGCCAAACTTGATGATCTTGTATTTCTTGCACCTCTGGTGTCACCCTTTGTGTGGGACAGTTATGCAGAGTGAAGAATGTCTGGGGGTTCATGCTGACAATCTTTTCCCAGCTCCCTCTTGTTAACGGTCCTTCTTAGACGATGTATTAGTTTCTTTTGGTGGCAGTCTTTCTGTGCTTTATCCGGATGTAATACTTTCGATGTCTGTGCAGTGCAGAACTGCTGGCTCTGTAGTTTGATTTACGATCAGGAAGCTTGAAACAATTATTGTTAGTTCCAGCAATAGTGGAGCAATTCGTTGGATGTGTTTCGGCTGTCACCTGCAGCCTTTTTCATACATAGGTAGCATCATGCTTTGGGGTTGCTTCTCTTCATATTGGTATGGGGCTATTCAAGATGGATGAGATAATGAATAAACCGGTTGTCCTCGGTTATTAAGCTAAAGATGAAGAGTAATTTCACATTCCAACATGACAATGTTCAAAGTACACATCTAAGTCGAGCAAGGCATGGCTTCAGATAAGGAAAATCAATGTCTTGGGAATGACCCAGTAAAATCCCAGAACTCAATTCCATTGAAAACCTGTGGAACGACCGAAAGAGAGCAATACACAGGAGATCCCCTGGCAATTGAATTGAACTTTTGCAAAGAAAATTGAGGTAAAATTCAGAAATCAAGATTTGCACGGTTAATAGTGACTTGTACACAAAGACTTACTGTATTCACACACACCTAGATGACGAGTTTTGAGCGCTATAGGGAAAGTAAAGAACACCACAAAAGTGGCGTTAATTCCCTATAGCGCTGCCATTACAAGTTTAAAAAAAAAACTGCTTGTGCGGGTGATATGGAGATTTTAAGCTCCATACCGCTCCCAAAACAAGCGCTGTGTTTGACGTGCTCGTGCACGCTTTCCCCATAGAATTCAGTGGGGAGAGCCGGCAAAAAAAAGTCTAACACCTGCGATCGCAGAAACAAAAGCTCCGTAACGCAGCCCCATTGATGCCTATGGGGAAAATAAAAGACAGTTTAAACCTAACATAAACCCCCAGTCTAAACACCCCTAATCTGCTGACCCTGACATCACCGACACCTGCCTACAGTTATTAACCCCACCTAAATAAAGCTATTAACCCCTAAACCTCTAGCCCGCCACATCACTACCCATAAATAAAACTATTAACCCCTAAATCATCAGCCCCCCACATCGCAACAACCTAAATTAAACTATTAACCCCTAACCCTAACGTAACCCTAACCCTAACACCCCCTAACTTTAACATAATTAAAATATAACTAAATTAAACTTACAATTATTAACTAAATAATACCTATTAACCCCTAAACCGCCAGTCCCCCACATCGCAACAACCTAAATTAAACTATATTAACCCCTAAACCTAACCCTAACGTAACCCTAAACCTAACCCTAACACCCCTAACTTTAACATAATTAAATTAGATCTAAATTAAAGTTACTATTATTAACTAAATAATACCTCTATTGTAGCTAGCTTAGGTTTTATTTTTATTTCATAGGTAAGTTTGTATTTATTTTAACTAGGTAGACTAGTTAGTAAATAGTTATTAACTATTTAATAAATACCTAGTTAAAATAAATACAAACTTACCTGTGAACTAAAACCTAAGCTACCTTACACTAAAACCTAACATTACAAAAAATAAAAAAACACTAAAATCACAAAAAATAAAAAAAACTCCCATTACAAAAAATACAAAAAAACAAAACAATGAAATTATCCAAAAAAATAAAGATGATTCCTATTCTAATACCTTTTTAAAAAAATACCACCCCAAAATAATAACGCCTAGTCTAGCATAAACTACCAAGGGCCCTTAAAAGGGCCTTTTGTAGGGTATTGCCCTGAGATAAACAGCTCTTTTGCTCCAAAAAATATAAACACCCCCTAACACTATACAAACCCCCACCCCCCAAACTACCAAGGGCCCTTAAAAGGACCTTTTGTAGGGTATTGCCCTGAGATAAACAGCTCTTTTGCTCCAAAAAAATACAAACACCCCCTAACACTATAAAAAAAACCCTCCCCCCAAACTAACAAGGGCCCTTAAAAGTTCCTTTTGTAGGACATTGCCATGAGATAAAAAACCCTTTTGCTCCAAAAAAAATACAAACACCCCCTAACGCTATACAAACCCCCACCCCCCAAACTACCAAGGGCCCTTAAAAGGGCCTTTTGTAGGGCATATACATTACACAAAATAACAAACAAATTTTTAAAAAAAAAAAAGATTCCTATTCTAATACCCATAAAAAAACACCCCAAAATAAAAAACCTAATCTAGAATAAAATACCAATGGCCCTTAAAAGGGGCCTTTTGTAGGGCATTGCCCTAAAAATATCACCTCTTTTATTGAAAAAAACATTACAAAGACCCACTAACATTACAAACCCCCACCCCCAAACCCCCAAAATAAAATAAAAAAACTATCTAAAAAAACCTAAGCTACCCATTGCCCTGAAAAGGGCATTTGTATGGGCATTTCCCTTAAATGGGCATTTAGCTCTTTTACTGCCCAGACCCTAAACTAAAAAATTAAACCCACCCAATAAACCCTTAAAAAAGCCTAACACTAATCCTCTGATGATCCACTTACAGTTTTTGAAGTCCTGCTTGAACGATCTTCATCGCGGCAAAGTCTTCATCCAGGTGGCCTCTTCAATCTTCATCCCGGCGGCGAAGTCCTGATCCAAGCGGGGAGAAGTCTTCATCCAGGCAGCCTCTTCAATCTTCATCCAGGTGGCATCTTCTATCTTGACCCCGGAGTCACGGAGCAATCCATCCTGGAGCATCCTCTTCATACGGTCGCCGCCGTACACTGGATCTTCAATGCAAGGGACGCGATTCAAGATGGAGTGCAATGCAATGGGTAGCTATTATTTTTTTTTTTAGAATTAGGTTTTTTATTTTGGGGGGTTGGTTGGGTGGTAGGTTTTACTGTTGGGGGGGTCTTTGTGGTTTTTTTTACAGGTAAAAGAGCAGATATATTTGGGGCAATGCCCAACAAAAGGCCCTTTAAACCACGACCAACAACGTATGGGTTACATCCTGCAAAAAAATGCAGTTAACGAACGTGGATCGCTTCCAGACGCTTTCCTGTTATTGCAGTGATGCCTCGATATTGAGGCATCCTGTAATAACAGTTTTTAGTCATCCGATGCAGAGAGAGCCACTCTGTGGCCCTATCTGCATAGGACATTGATGGCCGTGATCGTTGATGGGTGGGAGGCGGGTGGGTGGCCATCGGTGAGTATTCAGTCAGAGGGGTGAAGGATCACAGCGAGGGTCACTGGGAGCGCGCACTGGCATGCGTGCACGGGGTGGTATCGGGTCGCAACTGATACACTATGGAACATTTTTTAAAATAAAGTGGGAGAGTGGAGGGAGGGAATTGGGATCTAAGGGATCTGGGAGTGGGTGGGGGTTGTTCTTTGGGGGGGGGGAAGCTACACTACAGAAAAATAGTGAAAAAGTTAAAAAAAACTATATTTTATTATAAAAACTATATTTTTATTGTAAACTGGGCACTGGCAGACTTTCTGCCAGTACTTAAGATGGCGGGGACAATTGTGGGGTGGGGGAGGAAAGAGAGCTGTTTGGGAGGGATCAGGGGGTGTGATGTGTCAGGTGGGAGGTTGATCTCTACACTAAAGCTAAAATTAACCCTGCAAGCTCCCTACAAGCTACCTAATTAACCCCTTCACTGCTAGACATAATACACGTGTGATGCGCAGCGGCATTTAGCGGCCTTCTAATTACCAAAAAGCAACACCAAAGTCATATATGTCTCCTATTTCTGAACAAAGGGGATACCAGAGAAGCATTTACAACCATTTGTGCCATAATTGCACAAGCTGTTTGTAAATAATTTCAGTGAGAAACCCAAAGTTTTTGTAAAAGTTTGTGAAAAAGTGAACAATTGTTTTTTTTATTTGAACGCGCTTGGCGGTGAAATGGTAACATGAAATATACAGACATTGGCCTTGATCAATACTTTGGGTTGTCTACTACACTACACTAAAGCTAAAATCAACCCTACAAGCTCCCTACAAGCTCCCTAATTAACCTCTTTACTGCTGGGCATAATACACGTGTGGTGCGCAGCAGCATTTAGAGGCCTTTTAATTACCAAAAAGCAACACCAAAGCCATATATGTCTGCTATTTTTGAACAAAGCGGATCCCAGAGAAGCATTTACAACCATTTGTGCCATAATTGCACAAGCTGTTTGTAAATAATTTAAGTGAAAAACCTAAAACTGTGAAAAATTTTACGTTTTTTTTAATTAGATCGCATTTGGTGGTGAAATGATGGCATGAAATATACCAAAAGGGGCCTAGATCAATACTTGGGGTTGTCTACTACACTACACTAAAGCTAAAATTAACCCTACAAGCTCCCTACATGCTACCTAATTAACCCCTTCACTGCTGGGCATAATACACATGTGGTGGCATTTAGCGTCTTACTAATTACCAAAAAGCAACTCCAAAGCCATATGTCTGCTATTTCTGAACAAAGGGGATCCCAGAGAAGCATTTACAATAATTTATGCCATAATTGCACAAGTTGTTTGTAAATAATTTCAGTGAGAAACCTAAAGTTTGTGAAAAAATTTGTGAAAAAGTGAATGATTTTTTTTATTTGATCGTATTTGGCGGTGAAATGGTTGCATGAAATATACCAAAATGGGCCTAGATCAAGATAAAGATATCAGTGTTCCAATGTAACTATCGCTAATTTTGAAAAAAAAAATGGTTAATAGCAAAGGAAAATTACAGTTAACCACAAACAACGCAGAAATGTAAAAATAACCTTGTTAAGGGCCATTGGTAGTTTATTGTAGGCTAGTTTTTTTTTATTTTGGGTGGGCTTTTTATTTTGATAGGCCTATTAGATTAGGTGTAATTCTTTTTGTATTTTTGAAAATTTATTTTTTTATTTTTTGTAATTTAGTGTTTGTTATTTTTTGTAACTTAGTATTTTTTTTTTATTAGATAGTTTGTAATTTTCAGAGTAGTGTTTGGATTTTTTTAATGTGTAGTTTAGTTTAATTTAATTGGTAGTTAGTTTAATTTAATTGGTAGTTAGTTTAATTTAATTGGTAGTTAGTTTAATTTTAGTTTAATAGTTATATTAGTTTAATTGTTAGTTTATTGTGATGTGGGGGACTTTCGGTTTAGGGGTTAATAGGTTTATTATAGTGGCTTGGGGATTAGGGCTTAATAACTTTAGTATAGTGGGGGCGATGTGGGTGGACGGCAGATTAGGGGTTAATATTTAAATAGTGTTTGCGATGCGGGATGGTGGCGGTTTAGGAATTAATAACTTTAGTATAGCGGTGACGATGTTGGGGAGTGGCGAAATAGGGGTTAATATATTTTCTCTTATAAGATGTATCGAGTCCACGGATTCATCCTTACTTGTGGGATATTCTCCTCCCCTAGAGGAAGTGGCAGAGAGAGCACCCACAGCAGAGCTGCCTATATAGCTTCCCCCTTAGCTCCACCCCCCAGTCATTCTCTCTGCCTGCTTAACTGCTAGGAAGGGCAAAGAGGAGTGTGGTGACAAAAACGGTGAACATAAAAAGAGTTCTCTCTCCCCTCTTATAAGAGTTTCCTTCCTAGGGACTCTGATAGACTCGGTAGAAATTAAAATATTTCTGACGGAGGTCAGAAAATCAAAACTTTGGACTCATGGTAGCGGCAATGGACATAGGTCCCTTTTACCGCCTACACCTCAGACCACTGCAACTGTGCATGCTCAAACAGTGGAATGGCGATTATACAGATTTGTCTCCTCAACTGCATCTGGAACAGGAGACCAGAGATTCTCTTCTATGGTGGTTGTCTCAGGACCACCTGTCTCAGGGAATGTGTTTCCGCAGGCCAGAGTGGCTCATTGTAACGACAGATGCCAGCCTGCTAGGCTGGGGTGCAGTCTGGAACTCCCTGAAAGCACAGGGCTTATGGTCTCAGGAGGAATTTCTTCTCCCGATAAATATTCTAGAACTGAGAGCGATATTCAATGCTCTTCAGGCATGGCCTCAGCTTGCTGCGGCCAAATTCATCAGGTTTCAGTCGGACAACATCACAACTGTAGCTTATATCAAACGTCAAGGAGGAACAAGGAGTTCTCTAGCGATGATGGAGGTAGCCAAAATAATCCGATGGGCAGAGGATCACTCTTGTCATCTCTCAGCAATCAACATCCCAGGAGTAGTGAACTGGGAGGCGGGTTTCCTAAGTCATTAGACTTTTCATCTGGGGGAGTGGGAACTCCATCCGGAGGTATTTGCCCAGCTGATTCAGCTATGGGGCACACCAGAATTGGATCTGATGGCGTGCCATCAGAATGCCAAACTTCCTTGTTACGTGTCCAGGCGGTACTGATAGATGCTCTTGCAGTGCCTTGGTCCTTCAATCTGGCCTATGTATTTCCTCTCCTTCTACGTCTGGTTGCCAGAATAAAGCAGGAGAGAGCTTTTGTGATTCTGATAGCGCCTGCGTGGCCACGCAGGACTTGGTATGCAGACCTAGTGGAAATGTCCTTGGTTCTGCCATGATCTCTGCCAATGAGGTGGGACCTTCTAATCCAAGGTCTGTTCACGCATCCAAATCTAATTTCTCTGCACCTGACTGCTTGGAGCTTGAACGCCGGATTCTATCAAAGAGTGGTTTCTCTGAGTCGGTCATTGATACCCTGATTCAGGCTAGAAAGCCTGTCACCAGGAAGATCTATCATAAAATTTGGCGCAAATATCTTTATTGGTGTGAATCCAAAGGTTACTCGTGGAGTAAGTTTAGGATTCCTAGAATATTGTCTTTTCTCCAGGAAGGTTTGGAGAAGGGATTGTCAGCTAGTTCTTTATAAGGACAAATATCTGCTTTGTCTATTCTTCTACACAAATGTCTGGCAGATGTCCCAGACGTTCAAGCATTTTGTCAGGCTTTGGTCAGAATCAAGCCTGTATTTAAACCTGTTGTTCCGCCATGGAGCCTAAATTTAGTTCTTAAAGTTCTTCAAGGGGTTCCGTTTGAACCTATGCATTCCCTGGATATTAAGCTTCTATCTTGGAAAGTTTTGTTTTTAGTAGCTATCTCTTCGGCTCAAAGGGTTCCTGAGCTATATGCTTTACAGTGTGATTCCCCTTATCTTATTTTCCATGCAGATAAGGTGGTTTTGCGAACCTTGGTTCTAACAGGAATATCAATCAAGAGATTGTTGTTCCTTCACTGTGTCCTAATCCTTCTTCAAAGAAGGAATGTCTGTTGCACAATCTTGATGTGGTTCGTGCTTTAAAGTTCTACTTTCAAGCAACTAAAGATTTTCGTCAAACATCTTCATTGTTTGTTGTTTATTCTGGTAAGCGGAGAGGTCAGAAGGCTACGTCTACCTCTCTTTCCTTTTGGCTGAAAAGCATCATCCGTTTGGCCTATGACACTGCTGGACAGCAGCCTCCTGAAAGAATTACTGCTCATTCTACTAGAGCTGTGGCTTCCACATGGCTTTTAAAAATGAGGCTTCTGTTGAACAGATTTGTAATGTGGCGACTTGGTCTTCGCTTCATACTTTTTCAAAATTTTACAAATTTGATACTTTTGCTTCTTCGGAGGCTATTTTTGGGAGAAAGGTTCTACAAGAAGTGGTGCCTTCCGTTTAAGGTCCCTCCCTTCATCCGTGTCCTAAAGCTTTGGTATTGGTATCCCACAAGTAAGGATGAATCCGTGGACTCGATACATCTTACAAGAGAAAACATAATTTATGCTTACCTGATAAATGTATTTCTCTTGTGATGTATCGAGTCCACGGCCCGCCCTGTTTATTAAGACAGGCATATATATTTATTTTTAAACTTTCAGTCACCACTGCACCCTATAGTTTCTCCTTTCTTCCTAGCCTTCGGTCGAATGACTGGGGGGTGGAGCTAAGGGGGGAGCTATATAGGCAGCTCTGCTGTGGGTGCTCTGCCACTTCCTGTAAGGGAGGAGAATATCCCACAAGTAAGGATCAATTTGTGGACTCGATACATCACAAGAGAAATAAATTTATCAGGTAAGCATTAAGCATAAATTATGTTTTTTAGTTACGGTGATGTCGGGAGCGGCAGATTAGGGGTTAATAAATTTATTATAGTGTTTGCGATGCGAGAGGGCCTCGGTTTAGGGGTTAATAGGTAGCTTATGAGTATAACAGTTTAGTTATGACAGTTTAGTAACACTCGCTTTTAAGCCAGAACGCAAAACTCGTAATACCAGCGCTATGGGAGTCCCATGAAAAAACGTAATTTTTACGAGTGCGGTACTGACGTTGCGTTACAGGCTAAAAGGTGTGTGGTACACCTATACGATATATTTTCAGCATTGCGAGCCACAACGCAAAACTCGTAATCTAGGTGAAAGACTTTTCTGCTGTAATAACTAAGTATTAGAAGAAAAGGGACAGACTTAAGTAATCAAGGTTTTCTTTTTTTATTAATAATATAATATTAATTATTATTATTAATCTTCCTAATAATAGATTACGAGTTTTGCGTTCCGGCTCGTAACGCTGAAAATATGGCATTTTCAGCGTTAAAACAGCAGCCAGGCTATTACAGGTCTTGTCGGTATAGGTGTACCGCACACCTTTTAGCCTGTAACGCAACGTCAGTACCCCACTCGTGTAGGGGCAAAAAACGCAACGTAACACAACATCAGTACTGCATATGTGCAGGAGCAAAAAATCAGGTTTGTCCGAAATATTCAGTTTGGATTATTCAGGCCAATCCAGGTTTTAAGAATATCGGACGTGGAAGTATTGAGTTTGTTCAAATGTTTGCATAAGAATTTTGTTCAAAATGAAATTTATTCAATTGCATTAAAGGAACACTAAACCCAATTTTTTTCTTTAATGATTCACATAGAACATGCAATTTTAAGCAACTTTCTAATTTACTCCTATTTCAATTTTTCTTCATTCTCTTGCTATCTTTATTTAAAAAGCATGAATGTAAAGCTTAAGAGTTGGCCCATTTTTGGTCGAGAACCTGGGTTATGCTTGCCTATTGGTTTGCTAACTGTATCCACCAATAAGCAAGCGCTATCCATGGTGCTGAACCTAAAATGGGCTGGCTCATAAGCTTTAAATTCCTACTTTTTAAATAAAGATAGCAAAAGAACAAATAAAAATTGTTAGTAGGAATAAATTAGAAAGTTGCTTAAAATTGCATGTTCTATCTAAATCATTTCAACTCCTTCATGCTAAAGTACCCTCACTTTCTCACACACCTGCTCCATATCAAGTTTGTTAGTTAAATATAGTTATCCTTGGAGTCTTAATTCTTAGAAGGGCAGGAGCAGGAGAGGTGGCAGCAGCATGCAGCAGAGTTACTGAACTAAGTAGGCCTCTGATTACAGTACATAAAACTCAAAAATTCACCTCCAAGGGAGGAGAACGATAAACATGTGGCTAGAGTCCCTAGGACACTTTGGTGAAAAGTTGAGTAGGATTTTTAGAATGGAATGATGATGATCACCACAGAGCAAGAAGGGCAGGAGCAGGAGAGGTGGCAGCAGAGGCAGCAGAGTTACTGAACTAGGTAGGCTTCTGATTACAGTACATATACCTCAAAAATACACCTCCACCTACTCTTTGGACACAGTGGCCAGCAGGTCCCTAAGGATTTGGCATTGAAGGATGATAACCACCATTGCAAGAAGGACAGGAGCAGGAGAGGCGACAGCAGCAGGCAAAATAGTTAATGAACTAGGTAGGTCTCCAGTACACAAACCACAAAAATAAACCTCCAAGGGAAAAGAGTAAACACATGCTTAGAGTCCATTAGACACAGAGGACAGCAGTTCACTAAAATTATTAGAATGAACTGATGAAGACAACCACAAAGTAGGAAGGGGAGATGTAGGAGAGGCGGCTGCAGCTGGCAGCAAACTTACTGACTGTTAACTGTTTCACACAAGCAAAAAGATGGTTTATTGCAGCTCTTTACGGACCTCGGAAGTAGTGCGCATATTACAGGTTGAAGGCCTTTAACATAGAGATACATACAACTCACTCACAAACCCAAATGCATATTCTCATATGCGCTAACCCAACATGAAAATATTATTATTTTACATTCTACTGTTGTTGAAATAACAGAATATGTTCTATTTATTCATAAATACATATTTCTATATATATCTGATGGCATTTTGGTACAATATATATCTATACCTATATATTAACATGATTACAGGGAGTGCAGAATTATTAGGCAAGTTGTATTTTTGAGGATTAATTTTATTATTGAACAACAACCATGTTCTCAATGAACCCAAAAAACTCATTAATATGAAAGCTGAATAGTTTTGGAAGTAGTTTTTAGTTTGTTTTTAGTTATAGCTATTTTAGGGGGATATCTGTGTGTGCAGGTGATTATTACTGTGCATAATTATTAGGCAACTTAACAAAAAACAAATATATACCCATTTCAATTATTTATTTTTACCAGTGAAACCAATATAACATCTCAACATTCACAAATATATACATTTCTGACATTCAAAAACAAAACAAAAACAAATCAGTGACCAATATAGCCACCTTTCTTTGCAAGGAAACTCAAAAGCCTGCCATCCATGGATTCTGTCAGTGTTTTGATCTGTTCACCATCAACATTGCGTGCAGCAGCAACCACAGCCTCTCACATTTGATGATGGACCACAGGTTCTCAATGGGGTTCAGATCAGGTGAACAAGGAGGCCATGTCATTAGATTTTCTTCTTTTATACCCTTTCTTGCCAGCCACGCTGTGGAGTACTTGGACGCGTGGGATGGAGCATTGTCCTGCATGAAAATCATGTTTTTCTTGAAGGATGCAGACTTCTTCCTGTACCACTGCTTGAAGAAGGTGTCTTCCAGAAACTGGCAGTAGGACTGGGAGTTGAGCTTGACTCCATCCTCAACCCGAAAAGGCCCCACAAGCTCATCTTTGATGATACCAGCCCAAACCAGTACTCCACCTCCACCTTGCTGGCGTCTGAGTCGGACTGGAGCTCTCTGCCCTTTACCAATCCAGCCACGGGCCCATCCATCTGGCCCATCAAGACTGACTCTCATTTCATCAGTCCATAAAACCTTAGAAAAATCAGTCTTGACATATTTCTTGGCCCAGTCTTGACATTTCAGCTTGTGTGTCTTGTTCAGTGGTGGTCGTCTTTTAGCCTTTCTTACCTTGGCCATGTCTCTGAGTATTGCACACCTTGTGCTTTTGGGCACTCCAGTGATGTTGTAGCTCTGAAATATGGCCAAACTGGTGGCAAGTGGCATCTTGGCAGCTGCACGCTTGACTTTTCTCAGTTCATGGGCAGTTATTTTGCGCCTTGGTTTTTCCACACGCTTCTTGCGACCCTGTTGACTATTTTGAATGAAACACTTGATTGTTCGATGATCACGCTTCAGAAGCTTTGCAATTTTAAGAGTGCTGCATCCATCTGCAAGATATCTCACTATTTTTTACTTTTCTGAGCCTGTCAAGTCCTTCTTTTGACCCATTTTGCCAAAGGAAAGGAAGTTGCCTAATAATTATGCACACCTGATATAGGGTGTTGATGTCATTAGACCACACCCTTTCTCATTACAGAGATGCACATCACCTAATATGCTTAATTGGTAGTAGGCTTTCGAGCCTATACAGCTTGGAGTAAGACAACATGCATAAAGAGGATGATGTGGTCAAAATACTAATTTGCCTAATAATTCTGCACTCCCTGTATATAGGTATAGGTATTTTTGTAAATATTTTATAATATCTTTTCATGTGACAACACTGAAGAAATAACACTTTGCTACAATGTAAAGTATTGAGTGTACAGCTTTTATAACAATGTAAATTTGCTGTCCCCTCAAAATTACTCAACACACAGCCATTAATGTCTAAACCGTTGGCAACAAAAGTGAGTACACCCCTAAGTGGAAATGTCCAAATTGGGCCCAATTAGCCATTCCCCCCCCCCCGGTGTCATGTGATTCATTAGTGTTGCAAGGTCTCAGCTGTGACTGGGGAGCAGGTGGCTTAAATTTTGTGTTATCGCTCTCACACTCTCTCATACTGGTCACTGGAAGTTCAACATGGCATCTCATAACAAAGAACTCTCTGAGGATCTGAAAAAAAGAATTGTAGCTCTACATAAAGATGGCCTAGGCTATAAGAAGATTGCCAAGACCCTGAAACTGAGCTGCAGCACGGTGGGCAAAACCATAAAGCGGTTTCACAGGACAGGTTCTACTCAGAACAGGTCTTGCCATGGTCGACCAAAGCGTCATATCCAGAGGCTGTTTTTGGGAAATAGACGTATGAGTGCTACCAGCATTGCTGCAGAGGTTGAAGGGGTGTGGGGGGGTCAGCCTGTCAGTGCTCAGACTATACGCCGCACACTGCATCAAATTGGTCTGCATGGCTGTCATCCCAGAAGGAAGCCTCTTCTAAAGATGATGCACAAGAAAGCAAGCAAACAGTTTGCTGAAGACAAGCAGACTAATGACATGGATTACTGGAACCATGTCCTGTGGTCCGATGAGACCAAGATAAACTTATTTAGTTCAGCTGGTGTCAAGCATGTGTGGCGGCAACCAGGTGAGGAGTACAAAGACAAGTGTGTCTTGCCTACAGTCAAGCATGGTGGTGGGAATTTCATGGTCTGGGCCTGCATGAGTGCTGCCGGCACTGGGGAGCTACAGTTCATTGAAGGAACCATTAATGCCAACATGTGATGTTACATACTGAAGCAGAGCATGATCCCCTCCCTTTGTAGACTGGGCCGCAGGGCAGTATTTCAAAATGATAACGACCCCAAACACACCTCCAATGTGACCACTGCCTTGTTAAAGAAGCTGAGGGTAAAGGTGATGGACTGGCCAAGCATGTCTCCAGACCTAAACACTATTGAGCATCTGTGGTGCATCATCAAACGGAAGGTGGGGGAGCGCAAGGTCTCTAACATCCACCAGCTCTGTGATGTCGTCGTGGAAGAGGACTCCAGTGGCAACCTGGGAAGCTCTGGTGAACGCCATGCCTAAGAGGGTTAAGGCAGTGATGGAAAATAGTGGTGGCCACACAAAATATTGACATTGGGCCCAATTTGGACATTTCTACTTAGCGGTGTACTCACTTTTGTTGCCAACGGTTTAGACATTAATGGCTTTGTGTTGAGTAATTTTGAGGGGACAGCAAATTTACAATGTTATACAGCTGTACACTAATTACTTTACATTGTAGCAAAGTGTCATTTCTTCAGTGTTGTTACATAAAAAGATATAATAAAATATTTGCAAAAATGTGAGGGGTGTACTCACTTTTGTGAGATACTGTATGTATTTATGCGATTATATGTGTATATATGTATGTAATACATAAATACACATGTACACATATATAGACATTTATACATACATACACATACATACATATACATCTTTAGACATGTATATGTATGTATGTCTATGCTAAAGCCCTTTGCCTAGTTTTTTTTTCTTTTAACACCTGAGATCTCATATCTTTGAGCCTTTATAACTTTTTGTGCAATATTTTTTTATTAATATTTATTAGATAGTGTTATTATGAGTGTAACGGCACTTTGTAATGTAATTTCGATGTGTTTTGTGCAACTGTTGTTTTGCAAAACAGTTAAAGGGACATGAAACACAATTTTTTTTTCTTTCATGATTCAGATAAAGAATACAAATTTAAACAACTTTCTAATTTAATTCTATTATTTAATTTGCTTCCTTCTCTTGTCATCCTTTGCTGAAAGGTTTATCTAGGCAAGCTCAGGAGCAGCAGATAACCTAGGTTCTAGCTGTTGATTGGTGGCTGCATATATACGTATATATATATATATATATATATATATATATATATATATCGATTGCGAATGGCTCACCCATGTGTTCAGTTAGAAACCATTAGTGCATTGCTGCTCCTTCAACAAATGATACCAAAATAATTAAAAAAAATAGATATTAAAAGTAAATTAGAAAGTTGTTTAAATTTGTATTCTCTATCTGAATCATGAAAGAAAAAATTTGGGTTTCATGTCCCTTTAACCACAGCTCTGAGGATGTGTTAACCTGATGAGCATTAACTTGAATTGCACTCAAGCGATTGCCTTTACTTTTAACTTGTAATACCAGCACAATTTACCATGCACTCAAACCATGCACTCAAACGATCGTGAAAACCTGATATCGCTTGCATGCAAACATTTGTGCTTCACTCGTAATCTGGCCTGATGTCAATTGCCACCTCCACTAGTACCATTTCATGAGCAAGACTTATGAATATAGGTTGTAATTCTTTTGGCACGATAAGTCAGTGAGTGCCTCACAGCACAACCATTTTGTAGAAGTTCATCACCCACTCTTAAATAAAACAGCATTGCTAAATCAAGTCCTTTAGAACTTCTTCAACAGAAATTCCCATAATGCTTCCTGAATTAAGCATGCTGAACAGGTAGCTTGAATTTGCTCTTGTCTAACTGCAATGGCTGTGCTTGTCAAAAGTGAAACAACTTCTACATCATCAAAAGTGCACAAAGTAACTCTTACTCTAAGAGAGCAATTCAAAAATATTTTATTATAAATCCTAAAAATACAAAAAATCTGCATGGTCAGGATTCCACACAAGCAACTGCCTAATGAATGTATGCCCGCTAGCGGCACTTATATTCATTCTTTGGCCACCTCCAGCTGGGGCAAAGACAAGACTGAGATACTGGTGAGGTGGGAGGGGCTATATAGAGTTCTTAGGGTTTTGGAATTGTTACCTCTTCCTAGTGGTAGGGAAGAGCATATCCCAGTAGTAATGGATTGTGGGCTCTCACCACCTGTATGAACTAAATGTACACATAAGCTACCATATTTTTTTATTCTGGATGCAAACTTTTACTGATAAATGTTTTGAATGGAGACGCTCCAGCATGCAATCTTTAAGCTACCTCTTCAGCCTCCGGCTGCTGCTTTGCTACTTAATATGCCACCAGGAACCACCTTGCTCAAGAGATGACTGAACAAGGCTATGATTTTTCCAAGACTGGCAGTGTTTTGGCTCAAGTTATCTGTGAAATACCTAAAAGGCTTTAGGACCTACACTATCTGAACAATCAGGGTCCACTCATTAATGCCTAATGGACTCCCAGTCCCAATGAATTGACAGGAAGCCATAACATGGAGGATAGCCCTATGCTGCTCCAAAGTGATGTTCTCTTGCTTTAAATAGTAATGGGTAAGCCCTGCCTTCTTATGTTTCTGCCTAAGAAGGTGACTGCCTTTAACATTGTGGTGGAAGTGGCCTTCAATCCTTCTGTACTGCATTGTTATGTTTTGTATTTAACTGGAATTCAGTTTTGTAAAAGCAGACCAAGGATTAAGCAACAACTTGCAAAAACCTTTTAAGTTTAAAGGTTTGGCACATCTATTTTTGCTTTCCGTAAAACATTTATTTGTGGATTGGGTATACTAAAATTTAGAGGCTAACTTCAGAAATGCAGCTGCCTTCTGCCTTGCCACTCTTGCTTTTCCTCTTCTACAGTAGTCATCAGTCAGAAAACACAACCATCAAAATAATATGAGCAGTGGCGACTCTAGGAAAAATATATAGGGGGGCACAAGATACCACAGTAAAAACTGGGGGGTGGGGGCACTAATCATTTTCACCATTAAATCATACCACTGTAAAAAAACAAAATAAATAAGATTCCAAAATACCAGAGTAATGCAGTATACAAGTCTCCTGTATCCTAGTGAACAGCAGGCAGGAAGGCACTTCAGCACGGGGACTAGGGAGGAGAGTAATGCAGAATATTCCAATACAGCGTGGCTAGTAAGCTACATTGCACTAGACAGCCTGCTAAATTACTGGACTGTCAGTTGGAATACTTGACGCCTGGCAACCCTAGTTTGTAATGCAAAAATTGAATAAGTAATAACCAGCCAATCTCACTGTTAGAAACAAGCCATGCAACCAGTTTAATATATGAACCAATAATAGTATAAGGAGAGACTGACCGATATGCCAAGGAATTGATTACTAATAAGTATAATAATAAGAAAATATCTCCTCAGTTATAGATGGGTTTACATATAGAATAACAAAATATTACCAGTAACACAGAAAACAATGCTAAAATCTAAGGCTTCTCCCCATTCAAACAGGGTTAATGGGATACATGATGCAAACATGACATTGCACATTCTTTACTGACCTTGAATAACTATCGCCTAGATTTAGAGTTCTGCGGCCAAAGGGGTGCATAGCTAACGCTGGCTTTTTTCTGGCCGCACCTTTTAAATACCGCTGGTATTGAGAGTTCACAGAATGGCTGCGTTAGGCTCCAAAAAAGGAGCGTACAGCATATTTAACGCAACTTCAACTCTCGATACCAGCGGTGCTTACGGACGCGGCCAGCTTCAAAAACGTGCTCGTGCACGATTCCCCCATAGAAAACAATGGGGCTGTTTGAGCTGAAAAAAAACCTAACACCTGCAAAATAGCTGCGTTCAGCTCCTAACGCAGCCACATTGTTGTTTATGGGGAAACACTTCCTACGTCTGCACCTAACACTCTAACATGTACCCCGAGTCTAAACACCCCTAACCTTACACTTATTAACCCCTATTCTGCCGCCCCCGCTATCGCTGACTCCGGCATATTTTTTTTAACCACTAATCTGCCGCTCCGTAAACCGCCGCTACTTACATTATCCCTATGTACCCCTAATCTGCTGCCCCTAACACCGCCGACCACTATATTATATTTATTAACCCCTAATCTGCCCCCCACAACATCGCCTGCACCTGCCTACACTTATTAACCCCTAATCTGTCGAGCGGACCGCATCGCTATTATAATAAAGTTATTAACCCCTAATCCGCCTCACTAACCCTATAATAAATAGTATTAACCCCTAATCTGCCCTCCCTAACATCGCAGACACCTAACTTCAAACATTAACCCCTAATCTGCCGACTGGATCTCACCGCTATTCTAATAAATGTATTAACCCCTAAAGCTAAGTCTAACCCTAACACTAACACCCCCCTAAATTAAATATAATTTAAATCTAATGAAATAAATTATCTCTTATTAAATAACGTATTCCTATTTAAAGCTAAATACTTACCTGTAAAATAAATCCGAATACAGGGAGTGCAGAATTATTAGGCAAATGAGTATTTTGACCACATCATCCTCTTTATGCATGTTGTCTTACTCCAAGCTGTATAGGCTCGAAAGCCTACTACCAATTAAGCATATTAGGTGATGTGCATCTCTGTAATGAGAAGGGGTGTGGTCTAATGACATCAACACCCTATATCAGGTGTGCATAATTATTAGGCAACTTCCTTTCCTTTGGCAAAATGGGTCAAAAGAAGGACTTGACAGGCTCAGAAAAGTCAAAAATAGTGAGATATCTTGCAGAGGGATGCAGCACTCTTAAAATTGCAAAGCTTCTGAAGCGTGATCATCAAACAATCAAGCGTTTCATTCAAAATAGTCAACAGGGTCGCAAGAAGCGTGTGGAAAAACCAAGGCTCAAAATAACTGCCCATGAACTGAGAAAAGTCAAGCGTGCAGCTGCCAAGATGCCACTTGCCACCAGTTTGGCCATATTTCAGAGCTGCAACATCACTGGAGTGCCCAAAAGCACAAGGTGTGCAATACTCAGAGACATGGCCAAGGTAAGAAAGGCTGAAAGACGACCACCACTGAACAAGACACACAAGCTGAAACGTCAAGACTGGGCCAAGAAATATCTCAAGACTGATTTTTCTAAGGTTTTATGGACTGATGAAATGAGAGTCAGTCTTGATGGGCCAGATGGATGGGCCCGTGGCTGGATTGGTAAAGGGCAGAGAGCTCCAGTCCGACTCAGACGCCAGCAAGGTGGAGGTGGAGTACTGGTTTGGGCTGGTATCATCAAAGATGAGCTTGTGGGGCCTTTTCGGGTTGAGGATGGAGTCAAGCTCAACTCCCAGTCCTACTGCCAGTTTCTGGAAGACACCTTCTTCAAGCAGTGGTACAGGAATAAGTCTGCATCCTTCAAGAAAAACATGATTTTCATGCAGGACAATGCTCCATCACACGCGTCCAAGTACTCCACAGCGTGGCTGGCAAGAAAGGGTATAAAAGAAGAAAATCTAATGACATGGCCTCCTTGTTCACCTGATCTGAACCCCATTGAGAACCTGTGGTCCATCATCAAATGTGAGATTTACAAGGAGGGAAAACAGTACACCTCTCTGAACAGTGTCTGGGAGGCTGTGGTTGCTGCTGCACGCAATGTTGATGGTGAACAGATCAAAACACTGACAGAATCCATGGATGGCAGGCTTTTGAGTGTCCTTGCAAAGAAAGGTGGCTATATTGGTCACTGATTTGTTTTTGTTTTGTTTTTGAATGTCAGAAATGTATATTTGTGAATGTTGAGATGTTATATTGGTTTCACTGGTAAAAATAAATAATTGAAATGGGTATATATTTGTTTTTTGTTAAGTTGCCTAATAATTATGCACAGTAATAGTCACCTGCACATACAGATATCCCCCTAAAATAGCTAAAACTAAAAACAAACTAAAATCTACTTCCAAAAATATTCAGCTTTCATATTAATGAGTTTTTTGGGTTCATTGAGAACATGGTTGTTGTTCAATAATAAAATTAATCCTCAAAAATACAACTTGCCTAATAATTCTGCACTCCCTGTATAGCTACAATATAAATTATAATTATATTATAGCTATTTTAGGATTTATATTTATTTTACAGGTAACTTTGTATTTATTTTAACCAGGTACAATAGCTATTAAATAGTTAAGAACTATTTAATAGCTAAAATAGTTAAAATAATTACAAAATTACCTGTAAAATAAATCCTAACCTAAGTTACAATTAAACCTAACACTACACTATCAATAAATAAATTAAATAAACTACCTACAATTATCTACAATTAAACCTAACACTACACTATCAATAAATTAATTAAATACAATACCTACAATTATCTACAATTAAACCTAACACTACACTATCAATAAATTATTTAAATAAAATATGTACAAATAACTACAATGAAATAAACTAACTAAAGTACAAAAAATAAAAAAGAACTAAGTTACAAAAAATAAAAAAATATTTACAAACATTAGAAAAATATTACAACAATTTTAAACTAATTACACCTACTCTAAGCCCCCTAATAAAATAACAAAGCCCCCCAAAATAAAAAATGCCCTACCCTATTCTAAATTAAAAAAGTTCAAAGCTCTTTTACCTTACCAGCCCTGAACAGGGCCCTTTGCGGGGCATGCCCCAAGAAATTCAGCTCTTTTGCCTGCAAAAAAACACATACAATACCCCCCCCCAACATTACAACCCACCAGCCACATACCCCTAATCTAACCCAAACCCCCCTTCAATAAACCTAACACTAAGCCCCTGAAGATCTTCTTACCTTATCTTCACCATACCAGGTTCAACGATCGGTCCTCGGAAGTGTTGATCCAAGCCCAAGCGGGGGGCTGAAGAGTGACGTCCATCCTCGGGCTGAAGTCTGGATCCAAGCGGCGGCTGAAGAAATCCATCATCGGGCTAAAGTCGGAAGTCCATCATCGGGATGAAGTCTTCTATCAAGCCGCATCTTCAATCTTCTTTCTTCTGGAGCGGAGCAGAGCCATCTTCTTTTCAACCGACGAGGAACATCCTCTTCAACCGACGCCTACTCGCCGAATGATGGTTCCTTTAAATGACGTCATCCAAGATGGCGTCCCTCGAATTCCGATTGGCTGATAGGATTCTATCAGCCAATCGGAATTAAGGTAGGAATATTCTGATTGGCTGATGGAATCAGCCAATCAGAATCAAGTTCAATCCGATTGGCTGATCCAATCAGCCAATCAGATTGAGCTCGCATTCTATTGGCTGATCGGAGCAGCCAATAGAATGCAAGCTCAATCTGATTGGCTGATTGGATCAGCCAATCGGATTGAACTTGATTCTGATTGGCTGATTCCATCAGCCAATCAGAATATTCCTACCTTAATTCCGATTGGCTGATAGAATCCTATCTGCCAATCGGAATTCGAGGGACGCCATCTTGGATGATGTCATTTAAAGGAACCGTCATTCGGCGAGTAGGCGTCGGTTGGAAACAAGATGGCTCCGCTCCGCTCCAGAAGAAAGAAGATTGAAGATGCGGCTTGATAGAAGACTTCATCCCGATGATGGACTTCCGACTTCAGCCCGATGATGGATTTCTTCATCCGCCGCTTGGATACAAACTTCAGCCCGAGGATGGACGTCACTCTTCAGCCCCCCGCTTGGGCTTGGATCAACACTTCCGAGGACCGATCGGTGAACCTGGTATGGTGAAGATAAGGTAGGAAGATCTTCAGGGGCTTAGTGTTAGGTTTATTTAAGGGGGGTTTGGGTTAGATTAGGGGTATGTGGGTGGTGGGTTGTAATGTTGGGGGGGGGGGTATTGTATGTGTTTTTTTGCAGGCAAAAGAGCTGAATTTCTTGAGGGATGCCCCACAAAGGGCCCTGTTCAGGGCTGGTAAGGTAAAAGAGCTTTGAACTTTTTTAATTTAGAATAGGGTAGGGCATTTTTTATTTTGGGGGGCTTTGTTATTTTATTAGGGGGCTTAGAGTAGGTGTAATTAGTTTAAAATTGTTGTAATATTTTTCTAATGTTTGTAAATATTTTTTTATTTTTTGTAACTTAGTTTTTATTTTTTGTACTTTAGTTAGTTTATTTCATTGTAGTTATTTGTAGATATTTTATTTAAATAATTTATTGATAGTGTAGTGTTAGGTTTAATTGTAGATAATTGTAGGTATTGTATTTAATTAATTTATTGATAGTGTAGTGTTAGGTTTAATTGTAGATAATTGTAGGTAGTTTATTTAATTTATTTATTGATAGTGTAGTGTTAGGTTTAATTGTAACTTAGGTTAGGATTTATTTTACAGGTAATTTTGTAATTATTTTAACTATTTTAGCTATTAAATAGTTCTTAACTATTTAATAGCTATTTTACCTGGTTAAAATAAATACAAAGTTGCCTGTAAAATAAATATTAATCCTAAAATAGCTATAATATAATTATAATTTATGTTGTAGCTATATTAGGGTTTATTTTACAGGTAAGTATTTAGCTTGAAATAGGAATAATTTATTTAATAAGAGTTAATTTATTTCGTTAGAATAAAATTATATTTAATTTAGGGGGGTTTTAGGGTTAGGGTTAAAATTAGCTTTTGGGGTTAAAAAATTTATTAGAGTAGCGGTGAGCTCCGATCGGCAGATTAGGGGTTAATACTTGAAGTTAGGTGTCGGCGATGTTAGGGAGGGCAGATTAGGGGTTAATACTATTTATTATAGGGTTATTGAGGCGGGAGTGAGGCGGATTAGGGGTTAATAACTTTATTATAGTAGCGGTGAGATCCGCTTGGCAGATTAGGGGTTAATAAGTGTAGGCAGGTGGATGAGACGTTGAGAGAGGCAGGTTAGGGGTTAATAGATATAATATAGGGATCGGCGATGTTAGGGGCAGCAGATTAGGGGTACATAAGGATAACGTAAGTAGCGGCGCTTTGCGGTCGGCAGATTAGGGGTTAATTATTGTAGGTAGCTGGCTGCGATGTTGTGGGGGGCAGGTTAGGGGTTAATAAATATAATATAGGGGTTGGCGGTGTTAGGGGCAGCAGATTAAGGGTACATAAGAATAACGTAGGTGGCGGTCAGCAGATTAGGGGTGAAAAAAATTTAATCGAGTGGCGGCGATGTGGGGGGACCTCGGTTTAGGGGTACATAGGTAGTTTATGGGTGTTAGTGTACTTTAGAGTACAGTAGTTAGGAGCTTTATAAACCGGCGTTAGCCCAGAAAGCTCTTAACTACTGACTTTTTTCTGTGGCTGGAGTTTTGTCATTTGATTTCTAACGCTCACTTCAGCCACGACTCTAAATACCTTAGTTAGAAAGATCCCATTGAAAAGATAGGATACGCAATTGACGTAAGGGGATCTGCGGTATGGAAAAGTCGCGCTTGAAAAGTGAGCGTTAGACCCTTTCCTGACTGACTCCAAATACCGGCGGTAGCCTAAAACCAGCGTTAGGAGCCTCTAACGCTGGTTTTGACGGCTACCACCAAACTCTAATCTAGGCCTATGTATTTAACCCCTGCATAGGAGTTATACACATAGGTAAATTCCCACTCTGGATCCACATCATTGCAGGACATGAATGGTCAGGAGTCAGGGGCCACCAATCACAGTCTCCTACTAAGGAGCTGCTGGAGCTGCAGTGTTTTAGCTGTTGAGTGGGGCTTTGTCTATGTATTTAACACCTTTACAAGGGTTAAACATATACTTATCTAGGGTCAGTAATGCAAAAGTGTCATTCTGTAAACAAATTAGGGCATGTCACTTTTAGAATGTCCCATAAACCTATAGAGTATAAAGTGAGATTTAAAGTAAAGTACAGCAAAAATAATAGTAATATATAATATAAATGCAGAGAATAATATCACAAATATAAATGTATTCTTCTTTGCCGCTTGGAGGACGACATCGCCCGGATCGGATCAGGAGTTCGGCCCGGTGTGGTGAAGACAAGGTAGGGAGATCTTCAGGGGGGTAGTGTTAGGATTTTTTAAGGGGGGTTTGGGTGGGTTTAGAATAGGGGTATGTGGGTGGTGGGTTGTAATGGGGGGGGGATTGTATTTGTTGAATGCAAAAGAGCTGAATTCTTTGGGGCATGCCCCACAAAAGGCCCTTTTAAGGGCTGGTAAGGTAAAGAGCTTTGAAATTTGTTTAATTTAGAATAGGGCAGGGAATTTTTGTTATTTTGGGGGTTTATTATTTTATTAGGGGGCTTAGAATAGGTGTAATTAGCTTAAAAATCTTGTAATCTTTTTTTTATTTTTTGTAATTTAGTGTTTGTTTTTTTTTGTAATTTAGTTTAGTTAATTTAATTGTATTTTTAGATAGATGTTTGTAGTTTATTAAATTTATTGATAGTGTAGGTGTATTTGTAACTTAGGTTAGGATTTATTTTACAGGTAATTGGGTAATTATTTTAACTAGGTAGATATTAAATAGTTAATAACTATTTAATATCTATTATACCTAGTTAAAATAATTAACTATTTACCTGTAAAATAAATATTAACCCTAACATAGCTACAATGTAATTATTAATTATATTGTAGCTATCTTAGGGTTTATTTTATAGGTAAGTATTTAGATTTAAATAGGAATATTTTAGTTTATAAATTAATTAGATTAATTTAATATAAATATAGTTAGGGGTGTTAGGGTTAGATAGAGTTAATATAGTTAATATAAATACTATAGTAACTATATTAACCCTAATATAATTAGGGTTAATATAGTTAATATATATAATGTAATAACTATATTAACTATAATATACTTAGGGTTAATATAGATAACATAGCTGGCGGCGGGGTAGGTAGATTAAATTAGGGGTTAATCATTTTTATATAGGTGGCGGCGGTGTAAGGGGTCAGATTACGGGATAGATAAGGTAGATGGCGGCGGTTTTAGGGGCTCACAGTAGGGGGTTAGTTTATGTAGATGGCGGCGGGGTCCGGGAGCGGCGTTTTAGGGGGTAATAACTTTATTAGGGATTTCGGGGGGGGGATCGCGGTTGACAGGGAGATAGACATTGCGCATGCGTTAGGTGTTAGGTTTATTTTAGCAGATCGCGGTTGACAGGGAGATAGACATTGCGCATGCGTTAGGTGTTAGGTTTATTTTAGCAGCTAGTTTAGGGAGTTACGGGGCTCCAATAGTCAGCGTAAGGCTTCTTACGGCTGCTTTTTGTGGCGAGGTGAAAATGGAGTAAGTTTTCTCCATTTTCGCCACGTAAGTCCTTACGCTGCATATTGGATACCAAACTGCGCGGGTTTGGTATACCTGCCTATGGCCCAAAAAACTACGGGCGACGGCAGAAATATACGCGCGTAACTTCTAGCTTACGCCGTATATAGGATACCAAATCCGCGCAATTATTGGCGTCGCCGGCTTTTGCGGGCGACGCTTTATATCGGATCGACCCCCTGGGCCGTTTCTAGAAAATATGGCTCCCAGGGCGAGATTGCAAAATGTGCCCCCCACTCCTAAAATGTTATCTCCCTCCCGACCTTCCATGTTTCACTGGAATTTACTTTTAATTTTCAACTCTTCCAAAATGAACCTTAGTTTTTAAATAGAAACTTCAGTTTCCAAAAGAACAAGACAAAAAAAAAAAAAAATATTTTAAAATTAATCATTAAAGGCTATAGTGGCAGTTATAGCTGCCTAATGGCCCTATGTTGTGCTACAAATAACAAAGAAACATAACTTATTCACAAGCTTGTTTGTCTCAATGCTAAAATAAAATAAAGAAAACCACAGACGTTTTCTTAACCCCTTAATGACCACAGCACTTTTCCATTTTCTGTCCGTTTGGGACCAAGGCTATTTCTTTCATGTAATCAGCAAGAGTCCATGAGCTAGTGACGTATGGGATATACATTCCTACCAGGAGGGGCAAAGTTTCCCAAACCTCAAAATGCCTATAAATACACCCCTCACCACACCCACAAATCAGTTTTTACAAACTTTGCCTCCTGTGGAGGTGGTGAAGTAAGTTTGTGCTAGATTCCACATTGATATGCGCTCTGCAACAGGTTGGAGCCCGGTTTTCCTCTCAGCGTGCAGTGAATGTTAGAGGGATGTGAAGAGAGTATTGCCTATTTGAATTCAATGATCTCCTTCTACGGGGTCTATTTCATAGGTTCTCTGTTACCGGTCGTAGAGATTCATCTCTTACCTCCCTTTTCAGATCGACGATATACTCTTATATATACCATTACCTCTACTGATTCTCGTTTCAGTACTGGTTTGGCTTTCTACTACATGTAGATGAGTGTCCTGGGGTAAGTAAGTCTTATTTTTGTGACACTCTAAGCTATGGTTGGGCACTTTTATATAAAGTTCTAAATATTTGTGTTTAAACATTTATTTGCCTTGATTCAGGATGTTCAATATTCCTTATTTCAGACAGTCAGTTTCATTATTTGGGATAATGCATTTGAATAATCATTTTTTTCTTACCTTAAAATTTGACTTTTTCCCTGTGGGCTGTTAGGCTCGCGGGGGCTGAAAATGCTTCATTTTATTGTGTCATTCTTGGCGCGGATTTTTGGCGCAAAAAATTTTCTTTGTTATTTCCGGCGTCATACTTGTCACCGGAAGTTGCGTCATTTTTGACGTTTTTGCGCCAAAAATGTCGGCGTTACCGGATGTGGCGTCATTTTTGGCGCTAAAAGCATTTAGGCGCCAAATAATGTGGGCGTCTTTTTTGGTGCTAAAAAATATGGGCGTCATTATTGTCTCCACATTATTTAAGTCTCATTGTTTATTTGCTTCTGGTTGCTAGAAGCTTGTTCACTGGCATTTTTTCCCATTCCTGAAACTGTCATTTAAGGAATTTGATAAATTTTGCTTTATATGTTGTTTTTTCTATTACATATTGCAAGATGTCTCAGATAGACCCTGAATCAGAAGATACTTCTGGAAAATCGCTGCCTGATGCTGGACCTACCAAAGTTAAGTGTATTTGCTGTAAACTTGTGGTATCTGTTCCTCCAGATGTTGTTTGTAATGAATGTCATGACAAACTTGTTAATGCAGATAATGGGGGGTAGTTATCAAGCCGACTACTTTTCTGGCTTCGCCGGCCCAATACGCCCGCCTAAGCTCGCCTCACATCGCCGCCGCGGACCTGAAAAAATACGCCTAAGTTATCAAATAAAGCTGTCAAAAAGCCAAGGGGCGATGAGCAGCGGACTGTGAGAGTTATCACTCATCCGATCTCGCTGCCCTTCGGCTTTTTCCCAGCTTTATTGCTAGCCTGTCACTAAGCAATCACACTAAACTACACTGTTCTACCCCCTATACCGGCGCCCCCGGAGCCTCCCGCAACTCAATAAAGTTACTAACCCCTAAACAGCCGCTCCTAGACCCTGCCGCAACTCTTATAAATGTATTAACCCCTAAACCGCCGCTCCTAGACCCTGCCGCAACTCTTATAAATGTATTAACCCCTAAACCGCCGCTCCCGGACACCGCTGCCACCTACAGTATACCTAGTAACCCCTATCCTGCCCCCCCTACACCGTTGCCCTCTATTATAAAATTATTAACCCCTATCCTGCTGATCCCGCACCTCTCCGCAACTAAATAAATAGTTTAACCCCTAAACCGCCACTCCCTGAACCCGCCACAACCTATATTAAACCTATTAACCCCTATCCTGCCCCCCCTACACCGTCGCCACCTATAATAAATTTATTAACCCCTAATCTGCCCCCCACTACACCGCCGCCACTGTAATAAAATTATTAACCCCTAAACCTAAGTCTAACCCTAACCCTAACGCCCCCCTAACTTAAATATTAATTAAATAAATCTAAATAAATTAACTCTTATTAACTAAATGAATCCTATTTAAAACTAAATACTTACCTTTAAAATAAACCCTAATATAGCTACAATATAAATAATAATTATATTCTAGCTATCTTAGGATTTATTTTTATTTTACAGGTACCTTTCAATTTATTTTAACCAGGAACAATAGCTATTAAATAGTTATTAACTATTTAATAGCTTACCTAGCTAAAATAAAGAGAAATGTACCTGTTAAATAAATCCTAACCTAAGTTACAATTACACCTAACACTACACTATACTTTAATAAATTATTCCTATTTAAAAATAAATACTTACCTGTAAAATAAACCCTTACAATATAATTAATAATTATATTGTAGCTATCTTAGGATTTATATTTATTTTACAGGTAACTTTGTATTTATTTTAGCTAGTTAGAATAGTTATTAAATAGTTATTAACTATTTAATAACTACCTAGCTAAAAGAAATACAAAATTACCTGTAAAATAAATCCTAACCTAAGTTACAATTAAACCTAATACTACACTATCATTAAATGAATTAAATAAACTACCTACAAATAACTACAATTAAATACAATTACATAAACTAACTAAAGTACAAAAAATAAAAAAAGCTAAGTTACAAAAAATAAAAAAATAAGTTACAAACATGTTAAAAATATTACAACAATTTTAAGCTACTTACACCTAATCTAAGCCCCCTAATCAAATAACAAACCCCCCCAAAATAAAAAAATGCCCTACCCTATTCTAAATTAAATAAATTTCAAAGCTCTTTTACCTTACCAGCCCTTAAAAGGGCCATTTGTGGGGGCATGCCCCCACAAAAAGCTCTTTTGCCTGTAAAAGAAAAATACAACCCCCCCAACATTAAAACCCACCACCCACATACCCCTAATCTAACCCAAACCCCCCTTACAAAAACCTAACACTAATCCCCTGAAGATCATCCTACCTTTAGTTGTCTTCACTCAGCCGAGCCACCGATGGAACCGAAGTGGACATCCGGAGCGGAAGAAGTTAATCCTCCAAGTGGCGCTGAAGAAATCTTCCATCCGATGAAGTCATCATCCAGGCGGCGCTGAAGAAAAGTCTTCGATCCGGCCGATGTCATCTTCATAGAGGCGCTGAAGAGGTCTTCTATCCGGGCGATGTCATCTTCCAAGCTAGGTCTTGAATCTTCCTTCCGCCGACACGGAACCACCTTCTTCACCGACGGACTACGATGAATGACGGCTCCTTTAAGGAACATCATCCAAGATGGTGTCCCTTCAATTCCGATTGGCTGATAGGATTCTATCAGCCAATCGGAATTAAGGTAGGAAAAATCTGATTGGCTGATGGAATCAGCCAATCAGATTGAGCTCGCATTCTATTGGCTGTTCCGATCAGCCAATAGAATGTGAGCTCAATCTTATTGGCTGATTGGATCAGCCAATCGGATTGAACTTGAATCTGATTGGCTGATTCCATCAGCCAATCAGAATTTTCCTACCTTAATTCCGATTGGCTGATAGAATCCTATCAGCCAATCGGAATTGAGGGGACGCCATCTTGGATGACGTCCCTTAAAGGAGCCGTCATTCGTCGTAGTCCGTCGGTGAAGAAGGTGGTTCCGCGTCGGCGGAAGGAAGATTCAAGACCCGGCTTGGAAGATGACTTCGCCCGGATAGAAGACCTCTTCAGCGCCTCTTTGAAGATGACATCGGCCGGATCGAAGACTTTTCTTCAGCGCCGCTTGGATGATGACTTCATCGGATGGAAGATTTCTTCAGCGCCGCTTGGAGGATTACCTTCTTCCGCTCGGATGTCCTCTTCAGTTCCATTGGTGGCTCGGCTGAGTGAAGACAACTAAAGGTAGGATGATCTTCAGGGGATTAGTGTTAGGTTTTTGTAAGGGGGGTTTGGGTTAGATTAGGGGTATGTGGGTGGTGGGTTTTAATGTTGGGGGGGGTTGTATTTTTCTTTTACAGGCAAAAGAGCTGTTTTCTTTGGGGCATGCCCCCACAAATGGCCCTTTTAAGGGCTGGTAAGGTAAAAGAGCTTTGAAATTTATTTAATTTAGAATAGGGTAGGGCATTTTTTTTATTTTGGGGGGGTTTGTTATTTTATTAGGGGGCTTAGATTAGGTGTAAGTAGCTTAAAATTGTTGTAATATTTTTAACATGTTTGTAACTTATTTTTTTATTTTTTGTAACAGCTTTTTTTATTTTTTGTACTTTAGTTAGTTTATGTAATTGTATTTAATTGTAGTTATTTGTAGGTAGTTTATTTAATTAATTTAATGATAGTGTAGTATTAGGTTTAATTGTAACTTAAGTTAGGATTTATTTTACAGGTAATTTTGTATTTCTTTCAGCTAGGTAGTTATTAAATAGTTAATAACTATTTAATAACTATTCTAACTAGCTAAAATAAATACAAAGTTACCTGTAAAATAAATATAAATCCTAAGATAGCTACAATATAATTATTAATTACATTGTAGCTATCTTCGGGTTTATTTTACAGGTAAGTATTTATTTTTAAATAGGAATAATTTATTAAAGTTTAGTGTAGTGTTAGGTGTAATTGTAACTTAGGTTAGGATTTATTTAACAGGTACATTTCTCTTTATTTTAGCTAGGTAAGCTATTAAATAGTTAATAACTATTTAATAGCTATTGTACCTAATTAAAATAAATTGAAAGCTACCTGTACAATAAATATAAATCCTAAGATAGCTAGAATATAATTATTATTTATATTGTAGCTATATTAGGGTTTATTTTAAAGGTAAGTATTTAGTTTTAAATAGGATTCATTTAGTTAATAAGAGTTAATTTATTTAGATTTATTTAATTAATATTTAAGTTAGGGGGGCGTTAGGGTTAGACTTAGGTTTAGGGGTTAATAATTTTTTTACAGTGGTGGTGGCGTAGTGGGGGGCAGGATAGGGGTTAATAACTTTATTATAGGTGGCGACGGTGTAGGAGGGGCAGATTAGGGGTTAATACATTTAATATAGGTTGCGGCGGGTTCAGGGAGCGGCGGTTTAGGGGTTAATACATTTATTATAGTTGCGGTGGGCTCCGGGAGCGGCGGTTTAGGGGTTTATATGTATAGAGTAGCTTGCGGTGGGTTTCGGGAGCGGCGGTTTAGGGGGTAATAACTTTATTTAGTTGCGGCGGTGTAGGGGGGACAGATTAGTGGTGTTTAGACTCGGGGTACATGTTAGGGTGTTAGGTGTAGACAGCTCCCATAGAAATCAATGGGATGTCTGTCAGCAGCGAACTTGTACTTTCGCTATGGTCAGACTCCCATTGATTCCTATGGGATCCGCCGCCTCCAGGGGTGGCGGATTGAAAACCAGGTACGCTGGGCCGTAAAAGTGCCGAGCGTACCTGCTAGTTTTTTGATAACTAGCAAAAGTAGTGAGAATGTGCCGCACTTGTGTGCGGAACATCTGGAGTGACGTAAAAATCGATCTGTGTCGGACTGAGTCCGGCGGATCGATGCTTACGTCACAAAATTCTACTTTTGCCGGTCTCGAGCCTTTGATAACTAAGGCGTATCAGGCGTTGACGGCTTGATAACTAGGCCCCAATATTTCCTTTAGTAATGTTACATTACCTGTTGCTGTTCCATCAACATCTAATACTCAGAGTGTTCCTGTTAACATAAGAGATTTTGTTTCTAAATCCATTAAGAAGGCTATGTCTGTTATTCCTCCTTCTAGTAAACGTAAAAGGTCTTTTAAAACTTTTAATTTTTCAGATGAATTTTTAAATGAACATCATCATTCTGATTCTGATAATGATTCCTCTGGTTCAGAGGATTCTGTTTCAGAGGTTGATGCTGATAAATCTTCATATTTATTCAAAATGGAATTTATTCATTCTTTACTTAAAGAAGTTTTAATTGCATTAGAAATATAGGATTCTGGTCCTCTTGATACTAAATCTAAACGTTTAAATAAGGTTTTTAAATCTCCTGTAGTTATTCCAGAAGTTTTTCCTGTCCCTGATGCTATTTCTGAAGTAATTTCCAGGGAATGGAATAATTTGGGTAATTCATTTACTCCTTCTAAACGTTTTAAGCAATTATATCCTGTGCCATCTGACAAATTAGAGTTTTGGGCCAAAATCCCTAAGGTTGATGGGGCTATCTCTACTCTTGCTAAATGTACTACTATTCCTACGGCAGATAGTACTTCCTTTAAGGATCCTTTAGATAGGAACATTGAATCCTTTCTAAGAAAAGCTTACTTATGTTCAGGTAATCTTCTTAGACCTGCTATATCTTTAGCGGATGTTGCTGCAGCTTCAACTTTTTGGTTAGAAGCTTTAGCGCAACAAGTAACAGATCATAATTCTCATAGCATTGTTAATCTTCTTCAACATGTTAATTATTTTATTTGTGATGCCATCTTTGATATCATTAGGGTTGATGTCAGGTATATGTCTCTAGCTATTTTAGCTAGAAGAGCTTTATGGCTTAAAACTTGGAATGCTGATATGTCTTCTAAGTCAACTTTGCTTTCCCTTTCTTTCCAGGGTAATAAATTATTTGGTTCACAGTTGGATTCTATTATTTCAACTGTTACTGGGGGGAAAGGAACTTTTTTACCACAGGATAAAAAATCTAAAGGTAAATTTAGGTCTAATAATCGTTTTTGTTCCTTTCGTCACAATAAGGAACAAAAGCCTGATCCTTCCCCAGGAGCGGTATCAATTTGGAAACCATCTCCAGTTTGGAATAAATCCAAGCCTTTTAGAAAGCCAAAGCCAGCTCCCAAGTCAACATGAAGGTGCGGCCCTGATTCCAGCCCAGCTGGTAGGGGGCAGATTACCTTTTTTCAAAGAAATTTGGATCAATTCGATTCACAATCTTTGGATTCAGAACATTGTTTCAGAAGGGTACAGAATAGGCTTCAAGATAAGGCCTCCTTCAAGAATATTTTTTCTTTCCCGTATACCAGTAAATCCAGTGAAGGCTCAAGCATTTCTGAAATGTGTTTCAGATCTAGAGTTGGCTGGAGTAATTATGCCAGTTCCAGTTCTGGAACAGGGGCTGGGGTTTTACTCAAATCTCTTCATTGTACCAAAGAAGGAGAATTCCTTCAGACCAGTTCTGGATTTAAAAATATTGAATCGTTATGTAAGGATACCAACATTCAAAATGGTAACTATAAGGACTATTCTGCCTTTTGTTCAGCAAGGGCATTATATGTCCACAATAGATTTACAGGATGCATATCTACATATTCCGATTCATCCAGATCACTATCAGTTTCTGAGATTCTCTTTCCTAGACAAGCATTACCAGTTTGTGGCTCTGCCGTTTGGCCTAGCAACAGCCCCAAGGATTTTTACAAAGGTTCTCGGTGCCCTTCTGTCTGTAATCAGAGAACAGGGTATTGTGGTATTTCCTTATTTGGACGATATCTTGGTACTTGCTCAGTCTTCACATTTAGCAGAATCTCATACGAATCGACTTGTATTGTTTCTTCGAGAACATGGTTGGAGGATCAATTTACCAAAAAGTTCATTGATTCCTCAGACAAGGGTAACCTTTTAAGGTTTCCAGATAGATTCAGTGTCCATGACTCTGTCTCTGACAGACAAGAGACGTCTAAAATTGGTTTCAGCTTGTCGAAACCTTCAGTCTCAATTATTCCCTTCGGTAGCCTTATGCATTGAAATTCTAGGTCTTATGACTGCTGCATCGGACGCAATCCCCTTTGCTCGTTTTCACATGCGACCTCTTCAGCTTTGTATGCTGAACCAGTGGTGCAGGGATTATACAAAGATATCTCAATTAATATCTTTAAAACCGATTGTACGACACTCTCTGACATGGTGGACAGACCACCATCGTTTAGTTCAGGGGGCTTCTTTTGTTCTTCCAACCTGGACTGTGATTTCAACAGATGCAAGTCTGACAGGTTGGGGAGCTGTTTGGGGGTCTCTGACAGCACAAGGGGTTTGGGAATCTCAGGAGGTGAGATTACCGATCAATATTTTGGAACTCCGTGCAATTTTAAGAGCTCTTCAGTCATGGCCTCTTCTAAAGAGAGAGTCATTCATTTGCTTTCAGACGGACAATGTCACAACTGTGGCATATGTCAATCATCAAGGAGGGACTCACAGTCCTCTGGCTATGAAAGAAGTATCTCGAATACTGGTATGGGCGGAATCCAGCTCCTGTCTAATTTCTGCGGTTCATATCCCAGGTATAGACAATTGGGAAGCGGATTATCTCAGTCGCTAAACGTTACATCCGGGCGAATGGTCTCTTCACCCAGAGGTATTTCTTCAGATTGTTCAAATGTGGGGACTTCCAGAAATAGATCTGATGGCTTCTCATCTAAACAAGAATCTTCCCAGGTATCTGTCCAGATACAGGGATCCTCAGGCGGAGGCAGTGGATGCATTGTCACTTCCTTGGAAGTATCATCCTGCCTATATCTTTCCGCCTCTAGTTCTTCTTTCAAGAGTAATTTCCAAGATTCTAAAGGAGTACTCGTTTGTTCTGCTGGTGGCTCCAGCATGGCCTCACAGGTTTTGGTATGTGGATCTTGTCCGGATGGCCACTTGCCAACCGTGGACTCTTCCGTTAAGACCAGACCTTCTATCGCAAGGTCCTTTTTTCCATCAGGATCTCAAATCCTTAAATTTGAAGGTATGGAGATTGAACGCTTGATTCTCAGTCATAGAGGTTTCTCTGACTCTGTGATTAATACTATGTTAAAGGCTCGTAAATCTGTATCTAGGAAGATATATTATCGAGTCTGGAAGATTTACATTTCTTGGTGTCTTTCTCATCATTTTTCTTGGCATTCTTTTAGAATTCCTAGAATTTTACAGTTTCTTCAGGATGGTTTGGATAAAGGTTTGTCTGCAAGTTCCTTGAAAGGACAAATCTCTGCTCTTTCTGTTCTTTTTCACAGAAAGATTGCTAGTCTTCCTGATATTCATTGTTTTGTACAAGCTTTGGTTCGTATAAAACCTGTTATTAAGTCAATTTCTCCTCCTTGGAGTTTGAATTTGGTTCTGGGGGCTCTTCAAGCTCCTCCGTTTGAACCTATGCATTCGCTGGACATTAAATTACTTTCTTGGAAAGTTTTGTTTCTTTTGGCCATCTCTTCTGCTAGAAGAGTTTCTGAATTATCTGCTCTTTCTTGTGAGTCTCCTTTTCTGATTTTTCATCAGGATAAGGCGGTGTTGCGAACTTCTTTTAAATTTTTACCTAAGGTTGTGAATTCTAATTCTAAGGAAAGATCGTTGCATTCTTTGGATGTAGTTAGAGCTTTGAAATATTATGTTGAAGCTACTAAAAATTTCCGAAAGACTTCTAGTCTATTTGTTATCTTTTCCGGTTCTAGGAAAGGTCAGAAGGCCTCTGCCATTTCTTTGGCATCTTGGTTAAAGTCTTTGATTCATCATGCTTATGTCGAGTCGGGTAAAACTCTGCCTCAAAGGATTACAGCTCATTCTACTAGGTCAGTTTCTACTTCCTGGGCGTTTAGGAATGAAGCTTCGGTTGATCAGATTTGCAAAGCAGCAACTTGGTATTCTTTGCATACTTTTACTAAATTCTACCATTTTGATGTGTTTTCTTCTTCTGAAGCAGTTTTGGTAGAAAAGTACTTCAGGCAGCTGTTTCAGTTTGATTCTTCTGCTTATAATTTCAGTTTTTTTCATTATTATTAACTTTATTTTGGGTGTGGATTATTTTCAGCGGAATTGGCTGTCTTTATTTTATCCCTCCCTCTCTAGTGACTCTTGCGTGGAAGATCCACATCTTGGGTATTCATTATCCCATACGACTCTTGCTAATTTCATGAAAGAAAACATAATTTATGTAAGAACTTACCTGATAAATTAATTTCTTTCATATTAGCAAGAGTCCTTGAGACCCACCCTTTTTTGTGGTGGTTATGATTTTTTTGTATAAAGCACAATTATTCCAATTCCTTATTTTTTATGCTTTCGCACTTTTGTCTTATCACCCCACTTCTTGGCTATGCGTTAAACTGATTTGTGGGTGTGGTGAGGGGTGTATTTATAGGCATTTTGAGGTTTGGGAAACTTTGCCCCTCCTGGTAGGAATGTATATACCATACGTCACTAGCTCATGGACTCTTGCTAATATGAAAGAAATGAATTTATCAGGTAAGTTCTTACATAAATTATGTTTTTTTACATTTCTGCTGTGTTTGTGTTTAGCTGTAATTTTCCTCTTACTCATTTACTGTACCCACATATATTATATACTGTTTTTCTCGCCATTAAATGGACTTTCTAATGATACCATTTTTTTCCATCATATCTTATAATTTACTATAAATTTTTTTATAAAATATGAGGAAAAAATGGAAAAAAACACACTTTTTCTAACTTTGACCCCCAAAATCTGTTACACATGTACAACCACCAAAAAACAACCATGTTAAATAGTTTCTAAATTTTGTCCTGAGTTTAGAAATACCCAATGTTTACATCTTCTTTGCTTTTTTTGTAAGTTATAGGGCCATAAATACAAGTAGCACTTTGCTATTTCCAAACCATTATTTTTCAAAATTAGCGCTAGTTACATTAGAACACTAATATCTTTCAGGAATTTCTGAATATCCATTGACATGTACATATTTTTTTTTAGTAGACATCCCAAAGTATTTATCTAGGCCCATTTTGGTATATTTCATGCCATCATTTCGCCGCCAAATGCGATTAAATACAAAAAATCGTTCACTATTTCACAAATTTTTTCACAAACTTTTGGTTTCTCACTGAAATTATTTAGAAACAGCTTGTGCAATTATGGCTTAAATGGTTGTAAATTCTTCTCTGGGATCCCCTTTGTTCAGGAATAGCAGACATATATGGCTTTGGCATTGCTTTTTAGCAATTAGAAGGCTGCTAAATGCCACTGCGCACTACACGTGTATTATGTCCAGTAGTGAAGGGGTTAATTAGGGAGCATGTAGGGAACTTTTAGAGGTAATTTTAGCTTTAGTGTAGTGTAGTACACAACCCCAAGTATTGATCTAGGCCAATTTTGGTATATTTCATGCCACCATTTCACCGCCAAATGCGATCAAATTAAAAAAACGTTACATTTTTCACAATTTTAGGTTTTTCACTGAAATCATTTACAAACAGCTTGTGCAATTATGGCACAAATGGTTGTAAATGCTTCTCTGGGATCTCCTTTGTTCAGAAATAGCAGACATATATGGCTTTGGCATTGCTTTTTGGTAATTAGAAGGCCGCCAAATGCCGCTGTGCATCACACGTGTATTATGGCTAGCAGTGATGGGGTTAATTATGTAGCTTGTAGGGTTAATTTTAGCTTTAGTGTAGAGCTCAGCCTCCCACCTGAAACATCAGACCCCCTGATCCTTCCCAAACAGCTCTCTTCCCTCCCCCACCCCACAATTGTCCCCGTCATCTTAAGTACTGGCAGACACTCTGCCAGTACTAAAATAAAAGCTATATTTTTTTTTTCATTTTTTTTTTCTTAGCATATTTACATATGCTACTGTGTAGGATCCCCCCTTAGCCCCCAACCTCACTGATCCCCCACCAAACAGATCTCTAACCCTCCCCCTATGCCTTAATGGGCGCCATCTTGGGTACTGGCAGCTGTCTGCCAGTACCCAGTTTAGTAAAAAAAGTGTTTGTTTGTTTTATTTAATTGCCCTTTTCTGTAGTGTAGCTTCCCTTCCCCCCAGATCAACTCCCCACCCCTTCCAGATCCCTTAGATTGTTTAATTATTTATTTATTTAATTTTTATTTTATTTTTTTCTTGTATTACCATTTATTTTTCTGCAGTGTAGCGGTTCCCTCCCGCTCCCGCCCCGTGCACGCGCCCGCCGCCCCGTGCACGCGCGCGCTCCCGTGCACGCTTCCGCCTATCCCGCCCCCGATCCCGCCCCCTCCACTTCATCCGGCACACCGATGGCCGCCCACCCGCCTCCCAGACTTGCTCCCACCCACCAACGATACCGGCCACCGATGTCCGTTGCAGAGAGGGCCACAGAGTGTCTCTCTCTGCATCGGATGGCCAAGGGGGGTTATCGCAGGATGCCTCGATATCGAGGCATCACTGCAATAACCGGAAAGCAGATGGAAGCGAGTAGGATCGCTTCCAGCTGCTTTCCAGACCAAGGACGTACGCCACACGTCCTCGGTCATTAACTGTATTTTTTTTGAGGACGTGTGGCGTACGTCCTTGGTCCTTAATGGGTTAAACCACAATATATAATTTGTTTAAGCTATCATTGGTGTGCTGATTAAACCCATCAGCTTCGGCTTGTGCTATATTTTAATACAGTTACAGTAGAGAACAACCGACTGCAAAGGATTGCTATACATTCCACTGTAGCCCTCTGTCCTATGAAAGGTGTTAAAGTGACAGGAAACTCAAAAACTTTCATTCATGATTCGGATAGAACATACAATTTTAAACAACTTTCAAATGTACTTTTATTATCAAATGTGCTTCATTCTGTTGTTATCCTTTTCTGAAGAAATAGCATTGCACTACTGACAGCTATCTGAACACATCTTGTTAGCCAATTACAAGAGACAAATGTGTGCAGGCACCAATCAGCAGCTAGCTCCCACTAGTGTAGGATATGTGTGTATTCTTTTTCAATAAGGGATACCAAGAAAACAAAGCACATTTGAAAATAGTGAATTTAAAATTGTCTTAAAATGACATGCTCTATCTGAATCATGCAGGGCCACTAAATGTTTAAATATATATATGTGTGTGTGTGTGTCTGTCTGTCATATGAAAGTGGTTAAAATGGGCACTCAATGTTTTATATATATATATATATATATATATATATATATATATATATATATATATATATATATATATACACAGTATATATACTGTATAAACATATAAGCACATATATACATATACAAAGGTCTACAAAGTTTTGCCAGACATACCGCTAGATTTGGAGTTTTGTCGGTAACGACCCGAAAAACTAACGCCGGCTTTTTTCTGGCCGCACCATAAAAATAACTCTGGTATTGAGAGTCCACATAAAGGCTGCGTTAGGCTCCAAAAAAGGAGCGTAGAGCATTTTTAACGCAGCTTCAACTCTCAATACCAGCGGTGCTTACGGACGCGGCCAGCCTCAAAAACGTGCTCGTGCACGATTCCCCCATAGGAAACAATGGGGCTGTTTGAGCTGAAAAAAAACCTAACACCTGCAAAAAAGCCGCGTTCAGCTCTTAACGCAGCCCCATTGTTTGCTATGGGGAAACACTTCCTACGTCTGCACCTAACACTCTAACATGTACCCCGAGTCTAAACACCCCTAACCTTACACTTATTAACCCCTATTCTGCCGCCCCCGCTATCGCTGACACCTGCATTTTATTTTTAACCCCTAATCTGCCACTCCGTAAACCGCCGCTACTTACATTATCCCTATGTACCCCTAATCTGCTGCCCCTAACACCGCCGACCCCTATATTATATTTATTAACCCCTAATCTGCCCCCCACAACGTCGCCTCCACCTGCCTACACTTATTAACCCCTAATCTGCCGACCGGAGCTCACCGCTATTCTAATAAATGTATTAACCCCTAAAGCTAAGTTTAACCCTAACACTAACACCCCCCTAAGTTAAATATAATTTACATCTAACGAAATAAATTAACTCTTATTAAATAAATTATTCCTAGTTAAAGATAAATACTTACCTGTAAAATAAATCCTAATATAGCTACAATATAAATTATAATTATATTGTAGCTATTTTAGGATTAATATTTATTTTACAGGCAACTTTGTAATTATTTTAAACAGGTACAATAGCTATTAAATAGTTAAGAACTATTTAATAGCTACAATAGTTAAAATAATTACAAAATTACCTGTAAAATAAATACTAACCTAAGTTACAATTACACCTAACACTACACTATCAATAAATAAATTAATTAAATAAACTACCTACAATTACCTACAATTAACCTAACACTACACTATCAATAAATAAATTAAGTACAATATCTACAAATAAATACAATTAAATAAACTAGCTAAAGTACAAAAAATAAAAAAGAACTAAGTTACAAAAAATAAAAAAATATTTACAAACATAAGAAAAATATTACAACAATTTTAAACTAATTACACCTACTCTAAGCCCCCTAATAAAACAACAAAGCCCCCCAAAATAAAAAATGCCCTACCCTATTCTAAATTACTAAAGTTAAAAGCTCTTTTACCTTACCAGCCCTGAACAGGGCCCTTTGCGGGGCATGCCCCAAGAAGTTCAGCTCTTTTGCCTGTAAAAAAAACATACAATACCCCCCCCCAACATTACAACCCACCACCCACATACCCCTAATCTAACCCAAACCCCCCTTAAATAAACCTAACACTAAGCCCCTGAAGATCTTCCTACCTTGTCTTCACCTCACCGGGTATCACCGATCGGTCCTGGCTCCGATATCTTCATCCAACCCAAGCGGGGGCTAGACATCCACTGAAGAAGTCCAGAAGAGGGTCCAAAGTCTTCATCCTATCCGGGAAGAAGAGGCGATCCGGACTGGCAACCATCTTGATCCAAGCGGCATCTTCTATCTTCATCCGATGACGACCGGCTCCATCCTGAAGACCTCCACCGCGGACCCATCTTCTTCCGGCGACGTCCAACTGAAGAATGACGGTTCCTTTAAGGGACGTCATCCAAGATGGCGTCCCTCGAATTCCGATTGGCTGATAGGATTCTATCAGCCAATCAGAATTAAGGTAGGAATATTCTGATTGGCTGATGGAATCAGCCAATCAGAATCAAGTTCAATCCGATTGGTTGATCCAATCAGCCAATCAGATTGAGCTCGCATTCTATTGGCTGATCGGAACAGCCAATAGAATGCGAGCTCAAGCTGATTGGCTGATGGAATCAGCCAATCAGAATCAAGTTCAATCCGATTGGTTGATCCAATCAGCCAATCAGATTGAGCTCGCATTCTATTGGCTGATCGGAACAGCCAATAGAATGCGAGCTCAAGCTGATTGGCTGATTGGATCAGCCAATCGGATTGAACTTGATTCTGATTGGCTGATTCCATCAGCCAATCAGAATATTCCTACCTTAATTCCGATTGGCTGATAGAATCCTATTCTTGGATGACGTCCCTTAAAGGAACCGTCATTCTTCAGTTGGACGTCGCCGGAAGAAGATGGGTCCGCGGTGGAGGTCTTCAGGATGGAGCCGGTCATCATCAGATGAAGATAGAAGATGCCGCTTGGATCAAGATGGTTGCCGGTCCAGAACGCCTCTTCTTCCCGGATAGGATGAAGACTTTGGACCCTCTTCTGGACTTCTTCAGTGGATGTCTAGCTCCCGCTTGGGTTGGATGAAGATATCGGAGCCAGGACCGATCGGTGATACCCGGTGAGGTGAAGACAAGGTAGGAAGATCTTCAGGGGCTTAGTGTTAGGTTTATTTAAGGGGGGTTTGGGTTAGATTAGGGGTATGTGGGTGGTGGGTTGTAATGTTGCGGGGGGGTATTGTATGTTTTTTTTTACAGGCAAAAGAGCTGAACTTCTTGGGGCATGCCCCGCAAAGGGCCCTGTTCAGGGCTGGTAAGGTAAAAGAGCTTTTAACTTTAGTAATTTAGAATAGGGTAGGGCATTTTTTATTTTGGGGGGCTTTGTTGTTTTTTTAGGGGGCTTAGAGTAGGTGTAATTAGTTTAAAATTGTTGTAATATTTTTCTTATGTTTGTAAATATTTTTTTATTTTTTGTAACTTAGTTATTTTTTATTTTTTGTACTTTAGCTAGTTTATTTAATTGTATTTATTTGTAGGAATTGTATTTAATTAATTTATTGATAGTGTAGTGTTAGGTTAATTGTAGGTAATTGTAGGTAGTTTATTTAATTAATTTATTGATAGAGTAGTGTTAGGTTTAATTGTAACTTAGGTTAGTATGCATTTTACAGGTAATTTTGTAATTATTTTAACTATTTTAGCTATTAAATAGTTCTTAACTATTTAATAGCTATTGTACCTGGTTAAAATAATTACAAAGTTGCCTGTAAAATAATTATTAATCCTAAAATAGCTACAATATAATTATAATTTATATTGTAGCTATATTAGGATTTATTTTACAGGTAAGTATTTATCTTTAAATAGGAATAATTTATTTAATAAGAGTTAATTAATTTCGTTAGATGTAAATTATATTTAACTTAGGGGGGTGTTAGTGTTAGGGTTAGACTTAGCTTTAGGGGTTAATACATTTATTAGAGTAGCGGTGAGCTCCGGTCGGCAGATTAGGGGTTAATAATTGAAGTTAGGTGTCGGCGATGTTAGGGAGGGCAGATTAGGGGTTAATACTATTTATTATAGGGTTAGTGATGCGGATTAGGGGTTAATAACTTTATTATGTAGCGCTCAGGTCCGCTCGGCAGATTAGGGGTTAATAAGTGTAGGCAGGTGGAGGCGACGTTGTGGGGGGCAGATTAGGGGTTAATAAATATAATATAGGGGTCGGCGGTGTTAGGGGCAGCAGATTAGGGGTACATAAGGATAACTTTGTTGGCGGAGCTTTGCGGTCGGCAGATTAGGGGTTAATAAGTGTAGGCAGATCGATGCGACGTTGAGGGGGGCAGATTAGGGGTTAATAAATATAATACAGGGGTCGGCGGTGTTAGGGGCAGCAGATTAGGGGTACATAAGTATAACGTAGGTGGCGGTCGGCAGATTAGGGGTTAAAAAAATTTGAGTGTCGGCGATGTGGGGGGACCTCGGTTTAGGGGTACATAGGTAGTTTATGGGTGTTAGTGTACTTTAGAGCACAGTAGTTAAGAGCTTTATAAACCGGCGTTAGCCCAGAAAGCTCTTAACTACTGACTTTTTTCCTGCGGCTGGAGTTTTGTCGTTAGATGTCTAACGCTCACTTCAGAAACAACTCTAAATACCGGAGTTATAAAAATCCCATTGAAAAGATAGGATACGCAATTTACGTAAGGGGATCTGCGGTATGGAAAAGTCGCGGCTGAAAAGTGAGCGTTAGACCCTATTTTGAGTGACTCCAAATACCGGCGGTAGCCTAAAACCAGCGTTAGGAGCCTCTAACGCTGGTTTTCACGGCTACCGCCAAACTCCAAATCTAGGTCATAGTGATGTAGTGCTGTAAACAGGGATATTAATCCATGGCATGAGGGGTCAAGCAGCAATAAATTAGCATGATTAGGTTAGAATTTAAGAAACTGATGTTTGCATTTTTAAAAGCACATTTATAAGCTGTTGTTGCTTTTCTTACATGTGTACCTATTCCTGTTTCTGCACAAAAGAAAGTTTAATGTAAATGGTACTATAATGAACAAAAGCAAATATTTATGTGTGATGCTGATAAAATTTTAAATTAATAAATAAATGTTGATATGTTAAAGTGTGATAGGTATAGCAATATATGTAGTGTTTTGTGGCTGTAACAAAAAAAAAAGGTTAGAGTAATCTGAGCAATTTCTTACAGGGCAACTGATTAACAGCCAGTGGCGTCACTAAGGTTGGTGTCACCCGGTGCGGTAAGTTATGGTGTCACCCCCCCCCACCCAGAAAGCAGAAACACACAAAAACACAGGCACACACACACATACAAACACACTTAAAAACATACTCAAATGCACACACAAATACTCGGAAACACACTCAGACACACACAAAAACACAAACACAAACACAAAAACACTGACACACACACACACAAAAACTCAGACACACACATACAAAATATGTAAACTGCACTGCATTAATTATAAATCTCATGCTTTAGAGCTGCTCCCTGGCTCAGCAGAGCATCAAATGAAAGAAAAACAGAGCACTCTAAAATAAATCACAGAAGAAAAGGTTTAGGTGCGCACTATGAAAATTCTGCTCTCTGACTCTGTTCCAAGTCTGTCAGTGCACAGCCCCGGGCTGCATGCCTACCACTTCTTATGGCCAATCACCTCTGCACTCTGCTCCCCCCCAGACCCCCACCTGCCCTCCTACCTGTTCAGTGTGCAATTAGTGTACCGTAACCGTAAAGGTCTTGTGGGCATCATACGTGGCTCCTTCACTTTAGAGACAGTGTCAAACAGTCATGCGGTCAGGTGCCAGGCATCCTCTCATGATTTCCCAGTTCCGTTTAGAGAGACAGCACAGCAGTGAGTGACTCGACTGCTTCACATGTCACTGAGCAGTGAGCACAGATAGGCCGGCAGGTTTAGGCTAGCAGCGCAACTTTGCAAGCCCCACGGCATGCCCACAACATTCATAGAGAAATTGGGCAGGGGAGAAGCAAAGTACAAAGAAGCAAAAGCAGCTGGGAAAACTATTTGTTGAAATTGCAGCACTGGCTCAAGGGGCAAAAAATTGTGTGTCTACAACTTCCCCAGTCCCACTAATGTTCACAAATGCCAGCACCTCTAATAAAAAAAAAATTCTATGCATCTCAACTTTGTATTTCTTTGAATTTCAATAAAATAAAAAAAAAAAAAAAAAATTTTTTTTTGGTGTCACCCCCTTGAGGGTGTCACTCAGGTGTGGCCCGCACCCCCTGCACCCCCCGCACCCCCCTAGTGATGCCACTGTTAACAGCCAGTCCCTGCCTTTGACAGAGCATAATGTAATAATAAAAATAACTACAAATCTCTATAGAACACGCAACTGAGACACTATTTTTCTAATGACTTATTTTAGAAGGGAGCACAATGCAAATTAATTTATGTAATCTGATAGCAGAACTTTTTTCTGTTACTTCTGTAGTAAGGGAAAATAAAAATAAGTGAATAGAGAAAGTAGTGAAAATATCACTCAGATGATGATCTGAAGCAGTAGCAGAGTGATTGCACTAACACTACCTGCTGTTATCCATGCAAGGGGGAGGGACACTAACCCAGAGGTTGAAAACAAGGCTGTTATCCCTCCGTGTTGAAAGCCAAACCCCCGCACTAAAATCCTATGGTCATGTTCTGGAATGGGAGTCAAATTACTAACGCTACTCACAGGACCTTCCTTAAGACACTGCATACAGGAGTTGCCACTAATCCCCACACAATCACATTAAAATACCTGCTGCTTTGCTAGAATAGGAACCTGAAGGAATCCCTGTCTCCTGAAGTAGACTCATGTCTTTCAATCTTGCCGCACTAGCTCTAAACTTCGCCCCTCCCAATTCTATGTCATTAAAACAACACATATGGCTGCTAACTAAGGGGAGTTTGTATAAACACACACTTACAGTTAAGAGCCAGTCACCGTCAGTCAGTGGTACCATCCAGCAATTGTTATGTGTGTGAGCATAGTAAATTGAGCTGGTGCACACTACACAGCTAATTTTACGAAGTGGATAAACATACTGTGTATTTTAAAAATAAATGTACATGGAGGTATTGAAGAACCAAGCATAGTAGAGGCAATGCGATACTATGGGCTAACTTACAGGGACAGCAGGGGAGAGGAAATAAAATTCAGGACTTGCACATGAAAATCTCTGAGTCTGATGTCGCTGTGGATCCCTAGAATGCACTCAATATAAAGCTCCTCTTTGTTGCCTTTATAAAGCAGCAGCCAGCCCTTCCATGTGCTTCTCCTGAATGTCTTGTGGTGTGCTCTCTGCCCCAGCCAGCTCTAACTAACTTACCCCAGGGACTATTTTGCCCCTGCTCTCCCGCTCATGTTTCCCTTCAATTACCTACATCATGAAGGAGGGACTTAAATTGCGCCCGGTTTCACTTTGTAAATTAGGCGCCCTTGTGGCAACCTAATCTGTTTAATTCAGTGGGGGGGCACAAGGGGGGGCAAATAATAACTAAGGGGGGAACTTGCCCCCCTAACCCCCTGTAGCGACGCCTATGAATATGAGGAACACAAGAAAGAGTAAACTCTTCTGGCAGATGAAAAAGCTAAAAGAAACATAAGGGATTAAATGCCCTACATCTACTGAGTGTCTGCTTGTAACTTAACTTAACACTTAATATAACTTAATAACTAATAAATAACAACACAACACAGTTCTGTGAGTGAAAGACCCGTGGGTCACATTTATTGGTACCAGCTGTGGAACTGGCAGGTAACTTATGCACGGGTGGCAGCAATCGGGGCCTACATCTAACTATGGATAACCCCTTCTAGAAAATGGCCAAGGGACACTACTGCAGACCACAAGGCAGAGATACTCACGCAGCTTTCATAATTAGGGGTTTTTCCGGCCCAACAATAATCAGCCCGAGCACGCCCAAGCATACCGAGCCTGTGACGTCACCCTGACCGCAATGGCCATTACTCAAACTTCCTTCCAGTCTGCAGCCGTGATCCGGACCACCCGCCAGAGTAGGGTGCAAGCATTATTAACTCCAAACCTGTAGGTCCAACCTTGACTTGACGAACAGCATGTCAATAACTGGGGAGTTCAAAATTAAAGTCCTTGGTCTTAGGGAAGTAGTTTGAGTAACCCTCTTCCGGCCTCAGACACCTAGTCGCAAATAGAGACCTAATGACAAACCGATTGCCTCCTGTTATCTCTTTTACCGAATCAATAGAGCATTACAAGTGCCAATCAGTAATGCCTATCATCGAATCAATAATGCATTACAAGTGCCAATCCGTAATGCATAACGAATCCATCAAGATGGATAACAAAACAAAACAACAGTGCATAACAAATTCAACAACAGTGCATAACAGGGCTGGGAGGGTGGGGAAATATCTTCTGGGAGTCCACAGGAACAAAAGAGGAAGTAGAATCCCTGTACATCCTTCTTATAAGGTTAGTAAACCCCTCCCAACACAATGCAACATTGTAACTAATACACACACACGGCAGCACTCACTCTAACTATGGATAACCCCTTCTAGAAAATGGCCAAGGGACACTGCTGCAGACCACAAGGCGGAGATACTCATGCAGCTTTCATAATTAGGGGTTTTTCCGGCCCAACAATAATCAGCCCGAGCACGCCCAAGCATACCGAGCCTGTGACGTCACCCTGACCGCAATGGCCATTACTCAAACCTCCTTCCAGTCTGCAGCTGTGATCCTGACCACCCGCCACAAGAGACTGACCTGCATATTTAATGGTCCTGACTCTTGCCGCCACCCTATACTCTTAGGAGTAACTCCTGCCTGATGTTCTGCAAGAACAAATCTACTCCTGCCGGTTCTAAATGAACCCCATCCTGCCTATACAAACCCTTATGGGCTGCCGAGATGTTCCCGTGCTCTACCACAAAACCCACAAGTTCAACTACCTGCTTCCTCAGGTCCCTATTGATCTTTTTCCTGACCTGGAAAGCTGCCTTATGACACACCATGTGCCTCCATCTTAATCTAGGGATCACATTCGACCACCCGATTCTCACACCTGGAAACCAGAGTTTGAACTGCCTCAGGTCTGACTGCATTGCCCGGATTAGATCCAATGTGGGAATGGCCCCCACATCATTGCCGCCAGCATGAATGATCAGAATGTGGGGTTTCTTCCACCTTTTCACTGCGGTCTGGAGCAATGCAGGCAGATCTGACCAAGCCAAGCCTCTGCGTCCTAGCCAACGTAACACAGCCCTGGACGAATGAAATCCTAGCTGCTGTCCTCCTGGCATGGCTGCAACTCTAATTGCGGCCCAGTGAAAATATGAATGGCCGACTATCCACACCCGTACAGGACTTGGACGTATTTCTGAAAACAAAGAAAACAAGAGTTAGCCCGCTTGCAGTAGACCAGCTCCACACAACCTTGGCCCATAACCTTTTGGTATCACCCCCGCAAGCCCCCCAACTCTTGCATACATGACCCTTGATCCCCGGTCTCAAACATACAGCGGCCTAACGTAAGACTTATACCGCTGCGACCACCACCGCCCCAATGCGCGGATCTGATCCGAGGACCAACCCAACTCTGCTGCCGTCGTCGCTGCCCCCACCCGAAAGGAGTGTGGAGCAATCCGAGACCCGTCTAGACCAGCCTTTTGCGCTGCCCTCTCCAAGACCTTTCCAAACTGGTATCTGGTCAGCGGGTCTCCATTAGCATGTATCAGAAGCCAGGAGGAGCCTCCTGGCCGTACCTCCATGTAGGATGACACTAGCCGCACGGGGCAACAGGCAACACCCTGCTGCCCCGGCAGGGAAAGCCAAGCTCCCCGGCCCTCCTGGTCAGTTTTGGACCTGGGAATGAACAATAACACAGAGTCATCCACCAGCCTGACATGGCTGTGCATAACCCCCCCTGTGGCCGCCGTTCTTGCTCGCGGTACCAACTCACCCACCCTTAATGCACCATGAAACGCCAAGCCAAAGGCCGCCCCGAAGAGGCAAGCCTCGAAAGGTGAGGAACATACTTCTGGCAGTACGTCCAGTAATTTTACCAGCCGTTCCGCCGTAATGGGCTCCCTTGTGTCCCGTCGTGGAACTTCCAGACGGCCCCACCCCCTCAACAGCTGTTTAACAAGAAAGGAGCGCGACTTGTCTTTAAAGGCGTATAGCCTGCAGAAAAACGCCACAGCCGATAGCCTTGCGACCACCGCCCCCTTTTTTGCTCGCTTACCTCTCAGCTCCGCCAGCCAGTGCAACAGAAACCCCTGTTCACCCTCACAGGAAGGGAACTCACGAAGGTCACAAAAACCTACCCATTTGCGCCAGTACCTTACATATGCCGACCATGTGCTGGGTGCCAACGAAGCCCGCAACAACGGGATCAGTTGCTGTAGTCCCTCGCCATCTGCCACAAAAAGAGAGGGCAAGAAAGACTGTTAGGAGCCGCGGCAGGCACCGCAGCCCTAAATGCCTCCCACTGGAAGTGAGACAGTGCATCTGCAACTATATTCTGCACTCCTGGCACATGCCGGGCCCTAAAATCAATGTTCCGTTGCAAACATCTCAACACCAGGTGTCACAAATAATGCACCACCACAGGCAATGAAGCAGAAAGCCTGTTAACCACAAACACCACACTGAGATTATCCGTCCAGAAAATCACAGCCCTGTTACTAAACAGGTGACCCCACAATTCCACCGCAACCAGTATAGGAAACAATTCCAGAAAGCAAAGATTACGTGTAAGCCCTCTGGTCGCCCACTCGGTCGGCCAGGGCTCCGCACTCCAAGCCCCTTCAAAGTAAGCCCCATACCCGGATGCTCCTGCAGCGTCCGTGAACAGATGTAGCTCTTGGTTAGATATCGGATCCCCTCGCCACATGCAGATGCCGTTAAAGTCCTGGAGAAACCTCTCCCAGACCTGCAAATCCGCCACGAGATCCCTATCCCTACCTCCGCCCAAACACGAACATGTCTGTGTTGCAACCATGGCCCGTACAGCCGCCAACATCTTGGCAACCTTCTCCTTAGGTAACCTACATTTGCCTGCCACCGAATCAATCTCGATGCCTAGGAACGTCAAGCACGGCCCCTCCGTCTTATCCTCTGCCAGAGGAACCCCAAACCTGGCCATCATGAACCTCATGACTTTTATTAAAGAGGCACATTCTTGCAAGTTGGCCGCCCCTACCAGGAGAAAGTCATCCAAGTAGTGCGCAACTCTATCACTTCCAGCCACCAATACCACCGCCCAGTGCAGGAAAGTACTGAATGCTTCGAAGTACGCGCAGGATATCAAACAGCCCATGGGCAGACAACGGTCGATATAATAACCCCCTTCAAACCAACACCCCATCAGCCCGAAGGATGATGGGTGAATCGGGAGAAGCCGAAACGCGGATTCTATGTCTAATTTCGCCATCAATGCTCCCAGGCCCCGTTCTCTAACCAGAGCCAGCGCGTCATCAAACGACTGGTAACGGACCAAGCTCAATTCCTCTGGAATAATGTCATTCACCGACCGCCCTTTCGGATAAGAGAGGTGTTGTATGAGCCTGAACTTACCCGTCTCCTTCTTGGGGACAACCCCTAGCGGGGAAACAACTAAATCCGGCAGTGGCAATTCCCTGAAAGGCCACTTCTTTGCCCAGCTTCTCCCTGACTGCCTCAGGGTATTGGGAAGCCGGTTTTTCCTGTCTCGGGCTCCCAACACCCGGCCAACTACCGGGATCACAAAGCCCTCACGCCACCCGCTATCCGTCCTGGATACGTTTCACAGTCTTAGATTTAAGGTGTGCATGCAAACTGTGTACCTGGCACGAATAAGTATCCCCATGTACTGCTGCCTTTCTGTTCACCGCCTGTGGTGACCCCCCAGCAACCCCTAAGAGTTGAGATGACTGCGCCCCACTACTGGCATTGCCATCCCCGTGATTGCCCATACTCATCTTTCTCAACGTTCTATACATCCTCCTATGCCCTTTCGTGTGCAAACCCAGGGACCCATCTATCTCAGATCCCGAACCTGACCCACTAGAGCTGGAAGAATTACACCGCCCCCTAGGTAAACGAAGTTGCATCTCACCAGAGGAAGCACCCGTTGCGGCTTGGCCTTGTCCAGAAGCATTGCTGACTCCTCTAGGCTCGAGAGCTCCTGAACTCTGAGTCGCCATGTCCCTGCTGGATGAGGATGTCCTGGGTACCTGCAAAATAGAAGCCAAGAGGGGAGTACCTCAGGAAGAGCCAGACATCTCTTCCCTATCCCCCCATCCTCAAATTCTAGATAACCTTCCCGGTCGCTATCACTCACACCGCATGCCGCACTCACATCATCATCCGTACTGGTGGCCAACCCGCTAGCCGAATCCTCTTCAACTCTCACGGTCCTACTCCGACCCTGAGACTTCGATCCCCTAGCCTGTCTCGCCTGCCCCCTCCCGGGGCTCTCTAAACCTTCCCCAGGGCCAACGGTAATGCTAGCATGCCCCCTTTTTACAGCCCCCCTTGTGGCGATTTGCTCCGATCATGCTGGTGAGGTCCTGCTGGGCATCATTATACCCTGCAGGCCTTGCGCCTGGGGCCCCGCTACTGTGGTGTCTCCCCTTGAGCTGTGTGCCATGATGGCCCCCTTATTTGCGGTCTTGGCCGTGGGGGCCTTTCCTTTACTTTGGGCCGCGGTGTGTGCGGGAGCCACCTTAGCTTTGCCCCCTCCTAACGTAGGCCGCGAGCGCGAGGAGGGTGCCCTGTCAGTATCCCCTCCCTTATTACTGGGTCCAGCTGCGGCTCTTGTACGCACACCCTGCTGCAACACTCCCGGAGTGCCCTCTGAGGGGCCCTGCTGCCCCGCTGCCACATTCACAGTTGCCCATGACTCCTCACTTCTGCCCCTCGCTCTGACCCGCCATGCGCCCCCCCCAGTCTCCCGCGAGGACCGACGCCAAGGACTGCAGGAGGGCCACCGCCGCCGCCACCCATTCCCTGGAGAGGACCACCGCCGCAGGTAAAGCCGCACTGCTCCCACTACCCGCGCCAATGACACTCTCCCAAGAGGTGCATGCATCCCTTAAAGCCTCGCTGGGCCCTGCTACTACAGGCCCCTGCCTAAGGCCGACCCCGGAATCCCCGGGTATATTACCAGGACCCCCTTAGCCAAAATCGGAGCTCCCCTGGGACCCCCTAGGCCCTAAAACTGAACCGCCTAGCGCTCCTACTGGCCCCTCAGGACCTACCTCCCCGGGGGCCTACACTCCGACCCGACCGGCTGATAAGCCTGACCGGGGCCACCATCCCCCTCTAAATTCTCCCGTGCAGGAGAAGAGAACAACACTGGGCTACCCCCCCCCTAAGGGAGAAACGGGCAGACACAGCCCAGACCCATGGCCCAGACCCACCATGACAGTTCCAGACGGGGATGGTGCGACCCAATCCACGTCCTCTAACTCCATTTCTTCCCATTCTCCAGATTCGCCTTCCATTGTAAAATGCTGCAAACTGCTAAGCTGAAAGATCTTTTGGGAGTCCACAGGAACAAAAGAGGAAGTAGAATCCCTGTACATCCTTCTTATAAGGTTAGTAAACCCCTCCCAACACAATGCAACATTGTAACTAATACACACACACGGCAGCACTCACTGCTCCAGGCCTTAACCCTTAGCTACACTCCGGGCTATTTGCCCTGCACTTTCTAAACTTCCAGAAAGAAGTTGTATATCCACCTGATGCATAGATTCAAAAGGAGGAACCTGCAAAGATTTCAAGAGCAAATAAAAGTTCCAAGGAGGTAAAAAATGGATAAAAGCAGTCTTAATTCTAGGCCAGGCTAGTACTAAACCATGATTGACATAACTAAATGGGACAGAAATCTGACCCATCTAAAATGGCGGATAAACCCATATCCAAACCCTGTAAAAAACAGAAAGAAAACTAGGAATTGTAGACGAATGCCAACAAAAAAACAAATTTGAACACCAACAATTAAAGGCCTTCCAGACCTTTAAATAAAAATTTCCCTAGTTACAGACTTACAAGCTCTAGGAACTCTAGTATAAGGAACTCGGTAACTGAACAAATAGTTCAAAGAGAAAGAGGATTTCTGATTCTATCTGGATGCAAAAGAAAAACATAAAGTTAAAAGATAATATCTCCATTAAAAAAGCTCTTGAAGAAAGGGAAACTTACCCCATCTAAAAGAAACCCATAAAAAACTTACAATTTTAAAAATCACAAATACAAGACAAGTATATTTTGCACCTAGACAGCACACTTAAAAAGGTGAGGTGTACATCAAACTTACATCATGTGTAATAGAAAAGGGCACCAAAATGTACGCAATCTATTACTCCAACGTACAACGATGCATGCAGACACAGAGGCCGTCATTCGTCAATGTGCGTCAAATAATGTATGTGTGCAAAAAACTAGCCTGCTTCAAAATTCACGTGTGAAAAGACAGAGGTGTTAAAAAATGTATGTGATTCAAAATAAACAAATGTATCATTTAAGCGGAAATATAAAATAACTTTATATAAAAAAAATGGCCCAAGGATATGTACATATATAACAATGTATATAGTGATACCCTAAAAGGATTACAGAGTGGTAAATAAATACAAAAAAGTAGCACTCTGCTACTGGAGGAGACTAGTAGGAAGCTAAGACCAGTGCTGAAACATAATAGCAGAGGAACTGGAATAGGAGTATATCCGCGAACCATCAGGCAGAGGCAAAGAACAAGTCCCTGCGACCCCTATGACAAGGCTTGTGATTATATCCCCCCTGTTGAAATATATGTCCCTTCTTTTACTCCAAATGCATCCCTCTGACAAACACTGTACTCTGAGAGAAAACAGGCCTCAACTCGATCTGAGAACAACTCTCTTTGAAGAATCAAATGCAAATATTCATTCTTTGGCCACCTCCAACGGGGGCAAAGACAAGACTGAGATACTAGTGAGGTGGGAGGGGCTATATAGAGTTCTTAGGGTTTTGGAATTGTTACCTCTTCCTAGTGGTAGGGAAGAGCATATCCCAGTAGTAATGGATTGTGGGTTCTCACCACCTGTATGAACTAAATGTACACATAAGCTACCATATTTTTTTATTCTGGATGCAAACTTTTACTGATAAATGTTTTGAATGGAGACGCTCCAGCATGCAATCTTTAAGCTACGTCTTCAGCCTCCGGCTGCTGCTTTGCTACTTAATATGCCACCAGGTACCACCTTGCTTAAGAGATGACTGAACAAGGCTATGACTTGACCAAGACTGGCAGTGTTTTGGCTCAAGTTATCTGTGAAATACCTAAAAGGCTTTAGGACCTACACTATCTGAACAATCAGGGTCCACTCATCAATGCCTAATGGACTCCCAGTCCCAATGAATTGACAGGAAGCCATAACATGGAGGATAGCCCTATCCTGCTCCAAATTCTACCATCTCTAAATTTAAGTTCCACCTAGTAGTGATGTTCTCTTGCTTTAAACAGTACTGGGTAAGCCCTGCCTTCTTATGTTTCTGCCTAAGATGGTGACTGCCTTTAACTTTGTGGTGGAAGTGGCCTAAGTTCTTCACATAGAAAATAATGTACTTTGTATTATTAAATATATATTTCTATAAATATATCTGATACTGTTCATGTAAAATTTATAGCTATACCTATATATCTATCTATAGGGTATAGGTATATACACATAGGTATATACACATATATATATAGAAATATGCATTTAAGAATAAAAATTACATTATCCTGTAAGTGAAGAACATTGAAATGTTAAATATGTACAGTAAATATACAGTTAAACACAAATAGATAAATACATATGTACACACACACACACACACACATACATATATATATATATATATATATATATATATACATATATATATATATATATATATATATATATATATACATATTTTGACATGTACAGTATGTATGTCTATGTTAAAGCCCTTTGCAGCCATTTTTTTTAAATACCTGAGACCTCATATCTTTGAGCCCTTATAACTTTTTAATGCCAAAAATGTTTTGAATTATTTTTTCTTATCAGTGTTGTTATGAGAGTAACTGTACTTTTTAATGTATTTTTTATGTTTTTTGTGAAACTTTTTATTTGAGCGTAACAGTTAACCAGATCTCCAAGGTCGCACTATCTCGACAGTTGTTAAATTAATTTGTGCAAACAAATTTACTTTTAACTTGTAATACGCACACTACTTCTGACTCACAAACACCTGCGATAAACCCCTTTAAAGTTGCGCGTAACAGTGCTCCATTCACAATCTGGCCCAAAGGTTTTAAAATAAAACCTTTTTTTTACAATATTGGTAGGGCTCCTGCCTGAGCCCTACCAGGCCAGCTATGCCCCCACTTCAATATATAATTAAAGCTAAAACTCTTTAACAATAAACAAGTAAAGAAAATGATAAACCCCTGCGAATGAAATAAAATAATAATAATAATGTACAGTTCATTTGAACTGTGATGCACTCATTGGGGCCTATTTATCTTGTGAGCTGTAGGTGCAACGCCGCCCCCTGCAGGATTGCGGCCAATCGGCCACCAGCAGGGGGATGTCAATCAACCCGATCGTACTCGATCGGGTTGAATTACGGTGATGTCTGTCCGCCTGCTCAGAGCAGGCGGACAGGTTATGGAGCAGCAGTTTGTCTTTAGACTGCTGCTTCATAATTGGTGTTTTTGGCGAGCCTGCAGGCTCGCCAGAAAAACACGCCCTCAAGCTCCATCCGCAACTTGATAAATGGGCCCCATTGTAAGAAATAAACATTTTGTGCAGAAAAGGTTTAAAGTGAAAACATTTTTTCCCACTAAATACTAAACAATTATAATAAATGTATAGCATGAATAACGGCTTTGATTAAGCCTTAAACAGTGCTGTGTTTTGGACCCAGTGTTTTGAAAAATAAACAACTGGAGGATTTCTATTTTCAAACTTTGAAGTGGGTCAAGTCCTTCAAAGTTTGCTGGTGGGTGAGTACACTTTCAATATCACCCTCTGTAATGTGCATCATATTATGATAACACATCCCCCTATTGTTATTGCTACACTACTTACACCATTGGCATTTAGAAGCTCACAGGTCTTTGCTTCTTCTTGGACATTTCTTGCTGGATTACTTACCTCTGTAAACACCATTCATGGGATTTATATCATAGGGACATTAAAGTCATGTTTTACATATGTCTCAGGATTATGCACAAAACCAATTTTCCATTCTCAAACTTTTTAATAATTTGAGATGCATTGTCAAGGGTTCATCAAGTCCTTTTAGCTGTGGGATTTAAAGAGTGAACATGGCCTTGTGCTTGTGATCATCCAAAGAGCACTGGTCATATTATATAAAGGGCCATTTTATACCTCAGTGTCAGCTGCTAAAATGCAAATAATTATTGAACAATAGATTATGATCAACCACATAGCTACATGCAAGCAACAGTGCAACACATTTTCTTTGCACACTTTATGTCCCTTTAACAGTAAATGTAATGGTTTTTTTTTTTAATATTCCACAGTCAGTAAGTGAATGAATGCTGCAGGCTGCCAAGAGAATGACATTATAGTTTTGGGAATAAAACACTAAAACAAAGGTTAGCATGTCTCTTGTTTTCATAGGACATGGAATTGTTTAGTTGGCTACTGTCCAGTTTTTATTCAAACATTACTCCTTTATTTTTCACCACTAGAATACTCCAGACTCCACTATATTATTTTGAAACTCAATTCAGCTCACAGTGTAACAGCTTCTGCTATACAAGTGAAAACAAGAATTTCTTTCACAGTATCTAGCTTTCCATATTCCCTGCAGTGGGGTTTCCACACAAAGTTAAAACCAGAAACTCATAAAAATGATCTCATACGCATAGTTTGCTTATTAAATATTTATATAGGCTTACCTGGGATGTTCTTAGATGTCTGGCAAAGAATCCCAAAATCTTGCTTTAATTTTCTCAATGATATAGAGCTGTGACCGGAATTCTATAAAGCTTAGAAAATGATGTGACAAAGGATTTAAAAATGGGATTTACTGTTACAAAGGTAGAGTTTTTAATTTTTAAAGTATGTATGATATATATGCTTGGAAAGCAAAATGGAACAAGCACTTCATAAATTAATGTATTTGTATAGCAATCTTTGAAATACCTCAATAAAATGGATATACATTGGAGTATGATATTTAAAAAGTATTTTAATGAAATATACTTAAGTTTATTACAAGGGACGCCACTATTTTTAGTACACTGGTATATATACACTGTACAGACTCCTTTATTAAAAGCAGGCATTTATTTAGCAACTATTTAACTCCTTATCTGCCAGAAAGGGCAGAAAGGCAAACAAATGGATGCATTCCTTTAAGTAGCCTTTTATTTCTTTAGCACCTTTTTGCACAAGTTTCAAGTTTTACATTATTAATCAGATATTCAGAAGTTTAAGGGTGTACTAATTCTTGTTTTTCAAACAACAGGATTTATTTACTCTTTGCATTTTTGCAGACTGTAGAATTTTTCTCTAATACCTGCAAAACGGTTGGGTTTATAATGTTAAGCTCCTCAATATATGTAAGTGGTAAGTTCTGGATTATCTGAATTTTCAGAATTTCAGAATTCAGAAGTGTGGCTAATTGTATGAAAATATGGCATTTTGAGGGCTTTTCAAATACATACACAGGAGTGAAAAACAAGCAGCCAATAGCGAAGACTAATATTATCAAAACAGATACGTTGTTTTAACTTATAAAAGGGCAACTAAACAGTCAACAGGCAAACACAGCACAGCAGGAAATGTGACGGCTAAAAAAGCAAACTTTTTGCTAAATAAAAGCACCAAGGTTTATGCTCCTGGTCATAGCCAGTCAAATTGTTACACATGCAAGAGCATGGATGTATATATATATATATATATATATATATACATAGATAGATCAAAATAGCCCAACTTAATATGGTAACTTTGAGGGGGCAGCAAAAATTCAACTAGAGCAGTCTTATCACTTAAAGGGACATGAAACTTACATTTTTTCTTTCATGATTCAAATAGAACATGTGATTCATGGAATCATCAACCAGTCAAAAATGAAATCATCAGAAGAGTCTTGGGACTCAAAATTAACAGCAATTTCTGCCTCTGCATCATGAATGGCTAATCTCTTAAGATATCAGCAATGTTTATTAGCCAGTAGGCAATCAGTCCTTAAGATACGGTTGTACAAGTACTTGTACTTCCTATTAGCTTCAAAATCTTTTACTGTCCATTTAAGCACACAATTTTAGTTCCAGTATAGACAAGAACAATATCTTTTTTTATAATTTCATTAATTCAGTATTTTATGGGAGATAAGATTTTGAGTATAATGTCCCTTTAGTTAATTTCAGCCCCTCACTATCAAGTGCCCCTGGTACATCCCCCAACTTGCACTTTTTCATTTTCATGCTAAGCTCAGTTACATGACCCTGTTTCATGTTCTCTTTAAAACACAGCATAATGCCTCGCACTGGGGTTCACTACTTTCATTCATAAAATACTCAAAACTCTTTTCTTTCACCTTCTTTTAAAGTAGAACTTTGACCCTGCACAACCACTTAGTGTTAGGATCCTTCAGATATTTTGCTATCAAACCATTTCTGGCCAGTAGTCTTGTTATCCTGGAGTCAAGTGGAGTGATAACGAAAAATCTTAGGGATAGTGGTGTTAGGACCCAGGAGGGGAAATGCTGACCTCCAGGAGGAAAGCAAGGAGCTATGTACCAGGAAATGACCAGAAAGGTCAAAGCAGAGTCAACAGGCCAGGGGGTCAAACCAAACGGTCCTGGAAACAGAATCAGAGTCTAAAGGCTTAGTCAGGGAAATCCAAGGTCAAAACCAATCTGTCAGCAAACACAGTAAAAACAGCAGGCAGAAGAATGGTCAAATGAGGTCCGAGTCACAAGCCAGAAATATATAACTAATATATAAGTACAAGGCACACCCACAAGTTAGACTCAATACTAGGGCAATAAGACGGAGAAACTGAATGGAATTTTAAGGAAAACCAGCGTGAAGCGTCAAAAATGACACGAGAACGACTGCGTTGACAGAATGACTGCGTCATAACAATCACGACTAGGCATTACAACCTGGCGTCAAAACAGTATCATGGCAAACCGGAGTCATAACACTTAGTCATATCAACCATACTAGTTTTGATTTCCTGTACTGATAAGTGAATGTTAGTGGAGGTGCTATGAGCAAGTTTCCATACCAGAAATACATATAATGCAAAATCAGAAAGCTGCATCAGCAAAACCTTTTTTTGTTTTTAAAGAAAAATGGTGACAGCTTCATTGGTTGCTATATAAGCTGGTATAAAAACTGACAACATTAGGGGGAGGGGAAAAATGTTCCCCCTTTTGACCTTTTGGATGCCTATTGCTCTGTAGTCAAATTTATTGTTCAAACAATGACCTGCTAATTAATGTGTTGCAAATGTACATTTATACTTATCTCTCAGGCGTCACTCACTCACTGAAAATACAGAGAGAATGTGATACTTGTTTTTTTAGCAAACAATAAGAATTTAAACATGTTTATAACAATTAGTCTTCTTTGCTCTCCTCAGGTATATTATTGAGTCTTTTCAATCAAAAATTATAACTTGAAACAGTTCCAATAACATTTTATTGAATTTGAATTGCACATTTAAATCCCTTTGATAAATATGCACTAAACTTTATTGAAACACCTGTGCAATTACGTGAACAGGTAATGAAGCCTGCACTGTTTTTATTAAAAAATATCCAACTTTTGTCTAGATATTATTTCTATGCAGAAGATTTTACATGAAATTTAACAGAACACAAAGCTTCTGTAGAAGTGCATTACATTTCCGATTGCTTAGCTTTGTTTATCTTTGCTGAGGGCCAACCCCCTTCACTGCAACAATCATGGAGAAATGACTTGCTAGAACAGGAAGATTGAATTCAACTTCCATGCTTATTGTGATAAAATACCTGAGCTCATTGCTATCATAAATCCTCTACCATTATGTGTTTATAGGAGATGATACACATCCGTACCAGCTGCTAGAGGTTTTCTACAAGGCCCAAGTTGCTTATATACAGGATTTCAATTTGTGCAGAGGAGGGACAGCTCTGGATATATTTATAGATAAGGCTTGTGTTCTTCCTTTGACAATTGAGGAAAATAGTTGCATAATGATCCCTTGCTATGCTTAAAATGAAAACTCATATATAGCCTGCATCAAAGCAGAATAAGAATGGTTTCAGAATGATAAAATTACCACAAGTGACAAGGGCTATAAACTAAACACTTATCCTGCACTTCTCTCTGTTATTTATCTGTATAATTAAGGTGTTAGCAGCTCTGGGTACAAATGCTTGAAATAACCCAGCTTTTTCCTCAAAGAATTTTTTTCAAAAAGCATTTATAACTAGAATATTTTAAATACATCAGTAAACAAAATCAGTCGGCATTTTCATTTTAGCATTTGGCGGTACTGAACGGTTATTTGCCAAATTTGTTTCCCTCAATTCATGTTCATTCAAGGTCAGGTGGAAAGGTTAAGTCTATTCTATCCTGTGATATATTCTCAGAGAAATCACATTCATTTCTGATTAATGTGTGTTTGATTGATTCGCTATTGTAGATGCAATGTAAATATTTCTTTTAAAGGTCATAGAAATGTAACATTAGCTTATATTCCCATGCAGAAACCATAACAATCATTACTGTTCTCTTCAAAAGGATAACCCCCCCTCCCTACCAAGAAGATATTGTATAATTCCACATACAGCAACAGGCTTGTCAATCCTTATTTATGTGGATGAATTCTGCCTGTTGGATGCAATTTCAGGCATTTTGCACCATTAGATGTCTGATAGATTTTATTGGGTTTCAATGATGTCTAAATTTCTTTTGCAAAAGTTATTTTTTTGCAAAGATTGCACAAGTGGGACATCTGTACTAGTGTTTCTATCTATCTATCTATCTATCTATCTATCTATCTATCTAATCTATATATTGTCTATCTATCTATCTATCTATCTATCTTCTATCATAAATCTATCTATAATTAATAGGAGGTTTGGGGGCAGAATTATTAAGCTGCGAAGGCAGCAGTTTCTGTGCGAGCCTTCAGGCTCACTGGAAACAAAACTTAAGAAGCAGCGGTCGATATCCCCTGCTAGCGGCCAATTGGCCGCAAATGTGCAGGGGGCCGCATTGCACAAGCATTTCACACAAAATGCTTGTGCAATGATAAATGCCGACAGAGCATCATGTCTGCCAGACAGTTGATAAATCGGCCCCTTAGAGTGCACTAAACCTCCTATTAGCGTGGCCCTGGGCTTAGCGCAGCTCCATAGTGCACTACACTTACCTATAGTGCGCTGGGGAGCCATACTAATCCCAACTTCATAGAGCCCAGGGCCATGGTAATAAGAGGTTTGGCGAGCACTAAGCTTCCAATTAGCGTGGCACAGGGCTCTCTGAATAGGGGTCAGGATTAGTGAGGCTCTCCGGGGTGCTAATGCTAAATATTTAAAGGTGAGCATTTGAATGTTCCCAAAATATTCAGTATTTGTCTTGTTTAAAACAAATACCAAATAGCACGGGCAATTAATATTTGTTTTTTGAATATTCCTTTTTAATATTTGTACAACCAAATGTTTTGCCTGTGCACACATCTAGAGATTACCCTCCTTCTGACACCTCCCAGCCCCTGATCCCTACCTGATCCCTCCCTAAACACTTTTCTTCCATTTCTCCCTACTGTTCACCACCATCTTAGGTACTGGTGGACAGTCTCCAAGTATTCAGTTTAGGGCTCTTTTAAAATATATTTCTTTCTTTTTTTTATTTCTGTAGTGTAGGGGTCCCTCCTCACCCTTCCACCTCCCTGATCCCCCTGAACAGCTCTGTAACCATTCCCACTGCCCATCACCATATTTATTACTGACAGCCAGTCTGCCAGTAACAAATAAAAAAAAATTTAAAACGAAAAAATTCTGTAGTTTAGCGGCCCCCCTCCAATATCCCTTTTCCATCTTAATATGAGGAGAGTCCACAGCTTCATTCCTTACTTGGGGGAATACAGAACATAGCCACCAGGAGGAGGCAAAGGCACCCCAGCCAAAGGCTTAAATACCTCCCCCACTCCCCTCATCCCCCAGTCAATCTTTGCCTTTCGTCACAGGAGGATGGCAGAGAAGTGTCAGAAGATTTGGAGTAGTCTCTTATTGAGGGTAGTACTCTTCGGTATGGGACTGGAGTTTTAAGTAATCTTGACAGCCTCTCAGTGAGAGCATTGACAAATGTTAGAGTCTGGAGATGCAGGGAAAGTCTTTCTGCGAAACCATCTAGACTCGTATTAACAGCTCCTAAACAATCAGTGTTGACGAGTTTCACTGCCTGCTTCTATCATTCAAGTCCATGTCAGGTGCGATGATACAAGATTGTCAAACTTAAGAGGCTGTGTGTCTGTTCCACGGGGGAGATACCGGTAAGATTGTTTCTGTTATTGAACAGAAGGGATTTTTACATAACTTGCTGTATTATGTTTTATGCTGCGATATGTGTGAGAGGAGGTCAAGCAGATGTGGAACATTTAGATTTTACTTTTGTTTTTTGAGATAACTGTGCAGCCTGTTATTTTTGGCATGTTTTTCTCCTGGAGCAGGGGCAGTCCTGCATGGCACTCCATATGACTGGATGGGGTCTCATTAACTTCCTTTTTCCTGACCGTGCGGTTTACAGGGGAAGAAGCGGTTTCACTGTGGGGCCTGGGTCATAGGAGGTAGTGATTGCCCCGGCCATTGGGGGTATAAAGATGCCGTTAATCTTGTTCTATTGTCCATCTTAAAGTTCAAGCTATGGAGGACTCTGATGCATTAGAGGGTACTCCCTCTTTTCCTAAATCTAATACCTGTTGTTATTGTGAGGAGGCTATGGTATACCCGCCTGCTCAATTATGTTCCACATGCCTTGATAAGATAGTTATATCTAAAAAGACAAACATGTTTAGTACCACTGAGCCGTCCACCTCAGAGGGGTCTCTGTCCCGTGAGTTGCGTTCCCTGCAATCATCTCCTACTACACATGCAGCCTCCCATTGCACTACTAATCCTCCTTTTTACTACCAGACTTTTCTGAGCAGTTACAAACGGCAGTGTCTGTGGCCTTTAGTGCTTTACCTTGCCCTGCTAAGCGCAAGCGAAAGGTCAAAAATTGCTATCCTTCCCAGGGGTCATCTACCAATTTGTTGGATTTATTTGATACTAGATTGTCTGCTGATGAAGATGCCTCTGATAGTTCAGAGGAGGCATTTTCTGGGTCAGAATCTGCTGCCTGTAAACCTCCGTCTGCGGAGGAACCAGACTTTAGATTTACGACCAAGCACTTATGCTTTCTGTTAAAGGAAGTGTTGGCTACGTTAGAGATTTTGGAACATAAATTACCCAAGGAACCTTCTATTCCTAATTTTGACAAAGAGGACAGGGTGGTGCCAGAGACTTTCCAATCCCGCTAGAGGATAGTTCGTAGTTTAATGAGCCCATGGATTAAAAGCTTGAAACTCTATTAAGAAAAATGTTTCAGCAAATGGGGTACTTGTTTCAACCTGCAGTGGCAGTTGCTACGGTACCTGGAGCCTCTACCTATTGGTGCAACTTTTTATCGGAGATAATCGAGGTGGAAACTCCCCTCAATGAGATCCAGGAAAGAATTAAGGCCTTGAGGGTAGCTAATTCTTTCATCTGTGATGCAAACATGCAGATTGTTCGCCTGAATGCCAAAACATCAGGTTTTTCTGTTCTAACCCATAGAGCTCTCTGGCTGAAGTCTTGGTCTGCGGACATGACTTCAAAATCTAGATTACTTTCCCTTCCATTTAAGGGGAAGATTCTTTTCGGTCCAGGCATGGACTCTATCATATCCATGGTCACTGGGGGCAAGGGTGCCTTCCTACCACAGGATAAGAAGAATAAACCTAAAGGACAAGGTCCAAATGTTTATCCCTTTCGTTCAGATTGTGGTTATCTATTAATTTAAAATATCTTTACTTTCTACTAAATATAATATACTAAATCTCTATGGTGAAACCACTAAAACCAACACAGATAAATTGTGAAATAAACTCTATGAGAGGGCCTCCATTATTTGCCAAACAGTTTATTTAGGAATCAATATATGTTAATAATAAGATAAATATTTACAGGTATATATATATAAATCTATTTTACAGATACAGTCCACATTTTAAGATACAGGGCAACTTTACTACACTAACCCCAATTTGTTCAATACTGCTAAAATAATCATAGGAATGTACTTAGCCATATTTCTTCAGAGTGTCAGTCATCTTTACAGCATGCCCAAGATAAAAAAAGAGAGATTCTGGTGTTACAGTATTTTATACCCCAATTCAAAAGGGAGTGGCTTATCAAATGCCACTCAAAAAGACCAATGGGAGTGTCTATAGTTCAGAGAGAAAGGTGTACCTGGGGGAAGGGATCCCAATAACAGCTAAGTGAATATTCCAGTGATAAAATGTCACCACACAGATAAATCTCAACACCAGCAGCCTGATCAGCCCAAGGGAACTTGGAAATCATCTCAATCTTGGAATAAATCCCAGCAGAACAAGAAGCCCGCCGAAACAAAGTCGGCATGAAGGGGTGCCCCCCGATCCGGCATTGGATCATGTTGGGGGCAGATTATTGCTCTTTGTGGAGGCTTGGTTGAGGGACCTGCAAGACCCTTGGGTTCTAGAAATAATCGCTCAGGGTTACAGGATATGTTTCAAATCGCATCCGCCAAGGGGCAGATTCCTCTTATCAAACCTGTCTTCAAGACCGGAAAAATGAGAAGCTTTTCTAGGGTGCATGAGGGATCTCTCCTCCCTGGGAGTGATTGTGCCAGTACCTCTATCCGAGAGAGGTCTAGGGTACTACTCAAACCTTTTTGTTGTCCCAAAGTAGTAGGCTAAGTTTCGTACCTAAACATGTTTCTGTCGGTCCCATCATTCAAGATGGAGACAATAAGGTCTATTCTGCCCTTAGATCAAGAGGGACAGTTCATGACTACGATAGACTTGAAGGATGCTTACCTACATGTGCCAATACACAAGGATCACTTCAAGTTCTTAAGATTCGCTTTTCTGGACTTCCAGTTTTTGTCTCTTCCTTTTGGTCTGGCTACTGCTCCAAGAGTCTTTACAAAGGATCTGGGGACTCTACTTGTGGTGGCAAGAACCAGAGGTATTGCAGTAGTGCCATAATTGGACGACATCCTGGTCCAGGCTCCGTCCTGCCGGTTGGCAAAGGACCATTCAAGAGCTCTTCTTCTTCAATCTCATGGATGGAAGATAAACTTAGGAAAGAGTTCTCTGGTCCCCAGTACCAGATTGGAATTTCTGGGCATGATAATAGATTCCATATCTATGAGGATATTCCTTACAGACCAGAGACGTTGCAAAATTACTTCCAACCTTATTGCCCTCCAGACCTCCTCAAGGCCATCTGTGGCCTGTTGTATGGAGGTAATATATTAAGGTAATATGGTGTTCAGCATAGATATCATTCCATTCACCAGGTTCCATCTCAGACCTCTTCAGCTGTGCATGCTGAGGCAATGGAACGGTGACCACTCTGATCTGTCTCAACAGATTTCTCTGGACAACCGTTCAAGAGAATCGCTCTCTTGGTGGCTCTATCCAGATCACCTGTCCCAAGGGAAATCCTTCTTGAGACCATCCTGGGAGATTGTGACTATGGACACTAGTCTCTCAGAATGGGAAGCCATTTGTGGTGCCAGGAATGCAAGGGTCCGGTGGACTCGAGAGGAATCTCTTCTCCTGATCAGTATTTTGGAACTTCGAGCGATGTTCAACGCTCTGAAGGCTTGGCCTCTTCTGGGTTCGTCCCAGTTTATCAGATTCCAATCTGACAACATTACCTCGGTGGCTTACATCAACCATCATGGGGGGAATGAGGTGCTCCCTAGCAATGAGGGCAGTATATTGAATTCTGGAATAGGCGGAGTCCCACAACTGCTCGCTGTCAGCGATCCACATTCTGGGTGTGGACAACTGGGAAGCGGATTTCCTCAGCAGACAATCCTTTCATCTGGGGAATGGTCTCTCCATCCCGAGGTGTTTGCAGAGATTTGCAACAGATGGGGGATGCCAGAGATAGATCTTATTGCAACCCGACTCAATTCCAAGCTATCCAGATACGGGTTGTGATCCAGGTATCCACAGACAGAGCTGATAGATGCATTAGCAGTGCCTTGGAGGTTCAAACTAGTTTACATTTTTCCACCATTACCACTTCTACCTCGGGTAGTGACCCACATCAATCAGGAGCAAGCTTGATGATTCTGACCCAGAAAGACCCAGAAAGAGGAGGATCTTTCTGGGTTGGAATCTACTGCCTCTAAACCTCTGGCTGAGGAGGAACCAGGCTTTAGATTTAGGATCGAGCACTTATGCTTTCTGTTAAAAGTGTTGGCTACATTAGAGTTTCTGGAACCTAAATTACCCAAGGAACCCTTTATTCCTAAGCTTGACAAAGTTTATGAGGACAGGGTGGTGCCACAGACTTTCCTGGTTCCCGTAAAGATGGCAAATATTATTAAGAATGAATGGGAGAGACTTGGATCTTCTTTTTCCCTTTCTTCTTCCTTTAAAAAATTGTTCCCCATTCCAGACTCTCAGTTAGAGTTGTGGGGGTCTGTCCCTAAGGTAGATGGAGCTATCTCCATGCTTGCTAAGTACACCACTATCCCGCTAGAGGATAGCTCTTCGTTTATTGAGCCCATGGATAAGAAGCTTGAAACTCTATTAAGAAAAATGTTTCAGCACACGGGGTACTTGTTTCAACCTGCAGTGGCGGTTGATGCTGTAGCTGGAGCCTCTACCTATTGGTGCGACTCTTTATTGGAGATGATCGAGGTGGAAACTCCCCTTGATGAGATCCAGGAAAGAATTAAGGCCTTGAGGGTAGCTAATTCTTTCATCTGTGATGCAAACATGCAGATTATTCGCCTGAATGCCAAAACATCAGGTTTTTCTGTTCCAGCCCGTAGGGTTCTCTGGCTGAAGTCTTGGTCTGCAAACATGACTTCAAAATCTAGATTACTTTCCCTTCTTTAAGGGGAAGATTCTTTTTGGTCCAGGCCTGGACTCTATCATATCCACGGTCACTGGGGGCAAGGGTGCCTTCCTACTGCAGGATAAGAAGAATAAATCTAAAGGACAAGGTGCAAATTTTCGTCCCTTTTGTTTGAATAAATCCCAATGCCAGCAGCCCTCTGTGAATCCTGATCAGTCCAAGGGAACTTGGAAAGCATCCCAATCAGAACCAAAAACTAAGTAGGCATGAAGGGGCAGCTCCCAAACCGGCGTTGGATTGTGTTGGGGGCAGACTATCTCTCTTTGTGGAGGCTTGGTTGGGGGACCTGCAAGACCCTTGGGTTTTTAGAGATCATTACTCAGGGTTACAGGATAGGTTTCAAATCTCATCCGCCAGGGGCAGATTCCTCTTATCAAACCTGTCTTCAAGACCGGAAAAACGAGAAGCTTTTCTAGGGTGCGTGAGGGATCTCTCCTCCCTGGGAGTGATTGTGCCACTACCTCTATCAGAGAGAGGTCTAGGGTACTACTCAAATATTTTTTTGGTCCAAAGAAGAAGGGTAAGTTTTGCCCGATTCTAGACCTAAAGTGCCTAAACAAGTTTCTGTCATGCCATCGTTCAAGATGGAGACAATAAGGTCTATGCTGCCCTTAGTCCCAAGAGGGACCGTTCATGACTACGATAGACTTGAAGGATGCTTACCTACATGTGCCAATACACAAGGATCACTTCAAGTTCTTAAGATTCACTTTTCTGGACTAGCACTTCCAGTTTGTGGCTCTTCCTTTTGGTCTGGCTACTGCTCCAAGAGTTTTTACAAAGGTTCTGGGGCTCTGCTCGCGGTGGTGAGGCCCAGAGGTATTACAGTAGCACCATACTTGGATGACATCCTGGTCCAGGCTCCATCCTGCTGGCTGGCAAAGGACCATTCAAGAGCTCTTCTTCTTCTTCAATCTCATGGATGGAAGATAAACTTAGGAAAGAGTTCTCTGGTCCCCAGTACCAGGGTGGAATTCCTTGGCATGATAATAGTTTCCATATCTATGAGGATATTCCTTACAGACCAGAGACGTTGCAAAATTACTTCCAACTGTCTTGACCTCCAGACCGCCTCAGGGCCATCTGTGGTTCGGTGTATGGAGGTAATTGGACTCATGGTGTCCAGCATAGATATCATTCCATTCACCAGGTTCCATCTCAGACCTCTTCAGCTATGCATGCTAAGGAAATGGAACAGTGACCACTCAGATCTGTCTCAACAGATTTATCTGGACAACCATTCAAGAGAATCGCTCTCTTGGTGGCTCTATCCAGATCGCCTGGCCCAAGGGACATCCTTCTTGAGACCATCCTGGGACATTGTGACTACAGACGCAAGTCTCTCAGGATGGGGAGCCATTTGGGGTAACAGGAAGGCACAGGGCCGGTGGACTCGAGAGGAATCTCTTCTCCTCGACACTGAATGAACTTGACTAATTCCTTTCCTGACTTCCTGAGGGAGGGGCGTTACAGAAGTGGAGCCGCCCGAGCTCACCTGTGTGTGAACACCTGTGTGAACACTTGAACAGCAGATCCCCCGCCATAGCCTTATTGTGGAGTAGGAATTAACACTCCATCTAAGGAACCAGTTAGGTGATTGGAAGTCCGGCATACCCCCAAAGGCTGGGTGGGACTAGCCCCAAACATAGAAGCCTAGACGGCAGCCCTATTGCGGTATCAGAAAAAGACAATAACCTGCAAAGTGCCGGAGCAGCTGCAACAGAAAAGCAAACCCCAAAGACTTCCAAACCAAATAGAAGAAAGTACCTGCATCTAAAAAGCACCTCCAGATGGAACCAGACCTAAGCGTCTGGAGTACTGTATGGGACAGGAGCAGAGTCTGATTTCAGTCGAGCGGTGAGCGGTGCCTGGAGAGTGTCCCGGACTTAGAAGGTAGTGGCAGAGCGGAGTGCCAAACAGCAAGAGGCTGGTGAAACGATCCCACCTGGTTGGGAGTGAGAAGCAAACCGGCTGTTACAGCAGTACCCGACACTTCCTGACCCCCCTCCGTAAGCCGGCGCATCGGAGTAGCGTCATCCACAAGGCACGCAGCAGTGGAACATCCCCGGCGTGTGCGGAAGAGCAAGCACCAAAAAGTAGAGGCTTGGGAGTAAGAGAGCACGACCGTGGGAGAGAAGGTCCGCAGATCTTCTGGGTATTAACTGTGGAGGTATTCATAGCGCGTAAGGTCTGGCACCCACACTTAATAAGGCAGGTGCTAAAATTCAAACTTTAGTAAATATAAAGTATGGGTATAACAGTCTTGCTGCTGCTTTTCATCAATAGCTTCAGTGTTTGTTTAGAAGCCCTAACAAACACCAGGGCCCAAGGAGAAAATAACTTTTGTTAAAGCGAACAACCATCTAGTGTTTTGAGAACACAGAGGAATAAGTATAATAAAGGCTGCAATCAATACATGCAGCGTACATGGGGGAGCCCAAAAGACTAAACTTATTGTGGGAAGCCTGAGAAATAAACTGTGGAAATATTCTGTAACAACTATTAAAGGGACATTACAGTATCGCGACAAGGACTGTTCAGATCCATAATATAAAGAAGCAATTGCCTATACACTCCTTTGAGAGCAATTTAAAAAAAAAAAAGAAAAAAAACTGAAATTGTGATATGATTAATACTAAGAATTAATGTTTGTATCTTATGCATAGTGACCTATATAATTCCATAAGTTGTGGGGGTATAGCAGAGTCCACATAGAAGTACTATATACAAGATACTAAGGTATAAAAGAACCCAGACTATTGGCAGTAATACTGGGTGGTCTTCTTACTCTTAGGGAAGCTGAAGGTAACTGCTAAGGCTAACTAGATTAAAGGAAGATTGTAGGTTCTATCACTATATTCTTATATGGAACAAGTCTGCTGTTAAAGAAAGGACCTGAGCATAAGGTTAAGAAGTAATGAATGCAGCAGATAGATAAAAAAGATATAAGTGTGAATATGTACATATGTTGTATGTAATCTATTTTCTTTTTTACTGGGAAAAAGGTGGAGTAGGGAATAGTGGTCAGATAGCAACAGGTACCGTTGGCATTTTAAAACCAATAGACAGGGATCTAGAGCTAGAACACAGAACACTTTTTTAATAAAAAAAATAAAAAAACAAACACACTACACAACTGTTACCATCAACACAACCGAGGGTTTTTCTTTAATTCACAACTAATAGGAAGCACACAACGTACTTTTTCTTTTTTTTTTCTTTTTTTTCCTCTCTTTCTTCCTCTTTTTATAGAGCACACCATTATTAATGGAATAAATAAACAAACCAATACCAATATTCACAGATCACGCCAACGGAAGTGGCTGAAGAAAGTCCAATACAGGGCCTCTTTTTCTTGTTTGTCTTCCTTCCCTTTCATATTACACACAATCACGTTTGTGGGTAGTAATTTATGGAAAAATTTATCACAAACACAAAGCTCAGATCCCCGGCAATGCCATTAAAGAAGGATAAAAAAAGTAAAATGGTACTGGATACAGGCCCAGAGCCTACGCCAGAAACACTAACCCATAGAACAGATAGCCCAGAAAATCAAATGACAACGAACCAATTAGCAGAGCTACTTCTTCCACAATTTGATATAGTTAAAAAAGAAATTGCGGGACTCTCAGTAGAGATTAAACAATTTGCTAAAAGGATTACAGAAATCGAAGCAAGAGTTTCTGAAATCGAAGACAGAGCTAATAAATATGAAGGGACTATATCAAATCATACGAATAAGTTAAATAGCCTGCAAGAGAAAATAGATGATTTAGAAGATAGATCCCGCAGAAATAATATCAGAATAGTGGGTCTACCTGAGAGTACAGAATATAGTGATTTATTAACATTTGGTTCAACCACACTTCCACAACTCTTAGGGGTGCAGCCACCGTTAGACAAACTACTAGTAGAGAGAGCACATAGAACTGGCAGCAGCAGGAAATATTCAGATGGCAATACAAGACCAAGAATGGTAATAATAAGATATCTAAATTTTCAGGATAAAATTAACATCATGAGACAGCATAGGAAGATACAGCCACTGATGATAGGTACAAAACCTATACATATATTTCAAGATTACTCTGTTGACACATCCTCAAAAAGAAAGGTGATGGCACCCTATTGTACAGCACTATTAAAAGCGGGCTGTAAGGCCACCTTAAGATACCCAGCAAAAATAGCCATAGCTGAGACAGAGGGTTTTACGCTATTGACTACAGTAGAAGAGGCTGAAGCATATTGCACAAAAAGTAATATCAAAATATGACATAATTGAGCGTTTGTTATAATCCAGACGACATAAGGCTATATCTTTATTATGGAACAAATGGACTTAGGATATTATATTTTTTTTAAACAATTTATGCCTATATGGCAAATAAAGTATGAAAACCTTAACTCATTGAGTGGGGTGTATTTTAGAATTGTGCTCTGATTCTCCTTCTCCCCCTACCTAAAGATGGGTGTACTGGAGATTTTAATAGAAAGATGGATAGTTTACCAATCTCGTATTTCTTTGACTTTTTTGTTTCTATCTCTCCGATATTCTGTTTTCGATAGTGGCGGAATAAAATGCAATCTACTCTCAATTTAGTATTGTGGAATCACCTCCCCCATTAAACATAAACACATTTTAAAAACCTTAAAACAATACACTCCAGATATCATCTTTTTACAAGAACTACATCTGAAAAAAGAGGAAATACCTAAACTTAAAGCTAACTGGATCTCCGAAATAATAGCGATGCCTTGCAATAAAAGAAAATGTGGGGTAGCAATTTTGTTTAATAATAAGATCACATATAAAATCAAGAAACAAGAGTTAGACCCAGAAGGAAAGTACTTGATTATTCAAGTTGAGATCAATACTAAAAGCTGGTCATTCTGTAATATATATGGACCAAACAAATTAGATATCGAGTTTTGGGACAAAATAAAAAGTAAACTAATCACATTTATAGGAGAGAACTTGATAATGGCCGGTGATTTTAATTTAACAATGTATCCATAGATGGACAGGTTCTGCATAAAACACAAACATGACTATATAAGGGAGGCAAGACTACTGAGAGAGTTAAGCAAGACTCTAAAACTGAAAGATATATGGAGGTTACAGAATCCAGATAAACGTAATTATTCATGTGAATCTAAGTCATATAAAAATTTCTCTAGGATAGACATGTTCTTAATAGAAGAAAATCTCCTCACATTAGATATTGACACACAAATAGCAGAGATAATATTGTCAGATCACGCCATCATTTCTATGCAGATAAAAACGTCACAGATAACAGGTTCAAAAATTAATACATTCCGCTTCCCAAGTTATATGGCTAATAATAAACGATTTGTAAACTGGCTACAAGGGAAATGGATTGAATATTATCAGTCTAATAAAGCTTACATCAACAAAATTGAATTTTTTTGGGAAGCCGGAAAAGCCGCGCTTAGAGGGGAAATTAAGTCTTACATGATCAAGGTAAAAAAATAAAATAAACACAGAGAAATACAATTGGCGTGTCAACTCAGAAATAGCTATAAAACATACTTAAATCAACCAAATACAGGCACATGGAAAAAATACACCGAAGCTAAGGCTGAAAGAGAAAGAGAAATCTTTTTGAAAAATAAATGGGCCATGGAAGAGTCGAGAATAAGAAACATCTATCAGGGCTATCAAGGAATAGCAGCAAAACATCTAGCCAAAATTACGAAACATAGAAAAGCCAAAAACATTATCACACTTATCAAAACTGATACTGGAGAACACAAAGAAAAAATTTGCAAAGCTTTTTATAATTTTTATAAAGATCTATATGCAGAGTCAAATGTTAATATAGATGAAAAAAAATACATTCTGGAAGAAAATAAAGCCTCCTCAAATATCAGCAGAAACATTAGAACAGATCAATAACCCGATTACAGTAGCAGAGGTAGAAGATGCAATTAATAAGGCAAAAGTAAACAAAGCACCGGGGCCGGATGGCATCACTGCAGAATTTTATAAGATATTAAAAGACAACCTTATATTAACATTAACCAAACTATATAATACATACTATATACAAAATGAAATGAAATCACCATATTTTCAGGACGCAATAATAACACTAATTCATAAGAAAGATAAACCACTAGAAGATATGGGTTCATATCGACCCATATCATTATTAAACAATGACTATAAAATTTGTATGTATATAATAGCTGAAATATTGAAAAAAGCCATTGGTGAGATAATACATGTAGATCAGTCTGGCTTCATGCCAGGAAGGAATGCAGTGCGGAATACCCGGAGGGTGCTACTTATTTTGGAGCATTATTACCATAAACTACAGCATCATAATAAAAGCAGAAATATAGACTTGGCGCTAGTAACAATCGATGCCGAAAAGGCTTTCGATTCTATCATATGGGACCATCTGTTTACCTCTCTCAGTGGTTTTGGATTCTCAGGGAAGTTGATTGAATTTCTAAAATTAATATATAATAAACCTCTGTCTCAACTGTTAGTAAACGGAGATCTTACGCAGTATATAACCCTTCATAGGGGGACCCGACAAGGATGCCCATTATCACCATTGCTATTTAATATAGCACTAGAGCAATTTGCAATCAGGCTTAGAAATGAAGTAAAGGGGATTAAGATAGGAAAACAGCAACCTATTATCTCGCTATATGCAGATGATATTTTATTATTTTTACAAAATACAAAAGTGAACATTCCCAAGATACTAGAATTAATCAATAACTATAGCCAATTCTCGGGATATAAAATTAATAGAAAAAAATCAGAAATACTATGGATAAATAAAACAAAACAAAGCTATCTAAAGCAGGTCTTTAAAGAAGTTGAACACATAAATTATCTCGGAATATCGTTAGGCAAGGACCCCAAGGCTTGGTACAGCCTTAATTATGACAAACTGTTTGACAAATTGGCGAAAGACCTGAAACGGTGAAATATATGGTATCTCTCACTCACCGCAAAAATAATGCTTATAAAAACAATTTTTTTCCCCGCTTGATGTTTCTATTACAAAACCTACCGTTACTGATAAAAAGGAAAGATATAAACAGATACAATAGTCTTTGTGCAGAATTTATCTGGGGGGGAAAAAGACACGCATTATCAGTGGAAAAACTTACACAACTTAAAAAGTATGGAGGACTAGCGCTCCCTAATCTGAAAAATTATAACTGGGTGACATTACTGAAATTTGGGGTGGACTGGGTAACAGAAGCAAACTATGTGACATTTTTTGAAATAGAATCAGACCTGGTTAAACCATTTAATCTAAAATCTATATTGCACCATCCCTTTAACAAACTACCGAGTAATATTTGCAGAATGTCGACATTTGTTAACATAATACAAGCATGGCAGAACTACTTGAAAGCATTAGGGTACAAATATCAGACTTCATATTACCTTCCTATTATAGGTACCCCTGACTTTAGCCCAGGCCTCGAAAACAAAGTTTTTAAGAAGTGGGGCGATAAGGGGCTGATATACATGACCCAATTACAACAAGCTGCACCAAGATTAATATACACATTGAGGCGAAAGATTTCTATGCATATCTTCAAATAAGAAATTATTTTTTTAGGATGTTATCTGTATGTGGTGAGGACTGGGCCAAACCTGAAATAGACTCAGGGATCAAATTATATAAAGCGGGTAGACGCTCTATCTCTTACTGGTATAAAGCAATATTAATCAAATCAGGTTAAAGCATGTACATAGATTGAGTGATACTCTAGCCCAATTCTTCCCAAATATACAAATTGAGGATATAGAAAAGAGTATAGACTTGGCAGATAAAGCTACGCTAGCAATTAAATGGAGAGAATCTCAAATCAAAGTAATTAATAGTTACTATTTAACTCCTTACAGAATGAGTAAATGGGGAAACAAAAGTCAGACGGTTAATTGCTTTAAATGTAGTGCAGAAAGAGCAGATCTCTTACATTGTCTGTGGTCATGTCCCAAGATCCGGCAATATTGGTCTTAGATAAATTTTTGGGTAAACAAATACTTACAAGAAAACATCCAGTTAATACCCCAACATATATTTCTACTATTAAAAAATATAACAAACACAGGAGAACAACGATTAATTAATTTAACTATTTTAGTGGCTCGCGGTTTAATTTTTAAAAAATGGAAATCGCACGACCCCCCTAAACTGGCTGAATTTTCTAATGTTATGAAACAACAAATGGCCAGTGAACTTCAGGATATCAAACCAAAGTCAGAAAAACAATTTAGATGCTATTTTTCTAAATGGAAAACAGCTATTATGTCATGGCCACAAGCAACACAATTACTCTTTATCGCACCTATAAAAAATGCATTACCTTTTATTACTTTAATTGTGGAGGAGTTTTTACCCCCATATTGGTTACAAACAGAGGCAGGAATGAATAACTGCCTAATTTAATATTGGGGACTAGGATAGAAACACCGCTTAAGCGGAGAGAATAAAAAGGGAAAGGGGGGGGGGGGAGGAGAATGGAGCACAAGACCTTACTGGTCTCCATAAAGCAGGTAGTATCCAACGATCTCTCTAAAATATAGCAAGTCTTTCTAAAGAATGTTAAAAATAATAAGGAATCCACTCTATGGTTTAAACAATTGAGGGGGTGCACCTGGACAATGGTTTTTGCCCAGGTGCTAAAGATTCTAGATCTTTAGAAATAGATTCACTATTGTTTGTTTATAGATATTAATTTGCGATACCCTTGAGGGAATTAAACTGAACACTGATATGTCATCTGTAAAGATAGGACAGGCACCAGTTGTATAGTAACTTTCAAGGGCATATTGTATCATTTTGTGTGGAATGTATATTGGGTTGTTTCATTTTTCTGTATGTATTGAACTTTTTTGCTTTGAAATGAAAATAAAAAAGATTCGTTATAGGGAATCTCTTCTCCTGATCAACATTTTGGAACTTGATCTTTAATGCTCTGAAGGCTTGGCCTCTTCTGGGTTCATCCCAGTTTATCAGATTCCTATTGGACAACATTACCTGGGTGGCTTACATCAACCATCAGGGGGAACGAGGAGCTCCCGAGTGATGAGGGAAGTGTCTTGAATTCTGGAATGGGCAGAGGCCCACAGCTGCTCGCTGTCAGCGATCCACATTCTGGGTGTGGACAACTAGGAAGCGGATTTCCTCAGCAGACAATCGTTTCATCCGGGGCAATGGTCTCTCCATCCTGAGGTGTTTGTGGAGATTTGCAACATATGGGGGACTCCGGAGATAGATCTCATGGCGACCCAACTCAATTCCAAGCTACCCAAATACGGGCCGCGGTCCAGGGATCCACAGACAGAGCTGATAGATGCATTAGCAGTGGCTTGGAGGTTCAAACTAGTTTACATTTTTCCACCATTACCACTTCTACATCGGATAGTGGCCCGCTTCAAGCAGGAGCAAGCTTTGGCAATTCTAATTGCTCCATCATGGCTGAGAAGGATAGGGTTGGGGATCTGGTGGGGATGTCCTCATCTCCTCCATGAAGGTTACCTTGTCGCAGAGATCTGAAGGAACAGTGTCCCTTTGTTTATCGGAATCTAGATTATCTGAGGCTGACTACGTGGAGATTGAATGCTTAGTCTTAGCAAAGAGAGCTTTTTCTGAGAGAGTGATTGATACTCTAATTCAAGCTAGGAAGCCGGTCACTTGTCGCATCTATCATAAGGTGTGGAGGACCTACTTATTCTGGTGTGAAGAGTGGGCATTCCCCTGGCATAAGGTTAGGGTGTCCAAGATTCTTTCCTTTCTCCAAGATGGTTGTGTTATTACACAAAAGGATCGCTGAGCTTTCTGATATACAGTCTTTTGTTCCGTCTCTGTCTAGAATCAGGCCTGTGCTTAGACATTCCGCTCCTCCTCCATTAAATTACTGTCTTGGAAGGTTTTTTTCTACTGGCTATTGCTTCGGCACGCAGAGTCTCTGAGATGGTGGCCTTGCAATGTGAGCCTCCTTACCTAGTTTTTCATGCTGACAAGGCTGTTCTTTGCACTGGGTTGGGTTTTCTCCCTAAGGTTGTGTCTGATCGCAACATCAATCAGGAGATTGTGGTTCCTTCCTTGCGTCCTAATCCTTCTTCTTTGAAGGAACGATTACTTTATAATCTGGATGTGGTTCAGGCTTTGAAATTCTATCTTCAGGCCACGAAGGATTTTAGACAGACTTCGGCATTGTTTGTTGTCTATTCTGGGAAGCGCAGAGGGCAGAAGGCGTCTTCCACTTCCCTATCTTTTTGGTTGAGGAGCATTATTCACCTCCTCAGAGGCTTATGGCTCAATCAACTAGAGCTGTCGCTTCATCTTGGGCCTTCAAGAATGAGGCCTCTATGGAGCAGATTTGTAAAGCGGCTACCTGGTCCTCCTTACATACTTTTTACAAAGTTTTACAAATTTGACGTTTTTGCTTCAGCTGAAGCAGCTTTTGGGAGAAAGGTTTTGCAGACTGTGGTGCCCTCAGTATAGGGTCTCCCTCTATTTTTCCCTCCCATTTTCATTCAGTGTCCTCTAGAGCGTGGGTATATGTTTTCCACAAGTAAGGAAGTCGTGGACTCTCCTCATTTTAAGATGGAAAACATAAATTATGCTTACTTGATAATTTCCTTTCCATCTGTATGTGGAGAGTCCACGGCCCCTGCCCGTTTTCTCCATTGGGCAGACCTAAATTGTTTGTTCTTCTGGCACCATTTATACCCTAATATCTCTCCCACTGTTCCTTGTTCCCTCGGCAGAATGACTGGGGATGAGGGGAGTGGGGGAGGTATTTAAGCTTTTGGCTTGGGTGTCTTTGCCTCCTCCTGGTGGCCAGGTTCTGTATTCCCACAAGTAAGGAATAAAGCCGTGTACTCTCCTCATACAGATAGAAAGGAATTTATTAGGTAAGCATAATTTATGTTTTTTTTGTAGCACAAGGTCCCCCTCCCCCATACAGCCAATTATGTGCCTTCTCTAGGGCCTCACAATTTTTCTGTAGTGTAGGAAACCCTGAAACAATCCCATTCACCACCCATGATAACTGCCCATCCACCTTGATCACCTCCCATCCACTCTAATTCCAACTCACGGCAGTATCTAATGCAGGAAGTGACATTGCCTGTACTGGATCTGCCTTCATATGAGCACAATCAGTGCTTCCTTACTAAAAGAAGGCAGATACTTTCTGCCCACCAGTTGCAGCTACCACTGTCAAAGCTGACAGAATGTTGGACTTAGGTACTACATCAACAGTGTATGCTGGGCAAATTACTGTGTTACGTAGTGCCTACATACATTTGGCGCAAGGGGTGAAGGCACCTGATACTATATAGTAAAATTTACTTTTAATGGGAAGTGGTAGTAGAGTGCTCATTAGGCTTGTATTACAAGTTGATGATTAAGTATTGAGCTTGTGCACAATCCAGAATACCTCTTGATTGTTTAATACTTTTGAAAATCAGGCATTAAATGTTATTGCTTCTTATTATGAATTTAAAAACATGGACGATTTATAGCAAACAACCTAAAATGTTAACTGCTTAACCAAAATATCCAGACCATTGGCTTAGTGGTTGAGCATTAACATTTTCTATCAGGCCTGTGTTTTTCTCACTTACACAGCATACTGTGTTAAATTGCTGCCCTACCTACCAGCCACGACTCATATCTGCCAGCCTGTGTGCCAGGCCCAACTAGCCAATTAGTGCCACCAATCATAGTTGTTGTAACAGTATTGAAAACATTGTAAATCATCACTTTTTTGACTGTGAATCTGCAGTCTAGTAGTGCCATTGAATTGCAGTTCCCTCCTGCCTGCCAGCCTGTGTGCCAGGCCGACTTGCCAACTAGTTACACCAATCCTAGTTGTTGTAACAGTATTGTTAATCTTTAAAATTACAAATTGTTCTAATGTGAATCATCAGTTTGCTTGTGCCATTGAATTGCACCTTCCTCCTGCCTGCCAGCCTTTGTGCCAGGCCCAACTAGCCAATTAGCGCCACCAATCATATTTCTTGTAAACAGTATAGAAAAAAATTAAAATCATAAGTTTTTTTACTGCAAATCTTCAGTCTCCTAGTGCCATTGAATTGCAGTTTCCTCCTGCCTGCCAGCCTGTGTGCCAGGCCCAACTAGCCAATTAGTGCCACCAATCATAGTTGTTTTAACAGCATTGAAAAAATTGTAAATCATCACTTTTTTTACTGTGAATCTGCAGTCTAGTAGTGCCATTGAATTGCAGTTCCCTCCTGCCTGCCAGCCTGTGTGCCAGGTCCAACTAGCCAATTAGTGCCACCAATCATAGTTGTTTTAACAGTATTGAAAAAATTGTAAATCATCACTATTTTGACTGTGAATCTGCAGTCTAGTAGTGCCATTGAATTGCATTTCCCTCCTGCCTGCCAGCCTGTGTGCCAGGCCGACTTGCCAACTAGTTACACCAATCATATTTGTTGTCACAGTATTGTTAATATTTAAAATTTAAAATTGTTTGATTGTTATTCTGAATCATCAGTTTGCTCGTGCCATTGAATAGCACTTTCCTCCTGCCTGCCAGCCTGTGTGCCAGGCCCAACTAGTCAATTAGTGCCACCAATCATAATTCTTGTAACAGTCTTGAAAAAATTGTAAATCATCACTGTTTTGACAGCGAATCTGCAGTCTACTAGTGCCCTTGAATTGCATTTTCCTCCTGCCTGCCAGCCTGTGTGCCAGGCTGACTTGCCAACTAGTTACACCAATCATATTTGTTGTCACAGTATTGTTATTATTTAAAATTTAAAATTGTTTGATTGCTATTCTGAATCATCAGTTTGCTCGTGCCATTGAATAGCACTTTCCTCCTGCCTGCCAGCCTGTGTGCCAGGCCCAACTAGCCAATTAGTGCCACCCATCAATCATATTTCTTTTAACAGTCTTGAAAAAATTGTAAATCATCACTGTTTTGACTGTGAATCTGCAGTCTACTAGTGCCCTTGAATTGCATTTTCCTCCTGCCTGCCAGCCTGTGTGCCAGGCCAACTTGCCAACTAGTTACACCAATCATAATTGTTGTAAAAGTATTGTTAATATTTAAAATTAAAAATTGTTTGATTGTTATTCTGAATCATCAGTTTGCGCGTGCCATTGAATTGCACTTTCCTCCTGCCTGCCAGCCTGTGTGCCAGGCCCAACTAGTCAATTAGTGCCACCAATCATAATTCTTGTAACAGTCTTGAAAACATTGTAAATCATCACTGTTTTGACTGTGAATCTGAGTCTACTAGTGCCCTTGAATTGCATTTTCCTTTTTTTTGGTTTGGGTGCGGCAAATCATGCAGGCCATATAGAGCTGCCACCATTCGGTGTTGTATCAGGTATTAAACTAATAAGAACAGTACTACCAAAATACAGCCAATTAAGGGCCTATGAAGACTGAGCCAAGGTTGGATTGTAGTATTTTGTTAGGCTAATCATGATGGCCATGTAGACCACCACCGAGAGGCCTGGAAGTAACAGGCATGAGATGAAAGTGCTAAGAATAGTACTACTTGAAACAACCAAGTTAGCCATGGGTGTTAGTTCAAGACCGATTGGCTTTATTTTGGTTTGAGTGCGGCTAATCATGCAGGCCATATAGAGCTGCCACCATTCGGTGTTGTATCAGGTATTAAACTAATAAGAACAGTACTACCAAAATACAGCCAATTAAGGGCCTATGAATACTGAGCCAAGGTTGGATTGTAGTATTTTGTTAGGCTAATCATGATGGCCATGTAGACCACCCCCGAGAGGCATGGAAGTAACAGGGATGAAAGTGCTAAGAATAGTACTAATTGAAACAACCGAGTTAGCCATGGGTGTTAGTCCAAAACCGCTTGGCTTTTTTTGGGGTTTGGGTGCGGCTAATCATGAAGGCCAGATAGACCTGCCACCATTCGGTGTTGTAACAGGTATTAAACTGCTAAGAACAGTACTACTTAACACAACCTAGTTACCATGGGTCCCAGAGCATATGTTTTGTTATTATATTTTGTAAGGGTAATCATGCAGGCCATATAGACCTTCCCCAATAGGGTGAGTAACAGGTATTGAAATGCTAAGAACAGTACTACTTAACACAACCTAGTTACCATGGGTCCCAGACCGCATGTCTTGTTATTATATTTTATAAGGGTAATCATGCAGGCCATATAGACCTCCACCGATAGGGTGAGTAACAGGTATTAAAATGCTAAGGACATTACTACTTAACACAGCATAGTTACCATGGGTCCCATAAAGCATGTGTTGTTATTATATTTTTTTAGGGTAATCATGCAGGCCATATAGACCTCCCCTGACAGGGTGAGTAACAGGTATTAAAATGCTAAGAACAGTACTACTTAACACAACCTAGTTACCATGGGTCCCAGACCCAGAGCAGATGTCTTATATTATATTTTGTATGAGTAATCATGCAGGCCGCATAGACCTTCCCAAATAGGGGGAGTTACAGAGATTAAAGTGCTAAGAATAGTACAACTTAAAACACAACTTAGTTACCATGGGTCCCAGACCGCATGTCTTGTTATTATATTTTGTAAGGGTAATCATGCAGGCCATATAGACCTCCACCGATAAGGTGAATAACAGGTATTAAAATGCTAAGGACATTACTACTTAACACAACATAGTTACCATGGGTCCCAGAATGCATGTGTTGTTATTATATTTTGTTAGGATAATCATGCAAGCCATATAGACCTCCCAAGACAGGGTGAGTAACAGGTATTAAAATGCTAAGAACAGTACTACTTAACACAACCTAGTTACCATGGGTCCCAGACCCAGAGCAGATGTCTTATTATTATATTTTGTATGGGTAATCATGCAGGCCGTATAGACCTCCCCAAATAGGGGGAGTTACAGAGATTAAAGTGCTAAGGATAGTACTACTTAAAACACAACCTAGTTACCATGGGTCCCAGACCGCATGTCTTATTATTATATATTGTCAGGGTAATCATGCAGGCCATATAGACCTCCCCCGATAGGGGGGGTTACAGGGATTAAGGTGCTAAGAAAAGTACTAATTAACACAAGCTAGTTACCATGGGTCCAACACCGTGTGTCTTGTTGTTATACTTTGTCAGGGTAATCATGCAGGCCATATAGACCTCCCTTGATAGGGGGAGTAACAGGGATTACAGTTCTAAGAATAGTACTACTTAAACACAACCTAGTTACCATGGGTCCCAGACCAGATGTTTTCTTGTTATACTTTGTCAGGCTAATCATGCCATATAGAACTCCAACGAAAGGGGGGGTAAGAGGGATTAAAGTGATAAGAAAAGTTTTACTTAACACAACAAAATTACCATGGGTCCCAGACCGCGTGTCTTGTTGTTATACTTTGTCAGGGTAATCATAACCGCCATATAGACCTCCACCAATAGGGGGAGTTACAGGGCTGAAAGTGCTAAGAATAGTACTACTTAACACAACCTAGTTACCATGGGTCCAAGACCGCATGTTTAATTATTATAGTTTGTCAGGGTAATTATATATCTAACAAATCTATCTATTTCTCTTCTATCGATTCTATCTAACTATCAATCTATGTATATCTATCTATCCTATCTATCTTCTGTCCGGACTGTTTTGAGACAGACACTTGTGTTTTTGACAAATTTGAAGTAGGAGGACAGAACAATCATCTTCTTCCATCTCCCGGTTCCAAAAATGAAGGCCATATAGACCTCCCCCGATAGGGGTAGTAACAGGTTATAGTAAAGTGCTAAGAATAGTACTACTTAACACACCACGGGTAACAGACCGCATGTCTTATTGTTATACTCTGTCAGGGAAATTATATATATTTCAAATCTATTTATTTATCTATCAAATTGATCAAACTATCAAACGTATCTATCAAATGTAGATTGCATCTATTGATCGATGTAATTCGTATCTATAAAATGTATATTACATATTTTGGTTGATGTCATTCGTATCTATAAAATGTATATTGCATCTTTGATTCGATAACATTCGTATCTATCAAATGTATATTGCATCTATTGATCAATGTAATTTTTATCTATCAAATGTATATTGCATGTATTGATCTATGTACAGTGTATTGATTATATGTATATTGCATCGATTGAGCTATGTAATCTATGTATCTATCTATCCAATCTATCTATCTCGTGGTTGTGCAAATGTACTGTTTGCAGTTGATTGCGGTGCGTTACACTTGGAGTTTGCTCTGTGACAGTGAAGCGGCCGTAACCCTTACACTACCTGATCATAACTGATGTTTTAAAGCATGTTATTGCAAACAATTTGGGAATGTTAGGTGATTTAGGCCCTTTATGGGTTAAAAGCAGACTCTGCAAAAACTATGTAATTTTCCATGGGAGTTTTGCTAGGGATCCCCCTCCAGCATGCCACAGTCCCGGTGTTAGTCCCCTTGAAACAACTTTTCCATCACTATTGTGGCCAGAAAGAGTCCTTGTAGGTTTTAAAGTTCGCCTGCCTATTAAAGTCAATGGCGGTTGCGAACCGAAATTTTTAAGTTTGCCACATCACTACCCCTAAACTGTGAACGGTGAGAAATTAACACAATAGCCTAAACTAATATCTTGCACAATATAACCTTCAAATCAATACAGAACATGAATTTGAAAAAAAAACTTACTCTATAAAACCTTTCTCTGTAACATACAATCAGAAAACTTGGAATATAAATAAAGGGAAAAAAATAGACAACGTAGTCATCTTTGAAATTGTTAGACACAGGGGCAGTGCAGTGTTTATGAATTCAGCAAGGTGTAGGTGAAAAGACCTGACTACGCCTCTAGATCACCCAGAAATACTAATGGACAACCCCTTCAGACCCCTTTCATTCTATCCAGAGGGACTACTTTACACTAACAAAACAGACATGCCAACATTTTACAATCACAAACATTTACTTTAAAGGGACAGTCAAGTCCAAAAAAAGTGTTCATGATTCAAATAGGGCATGCAATTTTAAACAACTTTCCAATTTACTTTTATCAACAATTTTGCTTTGTTCTCCTAGTATTCATAGTTGAAAACTAAACCTAGGAGGTTCATATGCTAATTTCTTAGACCTTGAAGGCCGCCTCTAATCTAAATGCATTTTGACAGTTATCACCACTAGAGGGCATTAGTTAATGTGTTTCATTTAGATAATATTGAGCTCATGCATGTGAATTTACAGAGGAGTGAGCACTGATTGGCTAAACTGCAAGTCTGTCAAAAGAACTGAAATAAGGGGGCAGTCTGCAGAGGTTTAGATACAAGGTAATTAGAAAGGTAAAATGTGTATAATTATAACTATGTTGGTTATGCAAACCTGGGGAATGGGTAATTAAGGGATTATCTATTTTTTCAAACAACAAAAATGTTGGTGTTGACTGTCTCTTTAAGCTTTATTTTCAAGTTTTTTTTATTGAGAGTACTCAAAAGGAACAAACAAAAAAAAAAAAATCAAATATGACTAAATCATGGAAAACATAAAATTCATAATGAGGGGGGGAATTAAAGGTTCTGTCCACTGACAGCACAAATGTCCAAGGAATGTGCATAGTAATATTTAGAAAAACTATCCTAATCAGTTGTAGCTTCTTGATTTCTAATAATGTACCAGGCATCAGGAGAATGGAAAAAAGGGCACCCCCCAAAAAAAAAAAACCAACAACACACATATGGAACCTTCACTTCAATATGGTACAATAAAATTGTTAAAATCACTAAAATAGATATAGAGAATATAAAGTATATAATGCAAGTGACACACAACAGACATGTTGGTATCTTGAAAGCAGTCAAATAATGTCTGAAATAACAATAAAACTTCTTAGTTTTGATTAGTACACCAAGAACAGCATAAGATGGGAGGGTAAAGAATAGGAATACGTACTAAACTTTCAATTTAAAGGGACACTAAACCCCAAAATTTTCTTTCATGAGTTAGATAGAGAATACAATTTTAAACAACATTCCAATTTACTTCTATTATCTAATTTGCTTCTTTCTTTAGATATCCTTTGTTGAAGAAATAGCATTGCACATGGGTGAGCCAATCAGACGAGGCATCTATGTGCAGCAACCAATCAGTAGCTACTGAGCCTATCTAGATATGCTTTTCAGCAAAGTATAGCAAGAGAATGAAGCAAATTAGACAATAGAAGTACATTGGAAAGTTGTTTAAAATGGCATTCTCTTTCAAAATCATGAAAGAAAACAATTGGGTTTAATGTCCCTTTAATATATTTAACCAAAGGTTGTAATGAGCACAAAAAGTACCAACAACAAATTAAAGATAAACACAAAAATATTCATAAAAAAATTAAAAGTACATAATGTAGGACAAAGCAATATAATATATAATATCTGGTAGATAGAACTATATGGGTAGAAGAGGGGAAAAAAAGTGACTTGAGGGACAATATATAGGGGTGTCGGTATGGAAAGGGTATGTTTATTACCAAAAAAGCAGTGGGGGAAGGTTAGAGGGAGCCCTCCAGACATCATCCCCAACAGGGAAGTAGAGGGGACTGTGGAGAGGGAGAGTACAAAAAGAAATAAGGTAAATAATAAAACCCATTAGAGTGAAGTCCATCTTTTCCAAAGAGTAAAGTCTGGTTCTAATTTTAAAGAAATCCTACACATGGCCAGAAGCACCCCCCATTCATACCGTGGGGCATTCATACCATGTATGCAAACAGGTTCCCAAGTTACCACAGTTTTACTAAAGTTGTACAGTATTTAAGTGCCATGGTGTTAAACCTTTTAAAATATAATTCCGGGTTAGATTCTAGGTGATATTTTTATTGAGAGAGATGGGGTTATTTATGTTCTGGTTAGATTTAGTGTAGTGGATACCAATAGGGGGAATATTGTAGGGGGGTGTTTGCATTACCAACGGAGCGTGTTTAACATTAAAGGGACAATGAACCCAATTCTTTCATGATTCAGATAGAGCATACAACTTTCAAATTTACTCCTATTATCAATTTTTCTTCGTTCTCTTGCTATCTTTATTTGAAAAAGGAGGCATCTAAGCTTTTTTTTTTTTTTTTTTTTTTTTTGTTCAGTACTCTGGACAGCACTTTTTTATTGGTGGATGAATTTATCTACCAATCAGCAAGGACAACTCAGGTTGTTCACCAAAAATGGGCCGGCATCTAAACTTACATTCTTGCATTTCAAATAAAGATACCAAGAGAATAAAGAAAATTTGATAATATGAGTAAATTAGAAAGGTGCTTAAAATGCCATGCTCTATCTAAATCACAAATAAAAAAAATTGGTTTCCCTTTAAGGTGGATTTGAGGTATGGGGTTATGGATGTGGGGAAAATCATGTCAGCCAAATTGTATTGTGTATTTTTAATGGAAGGATGTTGCAGTAAAGGTTAACAGTAGTAGGGGTAATTGGAAAGTGTGGTTATTTATATTTGTAGCAGTCTCAGCATTAACAGTAATGGGAATATCCTGACAGTTCAATTAGGTTTATTTGCAGTGTAGAGTGTTAATGTAGTGGTTCCATTTGTGCAAATACGTATACAGTATTGTCATCTAGACCAGCACTGGGACAAGACTAACAAAGAATGAAAAGAATGGGCACATACAGCTGTAATAATAATTCCCACAGTCACAACGAGCTCATACAACTAAACTTTAAAATAAAATAAAAGCCTGTGCGATTATCTGCATGATCATATCTTGTGTATGAATATTTACAGAGGTCTCTTTGGCAATGTGTTCAGTGCACGTGAACATGTTTCCTCTATTTTTCTATTATGTGCAAACTGTAGATAAAGAATAAATATTAGCAGGTTTATTATATATATTTATTGAAGCATATTAAGGGACACAGTGCCCTTTGCAGTCCCTTTGACTTCAGAAAGTGTCTGTTTGGGTAATGGAGATGAGGGGCTTGGTGTTTCAGAATCAGCAAGAAGCGCTGATGTACTTTGCTTCCAGCAGCAGCATCCCTTGTGAAATAATAGACAGTTACTTGAATGAACCACTTGCAAGCATAACAATTAATCTCTGCGAATACAGGAGACAGAAGAGGGTGATTTGACCTTCTGCCTCAGCCTTGGCTGTAATCCTTATCAGCTGTCCACCCACTGCTGTTTGCTGTGAAGATTCAGTACAATCCCCGTGGCAGCTTGAAAAACACAAAACAAGCAAAACCTGTAGCGATGTGCAAACCTGAATATTAGAGGCTGTCTTTTTTTATTATATATTTTTTATCCCTCTTTGTAGAATTCACCACTTCATTTCTACTGCCATCTGAGGTTTGTGGTTACAGTAAACTGTAAAACAGGCAGTAAATATGATGATGTTAACAATATCTGTTAGTAGAAATGGATAAATAGTCACTGTCTACTTCTTTCTTTGCTAAATACTCTAGAGAATGCAAAATGTCCCCAAGATATTGCTTGCTATTGTTACAATCATTGATTGCTGTTTGTTACTTGAATGCAAGCCACTAACACATCCTACTGATCACTTGTGGGACATAAATCCTAAAGCAAAGTGATGCTTTCTTTTCCCAGAAACCAACTGTCAACCATATGCATGTGCTGCCCATATTCTCTGCAGTACATTTTTAATGCATGACCCCTACTTGTAACTGCACGGCTTCACCAGATGTAACAAAATCTGTGTGGTTCATGCTGCCAATACACAGGGGGATGATTATCAACTCAGCTTTCTCGGCTCAAAACAAAAATTGTTCTGGTCAATTTAAAGACATTAGTTCATTTGTGCTGCTTGTCACCTACATCACTGGTAATTTTGGCAGGAAAACAATACTAAATGGTATCTGATATTTTAGTTGCAAATAAGGAAAAGACAATAATACACACTTACATAGTAGTTAAAATATACATAAAGACATCCACACTGTATTAAACAACATAAAACATGCCACTGATGGCTGTCCGAGCAGGAGAAATGTTTGAATGAGGGTGCATGTGGCATATGTATGTATGCTACATGATTATTTATAGCTATCATTGACATATATGTATTGCAAACATGCTTCAATTAAAAATTGAAATGCATTTCAATTTTGATTATATATCACTTTAAGAAAGAAAAATCCTACACATTTTCTAGTTACAAAAAACCCCCAACTGCTTGTTATAGCAAATCTCTGTAACCTTTCCCCCTAAAAACAACCATATGCAACCAACAGTGAGTTTATAGCACACCTCCTGCAAATATGTATTCTTTTCAATATTTATTGTCACAGCACAGCTGTAGAATTGTTTGACAGCTGTCTCCTTCGAGCATCAAATTTGTTTATTCATATTCTCAGCGGATGATCAATTTAATTATATCAATTGTTGACAATTTTTCAAAATATGTTAGGATGATATTTTGAGCCAGTCAAAGGTAATCAGTAGTGTGCTTAGTTTATTTTTTTAACTGGTTAGAACACAATTCTTGTACAGTTAAGATAAATAGAATTTCAATTGCCTACAGAGTGAGTAGGAATATAGTACAATAACTGTTTAGATTAAATATATGTTTTTTGATTGGTGCCTGAATCAATGCTCTCTCATATTCTTCATTTGCTTTTATGCTATTACAATTAACTATTAATTAAGTGTTCATATGCTAACGCTCTATATAGAAGGATTAAATAAACAAATTGCTAAAAGGGAAAGGTCAAATATCTTACTCTAAGGAGTTTCTGGTGTAGATATATATATATATAATCTATCTATTGTCTATCTATCTATCTATCTATCTATCATCTATCTATTGTCTATCTATCAATTTATAAAAAACATACACATAGGGCTAGATTACAAATGGAGCCTAATCAATAAAGCAGGGTGCATTAACTTTTGCTCAACCTCACAAAAAGAATAATGTACAATCTGGTGGATGGTTAAATATTAAAGTATATTAATGTTGCCTAAACTTTTTTAGCGCCCTATACTTGGACGGATAGTAAAGTGAGAGCTTTTAGCATACTCAATGCTGTTGTATTACAAGAGGTGAGTTGAGTGTGTGCTTGAGCACAATCCAAAAATACTATAAAATGTATCGCTTTTTCAGATCTGAAATGTTAAGACATTTTAGAACATATACTGTAGGGCTAAATTACAAATGATGTGGTAAAAAAATGTTTTATGTGTGCCCTCCAACCTATAAACTTTAACTATTACCTGTTTATTATTCTACTTGATTGCCACTATAATAAAAAAACATTTTATAGAAATTTTAAGAAGGACGACACAAATTTCATCATACAGCAAGAAATGTGTACTGGTTTGTACAATCACACATTAAGATTTCTCAAATACAAAAGAATCATCTTGTAGTAATATCCAAATTTTACATTTAGATGTTTGAAATCTGATAGGAGATCTGCTGATAGCAATTAACACAGCTTAAGGTGAAGATCAGCATATAATTGGTTTCCCTAAGGTAACCTAGCTTACAAATACATTCATGTCCTTGAAACCCATCTGTGATGCATAATTAAAAAAATTGCACTTTAATTTATCAGGGTTCATGCTCTAGTATGACTTGTGACTTGGAAACTACCATTCATAAAAAATAATTAGGTTTTGGGAGGAACTGCTGACTGATAGGCAACTCAAGGATGTAGTAACTATATATTTGTACATTGGTTGTTTATATTCTTGGTCAAATCAAATTTAATTTATGGATTCTGAAGATAAAAACATTTATACAAAATAGTATTTTAATTACAAACAAACATACAAGTTCAACTAGAATCATTGTTCTGAGTATTCAGACTTAAATATTGATGATGTTTTTAGATTGGGCATATCTGTACGTCAGATGTTTTATTGCACACAATCTATAAATATAACAAAAAATATAGGGAGCCTCTGATGGAGTGAACTAATCTTAGGTGTAAATACAGACTGTACAACTTTAAAACCAATGAGCATGTTTGTCCCAGGATATAGCTATGTAATGGAATGGGAGATTAGTAAAATAGAATATAATAGTTCAGATCAGGATCTCAATAAAATACATAGTAATCACAGCTAAGACATATTCCCCTGAAAGCTTTGTATTCATCCATATATAAATTGGCTTATACTTTCTTGTATCCTATTGGAATTAAATGTTGACAATTAAATGCAGACATTCAGGTTAGCCTAGAGACGGGCCAATACAAAGGGTTTTTAAAAGAAAATCAAAGTGGAATATGACTCACAGATCACATGATCATTGTAGGGGTATTCTAGGAATTCTGAAGTTTTTGACTGTGGCTCTTTCTGGATACATTAAGTGGCATACTGGGACCCAGTCGTTGTTCATTTGGCTGAGATGTTTGTCTTATATTTACTCAAATTTAGTTCTGCAGTATATTCTTATAATGTTTTCTGGGGGGTAGAAGGATTCAAAGTATAATAATTTTTCTATGTGACACAACTATAGGTCCCATGTTAGACTCATTTGTTGCAAAGATTTGCTCTCCTAGGCGTATGAATGTTCTTTGGAAATTGGTGGTTACTCCTCAGTAATGTATGATTACATAGCAGCTAAACTGGAGACCTAACTTTCAGAGGTCGGAAAGATGCAGGATACATTTGTCACAGATACTGATAAACCAATTTCCAGAAGACCGAACCGCATTAATTAGCGGGCTATTGGCTTGAAATGTCAGGCATGCTGGTTGATAAGTAAATTGGCTATGCTGTGGGAGCAGCATCATATAAGCATCATTTGTTTGATAATACAAAATCAAATGCAAAATAAATGTTTCATACGGTTCTTAAAGGGACACTGAACCCAAATTGTTTCATTCGTGATTCAGAAAGAGCATGCAATTTTAAGTAACTTTCTAATTTACTCCTATCATCAAATTTTCTTCGTTCTCTTGCTATCTTTATTTGAAAAAGAAGGCATCTAAGCTTTTTTTGCTTCAGAACTCTGGACAGCACTTTTTATTGGTGGATGATGCAACGCTGGTGCAACGCCACCCCCTGCAGGCCAGCAGGGAGGTGTCAATCAACCTGATAGTACTCGATTGGGTTGAATTGTGGCGATTCCTGTCCGCCTGCTCATGGGTAATCCAGAAGCGGATTGGGAGAATGTCATATGGTCAGATGAAACCAAAGTAGAACTGTTTGGTAGAAACACAACTTGTCGTGTTTGGAGGAGAGAGAACACCATACCTACTGTGAAGCATGGGGGTGGCAACATCATGCTTTGGGGCAGTTTCTCTGCAAAGGGAACAGGACGACTGATCCGTGTACATGAAAGAATGAATGTGGCCATGGATCGTGAGATTTTGAGTGCAAACCTCCTTCCATCAGCAAGGGCATTGAAGATGAAACGTGGCTGGGTCTTTCAGCATGAAAATGATCCCAAACACACTGCCCGGGCAACGAAGGAGTGGCTTCGTAAGAAGCATTTCAAGGTCCTGGAGTGGCCTGCTAGTCTCCAGATCTCAACCCCATAGAAAACCTTTGGAGGGAGTTGAAAGTCTGTGTTGCCCAGCGACAGCCCCAAAACATCACTGCTCTAGAGGAGATCTGCATGCAGGAATGGGCCAACATACCAGCAACAGTGTGTGACAACCTTGTGAAGACTTACAGAAAACGTTTGACCTCTGTCATTGCCAACAAAGGATATATAACAAAGTATTGAGATGAACTTTTGATATTGACCAAATACTTATTTTCCACCATAATTTGCAAATAAATTCTTTCCAAATCAGACAATGTGATTATCTGGATTTGTTTCCACATTTTGCCTCTCATAGTTGAGGTATACCTATAATGAAAATTACAGGCCTCTCTCATCTTCTTAAGTGGGAGAACTTACACAATTGGTGGATGATTAAATACTTTTTCTCCCCACTGTATATACCCTTACACACACACCACACACATATACAGTATATATATATATACAGTATATATATATATATATATATATATATATAAAGTCCCACAAATAAAGAGCACTCACCACGGCTTATCCTTTACAGCATTAAGAGCTTTTATTCAACCAAGTGACGTTTCAGGGATTTTAACCCCGTCCTCAGACCTTACATTAATGTACATGTTTCTTACCTTTTATACCCTCCACCGACTATTCGCGCCGCTGTACCGGAAGTCACCCAGCGTTCTGTTCGCACCACTGCGCATGTCCAGAGCATCGGCATGACAACCAGCCGCAGCGTCATTCTAAAAATAAACAACACAGTGATTAAAATACTTAACATGGGATTTACATAGTTCGCTCCTATTATACTATTAACTAACCATCTTTCATATAATAGCTGCCAATATTAACAAGACCTTGGCACTACCTATATTAAATGTATTACAAAACATTGTTTGTTACATTGTTCTCAATATTTGTATTTCATTATTTGTATTTTTTGCCACTTAAGTTATCCAACACTTTCATCTCTCTCTCATCTTTAGACAAGTTATCCCTGCATTCCATTTTTGCCATATTACACATTTTCCCTGTATCCTCCAATAAAAGTCTTGTATACGTTTTTATACTTGGAACTGGAACAGTTTCACACTCACAAGACTTGGTGGTTAATTGGTTATGAATATTGTCAGGAATGGTCAAATACGATTAGACAGTCTTAGATATGTTTACTGTGATGGTGGAATCTTTCTGATATAATAATGACTAAAGTGTATTTGCAATACAAATAATGAGAACAATGTAACAAACTATGTTTTGTAATAAATTTAATAGAGGTAGTGCCAAGGTCTTGTTAATATTGGCAGCTATTATATGAAAGATGGTTAGTTAATAGTATAATAGGAGCGCACTATGTAAATCCCATGTTAAGTATTTTAATCACGGTGCTGTTTATTTTTAGAATGACGCTGCGGCTGGTTGTCATGCCGACGCTCTGGACATGCACAGTGGTGCGAACAGAACGCCGGGTGACTTCCGGTACAGCGGCGTGAATAGCCGGTGGAGGGTATATAAGGTAAGAAACATGTACATTAATGTAAGGTCTGAGGACGGGGTTAAAATCCCTGAAACGTCACTTGGTTGAATAAAAGCTCTTAATGCTGTAAAGGATAAGACCTTGTGAGTGCTCTTTATTTGTTGGATTTTTTGTGGACTTTGGATGAACCCCGGGCAGTTGTTAATTGAAGTGAGTGCAGAGTTCACTTGGGATGTTTATATATATATATATATATATATATATATATATAGTCATGGCCAAAAATATTGGCACCCCTGCATTTCTGTCAGATAATGCACCACGTTGCCCAGAAAATTGTTGCAATTACAAATGTTTAGGCATTCCCATGTTTTTTTCTTTTGTTTTTATTGGTATTAAACAAGTGGAGAAAAAAAGCCAAATCTGACAAATTCCGCGCAAAACTCCAAAAATGGACTAGACAAAATTATTGGCACCCTCAATTTTATTTGGCAGCACACTCCTTAGAAAAAAATACTGAAATCAATTGCTTCCTGTAACCATCAATGAGTTTCTTATACCTCTCTACTGGAATTTTGGACCACTCTTCTTTCACCAACTGCTTTAGGTCTCTCATATTGGAAGGGTTCGTTTTCCCAACTGCTGTTTTGAGATCTCTCCACAGGTGCTCTATGGAATTGAGATCTGGACTCATTGCTGTCCAGTTCAGTACTCTCCAGAGCATTGTTTTAAACTATTTCAGGGTGCATTTTTGACGTGTGCTTTAGGTCATTGTTCTGCTTTAAGGCTTATGACCTCTGATGGAAATCCAACTTTCTGACACTGGGCCCTTCATTACACCACAGAATTCTTTGGTAGTCTTCAGATTTTATAATGCCATGCACACAGTCAAGATATCCAGTGCCTGAAGCAGCAGCAACTCCAAAACATCAGTAAACCTCCACCATGTTTGACTTTATTCTTTTCTTTAAAAGCCTCATTTCTTTTTCTGAAAACTGTAGAAAGATGGGCTTTACCAAAAAGCTGCAATTTTGTTTTGTCTGTCCACAGCTCATCCTCCCAAAAGGATTTTGGCTTCCTCAGGTAAGGTTTGGCAAACTCCAATCTGTTTTTTTTATGTTTCTGTGGGGTCTTCCTGGGTCTCCTACCATAGCATCCTTTTTCATTCAGATGGCAATGTATAGTGCAAGTTGACACATTTGTACCCTATGCCTGAAGGTCAGCTTGAATTTGTCTGGAAGTTGATTAAGGTTCTTTATCCACCATTCAAAAAATTCTTCATTGCAATCTTTGATCATTTTTTTTTCTTTTGTCCACGTCCAGGTAGATTAGCTACAGTGCCATGGACTGTAAACTTCTTGACAATGCTGCGCACAGTGGACACAGGAACATTACGATCTCTGGAGATTGACTTGTATCCTTGAGATTGTCCATGCTTTTCCACAATTTTTGTACTCAAATTCTCAGACAATTATTTGCTGCTCTTTCTCTTCTTCATGCTCAGTGTGGCACACAGAGACACACAACAGAAAGGATGAGTATATTTTTCACCATTTTAACTGGTTGCCATTGTGATTTCTATATTGTCAGCACCTGTTAATTGATACAGGTGAGTTTAATTATAAATTACAGGAGCATCACAAACTTGTAATGCAATTATTTCTTACAATTTTAAGAAGGTACCAATAATTTCGTCCAGTCCATTTTTGGAGTTTTGCGTGGAATGTGTCAGATTTGGGGTTTTTTTCTCCACTTTTTTGTGTTATACCAATACAAACAAAAGAAATAAGCATGAGAATGCCTAAACATTTGTAATTGCAACAATTTTTTTGGTGAAGTGGTGCATTATCTGACAGAAATGCAGGGTTGACAATATTTTTGGCCATGACTATATACAGGGAGTGCAGAATTATTAGGCAAATGAGTATTTTGACCACATCATCCTCTTTATGCATGTTGTTACTCCAAGCTGTATAGGCTCGAAAGCCTACTACCAATTAAGCATATTAGGTGATGTGCATCTCTGTAATGAGAAGGGGTGTGGTCTAATGACATCAACACCCTATATCAGGTGTGCATAATTATTAGGCAACTTCCTTTCCTTTGGAAAAATGGGTCAAAAGAAGGACTTGACAGGCTCAGAAAAGTCAAAAATAGTGAGATATCTTCCAGAGGGATGCAGCACTCTTAAAATTGCAAAGCTTCTGAAGCGTGATCATCGAACAATCAAGCGTTTCATTCAAAATAGTCAACAGGGTCGCAAGAAGCGTGTGGAAAAACCAAGGCGCAAAATAACTGCCCATGAACTGAGAAAAGTCAAGCGTGCAGCTGCCAAGATGCCACTTGCCACCAGTTTGGCCATATTTCAGAGCTGCAACATCACTGGAGTGCCCAAAAGCACAAGGTGTGCAATACTCAGAGACATGGCCAAGGTAAGAAAGGCTGAAAGACGACCACCACTGAACAAGACACACAAGCTGAAACGTCAAGACTGGGCCAAGAAATATCTCAAGACTGATTTTTCTAAGGTTTTATAGACTGATGAAATGAGAGTGAGTCTTGATGGGCCAGATGGATGGGCCCGTGGCTGGATTGGTAAAGGGCAGAGAGCTCCAGTCCGACTCAGACGCCAGCAAGGTGGAGGTGGAGTACTGGTTTGGGCAGGTATCATCAAAGATGAGCTTGTGGGGCCTTTTCGGGTTGAGGATGGAGTCAAGCTCAACTCCCAGTCCTACTGCGAGTTTCTGGAAGACACCTTCTTCAAGCAGTGGTACAGGAAGAAGTCTGCATCCTTCAAGAAAAACATGATTTTCATGCAGGACAATGCTCCATCACACGCGTCCAAGTACTCCACAGCGTGGCTGGCAAGAAAGGGTATAAAAGAAGAAAATCTAATGACATGGCCTCCTTGTTCACCTGATCTGAACCCCATTGAGAACCTGTGGTCCATAATCAAATGTGAGATTTACAAGAAGGGAAAACAGTACACCTCTCTGAACAGTGTCTGGGAGGCTGTGGTTGCTGCTGCACGCAATGTTGATGGTGAACAGATCAAAACACTGACAGAATCCATGGATGGCAGGCTTTTGAGTGTCCTTGTAAAGAAAGGTGGCTATATTGGTCACTGATTTGTTTTTGTTTTGTTTTTGAATGTCAGAAATGTATATTTGTGAATGTTGAGATATCCCCCTAAAATAGCTAAAACTAAAAACAAACTAAAAACTACTTCCAAAAATATTCAGCTTTGATATTAATGAGTTTTTTGGGTTCATTGAGAACATGGTTGTTGTTCAATAATAAAATTAATCCTCAAAAATACAACTTGCCTAAAAATTCTGCACTCCCTGTATATATTACATACATTATAGCCATTTTCAGTCAAATACCTTGTAATGTACTATATACATTTTAACCCTTAGAAAAATGTAATAATATTTTTATGAATCATTATTTATCAGAACCTGTATATATGGGTGCAACACTTTATTTCAATGTATTTATGTTGCGTTTAGTGCACATTTTTTTTTACCCCTTAAGTGATGTCTAACCAGACAAGCACAAATTTTGATTGCGTTTGAGTAAAAATGTTTACTTTCAACTTGTAATATGTGTGCAAGTTAGCGCAGTCGCAATTTGTTTATTGTGAATCGTACTAACTTTAGCGTAGCACTTGTAATTTAGACTATAGTTGGGAAGTTGTTCTTGTCAACTAGTAAGCTATCCCAAAAACGATGGGCTCCTTTTGTTAAGCAGCGGATGCTGCTTCGGAGCCCCATCATTACAGTTAAGAAGCAGCAGTCATAAGACCATGCAAAACTGGGGAATTGGTAATAAAGGGATTATCTTAACTTTTCCACCACCTTTTAGGTGGCAAGTGAGCAGGGGGAGGCATTGCATGAGCATTTCACCAGAGTATGCTGTCGGCATTTAGCGAGGTCAGGCGGACATCGAATCATGTCCGCTCGACTTTTAATAAATCTACCCCTTTGTATGAATGAACAAACACTTCCTGTAAACTTCAAGAGTAAATAAAAAATACCTTTAACTTAACCTTTCTATTTATTTTTTTTCAACATCTATAAACACATCTCTTTCATAGGAATGATATAAGTTTTGTGGTTAAAGGGACAGTCAACTCCAAATTTGTTATTGTTTAAAAAGATAGATAATCCCTTTATTACCAATTCCCCAATTTTGCATAATCAACATGGTTATTTTAATATACTTTTAACTTTTGTGATTACCTTGTATCTAAGCCTATTTTGACAGCCCCCTGATCACATGACTTCTTATTTATTATCTATTTGCATGGTAGTCAAATAGTGCAAGTGTCAGTCACAACTTCACGGGAGTGAGCACAATGTTATCTATATGGCACACATGAACTAGCAGTCTCCTGTTGTGAAAATAAAATAAAAAAGCATGTGATAAGAGGCTGTCTGTAGTGGCTTAGAAAAAGGCAGAAATTTAGAGATTTAAATGTTATAAAGTATATTAATATAACAATGTTGGTTGTGCAAAGCTGGGGAATGGGTAGTAAAGGCGTTATCTATCTTTTTAAACAATAACAATTTTGGTGTTGACTGTCCCTTTAATTTTTTTTTTAAATATAGTCTACTAGTCATGTCTAGTTATTGTATGTTGTGTTGTTCTTAATTCATGAAATGGTACTGGATTATAGTCATCATTAGGCTCTGCCTACTCAATACAGATACACTGAAAGCTTTTTTAATGTTTAATTAATTTGCTTTGACAATTCTTATCTGCCAGTTTTAATTTGCATAAAAATACCTCATTTCCGTGAGGTGTGCAGTGTGCATTATTTGCTTTAAAATAAAACCAAGTAGTGATTGTATAGAGAATATATTTGCTTTTATTTTTGTAGTTTCTTTCTGAAGGTTGTTGACTTATCTTTATTTCTTTATTGTATTTTTTGTATTGCATTATAATAATTTCCCTATGTATACTTTTTGGTTTGTTTTGCGTTATGTTTTTTATATGTATCCAAATACACACAAACGTGCGACTGTATACACACAAACAGAAAACCTGCACACGTGTGCACACACAATAATATAAAAATAAAGAAAAAGAGAATACAATTTGTTTGATTTTACAATATTAAATATATTTTTTTACATGTCAGTATATTAAAAACCTTAAAGGGACACTGAACCCAATTTTTTTCTTTCTTGATTCAGATAGAGCAGGCGATTTTAAGCAGCCTTCTAATTTCCTCCTATTATCAAATTTTCTTCGTTCTCTTGCTATCTGTATTTGAAAAAGAAGTAATCTAAGCTAAGGAGCCAGAATTTTTTTGGTTCAGAACAATGGACATGACTTGTTTATTGGTCAGTGAATTTATCCACCAATCAGCAAGAACAACCCAGGTTGTTCACCAAAAATGGGCCGGCATCTAAACTTACGTTCTTGCTTTTCAAATAAAGCTACCAAGAGAATGAAGAAAATTTGATAATCGGAGTAAATTAGAAAGGTGCTTAAAATTGCATGCTCTATCTGAATCAAGAAATAAAAAACATTGGGTTCAGTGTCCCTTTAAAGGGACATTACAGTCAATTTTATAAGTGGATATAGATGAATTACGTCTTTGAATAGAAAAATATTTGCAATATACATGTACTGGCAAACCTGCTTCTTCTAAAAGTTATCACTGGTTAGCTGTATTATTCTCTGCTCGTGCATGTGAAGCATAGCTAGATTTTCTCAGTCCACCAGCATTTTAAATACTGCAGCTGCTCAGAACGTCAGTGGGGCTTGTATCATGTCAGCAATTAACAAATTGAGTCATTACCAGATGATACAAGCACCTTAGGCTCTCTGAGCAAGTGCTGTGTTTAAAATGCTGGTGCATAGTGCATACTTAAATACACCTTTGAAACAGCTATAGCTTTTACCAGAAATATTTTTGTGAATAAATTGGTTGTTACAAAAATGCTTCTATTCAAAGCTGAAATGCACCCATGTCCATTCTAATTATGGCTGTAATGTCCTGTTGATGTCCATGTGACATACAGCTTTCCAGGAAGTCGTATTACTTTATGGGACGCATCTCACAGTTTGCTAGAATGTTACTTTGCAGTTTCTTTTGTTATTCAATTATGAGCTAGATTACAAGTGGCACGCTATTTAGTGCTCCCGCTTGTGTGTTAAGTTTGCTAGAAGTAAGCTTTTTTGCATGTGTTGGGTAGTGCGCGTTTCAAGTTGAAAGTAAAAGTTTTTGCACAATCACAAACCCAATGCAAACAAAAATCTTAACTAACAACCTTACTCGCACAAACCAGATCGTTTAACCATGAAATATTAATATTTCACTTTCCAATATCTTCACATAGCAGAATAAGTACTATTTATTCATTAAAAATCATTATATGTGTCTGATGTTTTTTTGGCAATAAATATATATATATATATATATATACCTACATATATAGATAATTATATAAAGGTATAGATATACTGTATATAGGAATATCTATTAAAAAATACTTACGACATATTCCCTTATGTGAAGAATATTCTAATGTGAAATATTTACAGTACAAACACAGTTGAACACTTTATTACTTATGAATATTACATAAATATGGTTTGTTCATGTTTTCAGCTACTTGCCTGCATATGTGTTTGTGTATTTATGTGTTTATATGTATATATATATGTCTGTATTTGCATATATACACATATAAATACATAAATACATATGAAGACACACACACACACACACACTGCTGGGCTAATAATTAAAAAATTTTTATTTTTTTTTAGTTGTTTTTTTAGGATGTTGGGGTGGAGAGCGAAATTGCACAGGGGGGGGGGGGGGGGGCAAGAAAATGTTTGCCCAGGGTCCATCCAATATTAAAGATGCACTTCACTTGTAATTTTGCACAAAATATTGCAACAATTGCAACACTAAAGGTTGTGCCAATACTACTACTTAAAGGGACAATGTTATCCTTTTAAAGGGACAGTAAAGTCATAATCAGACACTCATGAAATAGACAGAGCATACAATTTTCCAATTTACTTCTATTATTTAATTTGCTTCCTTCTCTTGTTATCCTTTTCTGAAAGATTTATCTAGGAAAGCTCAAAAGCATCAAAGAACCTAGGTTCTAGTTGCTGATTGGTAACTGCATATATATACTGATTGTCAATGGCTCACCCATGTGTTCAGTTAAAACCCAGTAGTGCATTGCTGCTGCTTCAACAAATGATACCAAGAGAATTAAATTTGATAATAGAATTAAACTAGAAAGTTGTTTAAAATTGTTTGTTCTACCTCAATCTTGAAAGAAACATTTTGAGTTTCATGTTCCTTTAAAATTCAGATAGAACATACAATTTTTTGTAATTTATTTCTATTATAAAATCTGCTTCATTCCCTTTATATCCTTTACGGAAGGCGCAGCAATGCACTACTGGGGTCTAGCTGAACACATCTAGTCAGCCAATCACAAGAGACAAATGTGTGCAGGCACCAATCACCAAATTCTTTTTGTATATGCAGGTTATGACCCAAAGAGTGATGCGGGAAACCAGACATGGACCCATTGATCAGTGTGCCTAGAGTTATATGGCTGTACCTCACTGATGAGGCCCACACTAGGCTGAAACGTACATCTGGGGTTTTGCTGTTTCTCTCATTTGGAAAGGGATTGCCTGGTATTTCATGACTGAATTGCACTGTTAAGTCAGGATCAGACTGATATAATACAGGAACGTTCTTCTCTGTGAAAGGCACATGTTGATCAAAAAGAGGCTGCTCCTAGGGTGGTAACTAGCCATATAACAAGCTATTATGCTATTGTTCATTCCCAAGCTTAGTGCTTCTCTCGTTTTGTATCACCAGCTAGCTCCCACTAGTGTAGGATATATACATATTCTTTTTAAACAATAGATAGCAAGAGAACAAAGTACATTTGAAAATAGAAGTGAATTTAAAAGTGTATTAAAATAACATTCTCTATATGAATCATGCAAGATTAATTTTGATTTTCCTATCCTTTTAATATTCTTAAACAGAAACAAAAATGGAAACAAGCATTAAAACTATATTTATGGTCTCAGTCCATACAGTAATAATCATTTATTAAAAGTCCTTAGAGTCCATCAAATAGTACTGACAGCTCCTCCTTGCTGGTGCTAATGGATATGAAGAAGCTACAAAAGAAATGAAGCAAACAGAAGGGCAACAATATTGTGCATTTACTTGCAAAAAGATCCCAGTATCAAGAAGAAATAGATTAAATAGACTCACAAGAACGAAGCACCTGATTAGGTGCTAATATCACATGCTGGGAATTTCTCACAAGCCTTCCAGCTAACTCATTCACAGGCTCACCTGGAGACAACCAACACAGCATAGGAACAACAAGAATCAAATGTATAATGTTGATAAAAATGGACCACTCTACTGGTTAAAATTAAAACAAGGCTAACTTGTAATCTAAAAATGCTACCTCACAGTGTTTCACTGATCTCTCACAGCATGGCCATTTTATCAGGTTTACATTTTATGGGGAGCTCAGTATATCTGTCTGTCTGTCTATCTATCTATCTATCTATCTATCTATCTATCTATCTATCTATTTATTTATCTATCTATATCTATCTATCTATCTATCTATCTATCAATCTATCACTATCTATATACATGCATGCACACAAAAGTACAAAAAACATACACATTTGGCTACTTCCCAGTGCCACCCCTTGCCATATACAATGTCCCTTTAATTCTGCCACAAAAACGTTCCCCCCCCCATGTATTAAGTGTAAATATAACTTAAATCCTTTATTTCAATAGCATTTTTCCATGTGTTTTGCAATGAAAACTAGCAAGTGATATTTGTTTAAATCAGGTCTCAATAAGTGCTACATTTTAAACTTATAGTTTGGATTGCGCTTGAGTGCAACAAATATTGTCCATTTGTGATATGAGCAAAATAAATGTGCTAATTGGGCTCTCAGCACTATACATTAAAAGTAATACCGTTTTGTGAGACCCTGAGCTATTAATGGCATTCCTTTTGTAATCTACAACAGCTCATAATGTTTAAAGGGACATGATGGAATTCAAAAAAATGCTTTCATGATTCAGATAGACCATGCAATTTTTAATTATACTTCTATTATCAAATTTTCTTCATTTTCATTGTATTTTTTAAGAGAATATCTAGGTAGGTAGCGTGCACTTGTATGGAGCACTATTTGTAGTATGCAAGAGTGCTATTAAGAACTAAATGGAAGCAGTCTTTACAAAATGTATAATATTGGTAAAAGCATTTTGCAAAACAGCTGCCTTGTAGAACTCTAGTCGCATGCACACTCCTAAGCCTACCTACCTGCTTTTCAACAAAGCATACCAAATGAAAGAAGTAAAATTGATTTTGTAAGTGCACTGTTAAAAAATTTGTGTGCACTATATCTTACAAAACTCGCCATACACTTTCATTATTTATGCTCCCTGCTTTTTCTCTAATTTAAATCTGAAATTGCAAAGCTTATCACTTGACCTGCCTCCATGGTGCCGCGCTTAGAGAAGGCAATCTGGGCCATTACCACACTGCTTGTTAGATAGCTGGTTCTGTTAGTCACTTTTTTCTCTTTATACATGATGTTTAATACATGTAACATATATACTTTATACATGAAATTTAATATTATTATTATCGGTTATTTGTAGAGCACCAACAGATTCCGCGACACTATAAACATAGGCGGTGTACAAGGTAACATTTATAGGGATAAATGGGTAGAGGGCCCTGCCGAGAGTCGAACTGTTGCAGTCAGCTCTTATGAAGGTGATCTGCAAGCAGTAGGACTCTTAGGCTTACATGCTAAGGGGGTTCATGGCGGGTAGTAATGGAGGAGAGGAACTGGTTTTAGGAAAGGTTAGTGTAGGTTGTATGCATCCCTGAACAGTAGAGTCTTTAGAGATCACTTGAAGCTTTCAAAACAAGGGGAGAGTCTTGCTGAGCGAGGCAGAGAGTTCCACAAGATGGGAGCCAGTCTGGAGAAGTCCTATAGATGGGAATGTGAGGAGGTAACAAGAGAGGAGGAGAGTAGGAGGTTGTGAGCAGAGCGAAGGGGTCGGGAGGGAGAGTATCTGGAGACAAGGTCTGAGATGTAGGGGGAGCAGTGCAGTTGAGGGCCTTGTATGTCAAATTGAGAATTTTGTGTTTAATCCTGGAGGCAAGAGGAAGCAAGTGAAGGGATTGGCAGAGAGGTGCAGCAGATGAAGAGCGACGTGTATGGAAGATGAGCCTGGAAGAGGCATTTATTATGGATTGTAAAGGAGCTAAGTGGTAGCTGAGAAGACCAGAGAGGACAGAGTTGCAGTAATCAAGGCCGGAAAGGATGAGAGACTGGATTAAAGTCTTAGTTTTGTCTTGTGTAAGGAAATGTCTAATTTTAGAGATGTTTTTATAATATCCTATATAATAAACGGACAGGTATGTTTGTCAGATGCAGTCATGCACAGTAGAGACTGCACGAGAACAAACATACCTGGCCGTTTGTATCCTGACAGCAGAGAGAGAGGCGAAAGCGGCATGTCAGGGGGCAAGGTTGGGTGCAACGAGGGGTGCGGTTGGGCGTGGTGAAGGGCATGGCCTGCGGGTGATGGGGGTGTGGCTGGATGCAGTGCCGCAATGGGAGAGAGAGCAAAAGAGGGCGAGAGAGAGCAAAAGATAGTGGGGAGAGAGAGCAAAAGAGAGGGGGGAGAGAGAGCCAAAGAGGGGGAGAGAGAGCAAAAGAAAGGGGGGGAGAGCAAAATAGAAAGGGGAGAGAGCCAAAGAGGGGGGAGAAAGAACAAAAGAGAGGGGGAGAGAGTGCAAAAGAAAGGGGGAGAGAGTCAAAGAGGGGGGAGAGAGAACAAAGAGAGGGGGGGTAGAGAGCACAAAAGAAAGGGGGAGAGAGAGCAAAAGAAAGGGGGAGAGAGCATAAAAGAGAGGGGGAGTGAGAGCAAAAGAGAAGGGAGAGAGAGCCAAAGAGGTGGGAGAGAGAGCAAAAGACGGTGGAAAGAGAGCAAAAGAGAGGGGGAGAGAGAGCAAAAGAGAGGGGGGAAGAGAGCCAAAGAGGGTGAGAGAGAGCAAAAGAGAGGAGGGAGAGAGAGCAAAAGAGAGGGGGGAAGAGAGTCAAAGAGGGGGGAGAGAGAGCAAAAGAAAGGGGGGGAGAGAGAACAAAAGAGAGGGGGGAGAGAGAACAAAAGAGAGGAGGGAGAGAGAACAAAAGAGAGGGGGGAGAGAGCCAAAGAGAGGGGGAGAGAGAGCAAAAGAGAGCGGGGGAGAGAGAGCAAAAAAGAGGGGAGAGAGAGACAGCAAAAGAGAGGGGGAAGAGAAAGATAGCAAAAGAGAGGGGGGAGAGAGAGAGCAAAAAAGAGGGGGGAGAGATAGCAAAAGAGAGGGGGAGAAAGAGCACAAAAGAGAGGGGGGAGCGAGCCAAAGAGTGGGGAGAGAGAGCAAAAGAAAGGGGGGAGAGAGCCTGGAAGAGGCATTTATTATGGATTGTAAAGGAGCTAAGTGGTAGCTGAGAAGAACAGAGAGGACAGAGTTGCAGTAATCAAGGCCGGAAAGGATGAGAGAGTGGATTAAAGTCTTAGTTTTGTCTTGTGTAAGGAAATGTCTAATTTTAGAGATGATTTTATAATATCCTATATAATGAACGGACAGGTATGTTTGTCAGATGCAGTCATGCACAGTAGAGACTGCACGAGAGCAAACATACCTGGCCGTACGATGGGCGTGGCCAGACGGGGTGCCATGTCGGGGGCATGGCTGGGCGGGGCCCGTGAGATAGAGCACTAAAGGGTTTGAGAAAGAGAGAGAGAGAGACATAGAGGGGGAGAGAGAGCCAAAGAGGTGGGAGAGAGAGCAAAAGAGGGCGAGAGAGAGCAAAAGATAGTGTGGAGAGAGAGCAAAAGAGAGGGGGGAGAGAGAGCCAAAGAGGGGGAGAGAGAGCAAAAGAAAGGGGGGAGAGAGCAAAATAGAAAGGGGAGAGAGCCAAAGAGGGGGGAGAAAGAACAAAAGAGAGGGGGAGAGAGTCAAAGAGGGGGAGAGAGAACAAAAGAGAGGGGGGAGAGAGCTCAAAAGAAAGGGGGAGAGAGAGCAAAAGAAATGGGGAGAGAGCATAAAAGAGAGGGGGAGTGAGAGCAAAAGAGAAGGGAGAGACAGCCAAAGAGGTGGGAGAGAGAGCAAAAGAGGGCGGAAAGAGAGCAAAAGAGAGGGAGGAGGGAGAGCAAAAGAGAGGGGGGAAGAGAGCCAAAGAGGGCGAGAGAGAGCAAAAGAGAGGAGGGAGAGAGAGCAAAAGAGAGGGTGGAAGAGAGAGCAAAAGAGAGGGGGAGTGAGAGCAAAAGAGAAGGGAGAGAGAGCCAAAGAGGTGGGAGAGAGAGCAAAAGAGGGCGGAAAGAGAGCAAAAGAGAGGGAGGAGGGAGAGCAAAAGAGAGGGGGGAAGAGAGCCAAAGAGGGCGAGAGAGAGCAAAAGAGAGGAGGGAGAGAGCAAAAGAGAGGGGGGAAGAGAGTCAAAGAGGGGGGAGAGAGAGCAAAAGAAAGGGGGGAGAGAGAACAAAAGAGAGGAGGGGAAGAGAATAAAAGAGAGGGGGGAGAGAGCCAAAGAGAGGGGGAGAGAGAGCAAAAGAGTGGGGGGGGGGAGAGAGCAAAAAAGAGGGGAGAGAGAGATAGCAAAAGAGAGGGGGAAGAAAGAGATAGCAAAAGAGAGGGGGGAGAGAGAGAGCAAAAAAGAGGGGGGAGAGAGAGATAGCAAAAGAGAGGGGGAGAAAGAGCACAAAAGAGAGGGGGAGCGAGCAAAAGAGTGGGGAGAGAGAGAGCAAAAGAAAGGGGGGAGAGAACCAAAGAGGGGGAGAGAGAGCAAAAGAAAGGGGGGAGAGAGTCAAAGAGGGGAAGAGAGCCAAAGAGGGGGGAGAGAGAGCAAAAGAAAGGGGGGAGAGAGAACAAAGGAGAGGGGGGAGAGAGTGCAAAACAAAGGGGGGGAGAGTGCAAAAGAAAGGGGGAGAAAGAGCAAAAGAGAGGGGGATAAAGAGCAAAAGAGAAGGTGGGAGAGAGAGCAAAAGATGGGGGGGGGAAGAGAGGGGGGGAGAGAGCAAAAGAGAGGGGGGGGAGAGCAAAAGAGAGGGTGAGAGAGAGCAAAAGAGAGGGAGAGAGAGAGCAAAAGAGAGAGGGGAAAGAGAGAGCAAAAGAGAGGGGGGAGAGAGAGAAAAATAGAGGGGGGAGAGAGAGAGCAAAAGAGAGTAGGGAGAGAGTGCACAAAAGAGAGGGGGGAGAGAGTGCAAAAGAGAGGGGGAGAGAGAGCAAAAGAGAGGGAGAGAGAGAGAGCAAGGGGTGGGACCGCTGTACTTCAAAAAATGGCCCGTGGACATGAGCTTTCGGACTAGTCTATTAAAAGTAATGATAACTAATATACGTATCATTCTACTTATTTAATGCTATATTTCAAGTGGCGCGCTTTTTAGCGCTCCTGCTCAAGCATACACTTACATTTTTATGAATATTTATATGTCTATTTTTTATCAGATAGTGTTTCTATGTGTATAACAGTATATTTTAATGAATTTATATGTTGTTTGGTGCAGCTTTTTTTTTTTATCCCTAACCCTTCACGCGAGGTCTATAGTGGCGCTAACCCAATGTACGTTAAATGTGATTGTGCTCTAGCAAAGGCATTTGCTTCCAACTTGTAATACGCGTGCAAATTAACCTGCCCACAATATTCTTATATCGCACAGGCCCTAACGTTAGCGCACCTCTTGTAATCTATCCCTTATATGAGACTGAGACCAGCACATCATAATATCTGTTATAAAGAATGAGGGAGAAATTTGCATTGAACATCCAGGATCAGTCTTGGAACATTGGTGTAAATGTACATATATGTACTTGTATATGGATTCAGTACACTATAGCTCTGAGCTTAGCTATAGTGCATCTATTAACTATTTTATACATGAGCATGTTACACTACGCTTTAAAATTTGAAGATGTGAAGTTTTCTGACCAGAGTGAGATCTTTTTGTATTTTTCAGATACATAAACCTGTTGCATTATTAATGGAACGTAAATATATTTTAATTTACGAGGAATGTGTTATTTTGTAAGGCAAGTTGTCTAGAAAGGAAAATAATGCATTTTAATTACATGAAACATAACCTTCATAATAAATGCTTACATATGAACATTTGTAAATAAATTCAAATAATCAAATATCAGAAGCCTATTTTTTTTAGTTACATTTTTTCAGAAGATGTGATGAATAAAAAAGTGATATGGGGATCACTAAAATTAAATGGTAACATTCTCTTAAAATGGGAATATTTTTACTGCTGTTTCTTCTCGCTTTGCTGGAATCCAAATACTATTTCAGCAAAGGGTCACTAGATGGCAGTAGAACCATACGAATCACATTTTTAAAGCATTTCTATCATTTTGCTGTCGCTCAGGGATACTTGTAGGTGAGAGAAAAACCTAGACCTTGATCATAAATCCCATACGCAATAACGGGTTCATAATGCTTCCCACCAACTTACATGTAAGATTATTATTATTATTTTTTTTTATCAAGAAATAAAGTAGCGCTGCTGATAAAAGAAGCTAAGATATTTTTTTTAGCATTTTACTCATTTCTTATGTTAAATCTTCAACCTCAAATGCTGCCAGCCTAAGTCCTTCATGTGCACTGACCAAAACATCTATTTTCTGCTGTGAAATGCCGGACTGATAGGGGAGAAATAGTGGAAAACTCATAAGCCATATCCTTGGCAGGTAGGATATAGAGCGTTAGTTGCTTATTTCTATTTGTTTGTGTGTGTAACGAATGACAATTTCACTTGGCAAGATGTGTAAATGTTGATCCTTAGAGGTGTAGGTCAGACAGGATAGTTTACATGAAACTCAGGAGGCAAAACAAGGGAAGACTCAATTTACCCTGTTGCTGTGTTAGAAAAATTTGGACCAGGCAAATGAAAATTGGTTCTTTGCTTTAAAATGTGACATGAAAAGGAAAGCTGATGATAGATTTAACTGTAAAGGTTTCTGCTGAAACGAACTCAGAGTATCATTTGCTCTTTATAGGGAGAGCATTTAGCTGCAGTTCTGATCGTTCTATGTTTATTTTATAGAAATGAAAGCAAAGTCCTATGAACATGATAAAATATAGGAAAACATGACCAATCTTCTTTAATTAGATGACACACTTTAGTTGCTGATTAACAAATCACAAAATAATATCATGAGCAACTAGTGTCTGGATTGGTTAAAAAAAAAGAATTTATTAAGAGTTTTTTTTTATCCTTTCTGAAAATTTCCCAAACCAACCCTCATGTTTAAACTTTTACTTTATTGCTTATTGTTAATTTTAGCTTAATGTTTTATGTAAATATATTACAATACAACATAAAAAAGATACATTTAAAATAAGGATTCTATACCATTGATTCAGATTTTATATACAGAGCATTGTTTTGAATTCCTGACTATACAAATTGTGCAGCTGGAACTCTGCACATGACTGCACCTATTATTTATAACAGTGTTTAACTTTTTTTTTTAAAAGAGCCTATATTTATATGACCCAGTTGATGAGGGATGGTGTTCCTGTATTAGCTGTTAAAGCCACATTTACTTTCCTTCTTAGCATGATATAAACTAATATAATAGTACAAAAAAACACAATAAAATGTAAAACCATATCTGTATAGGACAGTTATTATACATTGATTACATTTACTTTTTTTTTTTTAATGATGTAAAAATATGCCTCAGTTTATCATCAGCCACTCACTAAATTCTTTGCATGGTTAGTTTCCCCATAGGATTTTCTTCAGCACAGCCTAATGCATCTGTAGGTGACACAATACGGAGATTTAACTGTTTTATATGGGAATTGATCCACAGCTGCTGCATCTAGAGAAATAAAATAGGTGCTGCAAAATATCCCCCACGGAGTTCTGTTATTTATTTATTTTATTCTAACCTTGTTTTAGGTCACAGATTTAACACAGCAAACATCCTCTATCTGAAAAACCAATTCCCAAAGGAAATATATCAGTAAACTGCCCATTGTATAGAGAAATACAAGCTGTGTATCTATTGTTGTAAAAATATTTGAGTACAGTCTCTCTAAAGAAATTTGAGCAGTAGATCTGCTGTTAAGTGAGGTAGTTTGAGTACATTCGGCACATTTATAAGCATAGAATGTACTGAAATAATAATCATCATTTGTGCCCTGGATATACACCCTCAAAGGTATGTGCAACAGCACTCACAAGCTCTACACACATACACGCTCATGATAGTACATACACATTTCACATACACATACTGTACATATGGTACACACGTGCAATGTGCAAGTACACATCTCACAAATACATAAAAGCACACAGTTAAATATACAGTGAACAAACACCACACACCCATAATACAGTAGCTTGACCGACCTTGTTAAGCCGCAGGATCAGACTGATTTACTTCAGGAAAGTTTTGCTCTGTGAAAGGCACAACAGGGCTAAAAGAAGTTACTCCTAGGTAACAACCGGGCCATAGAACCAGCCACTGAGCTGTTGTTTGTTCCTGGCAGACTGCTTCTTTTTCTATTTGTATTCATAATACAGTAGAAACAAGTGTGCACATAAAGGGCCAGAATATGAGTGGCCCTCTGACAGTCACGTGCAAGCAAAAAGGGGTATAGTTGCGGGTGTTTGCGCAATTAAAGTTAACGCTCATAGGGATAGCTCATCCTTAGAGCTCTGGTTAACTGTTTTGCAAAACAAAAAAGTGGCACAAAACATATAAAAAATACATAGCAAAGTATAGTTATAATAATAATAAGACTGTCTAATAAAAACTATTAAAAAAAAATATTGCATAAAAAAGTTATAAGGGCTCAAAGATATGAGGGCCTCTAGTTATCAAGCCGTCAACCGCAAATATGCTGGAATTCCGCAGTGTATTTGTGGCGAGGCTGATTCGCCATAGTTATCAAGCCCTACTGCCCGGCAAAAGTAGAATATAGTGACGTAAGCTTCGATCCGCCGTACTCAGTCCGACACAGATCGATGGTTATGTCACTACAGATGTTCCGAACGCAAGTTCGGCACAATCTGACTACTTTTGGTAGTTATCAAACTACTACCAGGTACGCTCGGCACTATTCCGGGCCAGCGTACCTGGATTTCAATCCGCCGCCCTGGAGGCGGTGGGTCCCATAGGAATCAATGGGAGTCTGACCATAGCGAAAGTTCATGTTCACTGCAGTCCGATATCCCATTGATTCCTATGGGAAACGTCTGCACCTAACACCCTAACATGTACCCCGAGTCTAAACACCCCTAATCTGTCCCCCCTAAACCACTGCAACAAAATAAATTTATTGCACCCTAAACCACCGCTCCCAGACCCCGCCGCCACCTACATTATACATATTAACCCCTAATCTGCCGCCCCCTATACCGCCGCCACCTACATAAACTTATTAACCCCTATCCTGCGGATCCCAGACCCTGCCACAACTAAATACATTTTTTAACCCCTAAACCGCCGCACCCGGAGCCCACCGCCACCTATATTAAAGTTATTAACCCCTATCCTGCACCCCACTACACCGCCGCAACCTACATTAAACTCATTAACCCCTAAACCGCCGCTCCCGGACCCCGCCGCAACTAAATTAAATGTTTAACCCCTAAACCGGACCCTTCCGCCACAAGCTGATCTATTGAGCCAATAGAATGCGAGCTCAATCCGATTGGCTGATTGGATCATCCAATCGGAATGAACTTCAATCTGATTGGCTGATTGAATCAGCCAATCAGATTTTTCCTACCTTAATTCCGATTGGCTGATAGAATCCTATAAGCCAATCGGAATTCGAGGGACGCCATCTTGGATGGCGTCCCTTAAAGGAACCGTCATTTGTCATTAGTCCGTCGGGGAAGGTGGATGTTCCGCGTCGGCTGTCTGAAGATGGAGCCGGAAGAAAGAAGATAGAAGATGCCGCTTGGAGGAAGACATCGCCCGGATGGAGGACCTCTTCTTTGCCACTTGGATGAAGACTTCTACCGGATGGAGGACCATAACGCCCGGATTGGATGAAGAATTCGGCTCGGCTGGGTGAAGACGGCTCAAGGTAGGGAGATCTTCAGGGGTTTAGTGTTAGTTTTTTTTAAGGGGGGATGGGGTTGGTTAGAGTAGGGGTATGTGGGTGGTGGGTTTTAATGTTTGGGGGGAGGTTGTATTTTATTTTTCAGGTAAAAGAGATGATTACTTTTGGGCAATGCCCCGCAAAAAGCCCTTTTAAGGGCTGGTAAAAGAGCTGGTTACTTAGTAAGTTAGTATAGGGTAGGGCATTTTTTTATTTTGGGGGGCTTTATTATTTTATTAGGGGGCTTAGATTAGGTGTAATTAGTTTAAACTTCTATATTATTATATTATATTATTTTCTGTAATTTAGTGTTTGTTTGTTTGTTTTTTGTACTATAGTTTAGTTTAGTTTATTTAATTTAATTTTAGGTAATTGTAGGTAATTTGTTTAATTTATTTAATGATAGTGTAGTGTTAGGTTTAATTGTAACTTAGGTTAGGATTTATTTTACAGGTAATTTTGTAATTATTTTAACTAGGTAGCTATTAAATAGTTATTAACTATTTAATAGCTATTGTACCTAGTTAAAATAAATACAAAGTAGTCTGTAAAATAAAAATAAATCCTAAAGTAGATACAATGTAATTATTAATTATAATGTAGCTATCTTAGCTTTTATTTTACAGGTAAGTATTTAGTTTTAAATAGGAATAATTTAGTTAATACGAGTAAGTTTGATTTAGATTTATTAAAATAATATTAAAGTTAGGGGGGTGTTAGTGTTAGTGTTAGACTTAGGTTTAGGGGTTAATAAGTTTAATATAGGTGGCGGTGGGCCCTGGGTGCGGCGGTTTAGGGGTTAAACAATTTATTTAGTTGCGGCGGGGTCCGGGATCCACAGGATATGGGTTAATAAGTTGAATATAGGTGGCTGCGGTGTAGTGGGGGGCAGGATAGGGGTTAATAGGTATAAGGTAGGTGGTGGCGGGGTCCAGGAGCGGCGGTTTAGGGGTTAATATATTTATTATAGCTGCGGCAGGGTCCAGGAGTGGCAGTTTAGGGGTTAATATATTTATTATAGTTGTGGCGGGGTGCAGGAGTGGCGGTTTAGAGGTTAATATATTTATTATAGTTGCGGTGGGGTCAGGGAGCGGCGGTTTAGGGGTTAATATATTTATTATAGTTGCGGCGGGGTCCAGGAGTGGCGGTTTAGGGGGTAATAACTTTATTTAGGTGCGGGGGGCTCCGGGAGCAGCGGTTTAGGGGGTAAAACAGTGTAGTTTAGTGTGGGTGCTTAGTGACAGGCTATCAAAAAAGAAGCCGATGAGCAGCGAGATTGATGACTGCTAGTTAACAACAGTACACTGCTCATCGCTCCGTACTTGGTGCGCGGCTTCTTGACAGAATTTTTGATAACTTTGGCGAACATATTCAGGTCTGCGGCGGCGATGGTAGGCAAGCTTAGGCGAGCGTATTGGGCCGGCGAATGCAGCTAACTAGACGACTTCATAACTAGAGGCAGAGGTCTCAGGTGTTAGAAAAAAAGGCAGGCAAAGGGCTTTAACATTGACATACATACAGTATCCCACAAAAGTTAGTACACCCCTCACATTTTTGTAAATATTTTATTATATCTTTTCATGTGGCAACACTGAAGAAATGACACTTTGCTACAATGAAAAGAAGTGAGTGTAAAGCCTGTATAACAGTGTAAATTTGCTGTCCCTTCAAAATAACTCAACACAGCCATTAATATCTAAACCATTGGCAACTAAAGTGAGTACACCCCTAAGTGGAAATGTCCAAATTGGGCCCAATTAGCCATTTTGTGTCATGTGACTCATTAGTGGTACAAGGTCTCAGGTGTGAATGGAGAACAGGTGTGTTAAATTTGATGTTATCACTCTCACACTCTCTCAGTTCAACATGGCACCTCATGGCAAAGAACTCTCTGAGGGTCTGAAAAAAAGAATTGTTGCTCTACATAAAGATGGCCTAGGCTATAAGAATATTGCCAAGAATCTGAAACTGAGCTGCAGCATGGTGGGCAAGACCATACACCGGTTTCACAGGACAGGTTCCACTCAGAACAGGCCTCGCCATGGTTGACCAAAAAGTTGAGTGCACATGCTCAGCGTCATATCCAGAGGTTGTCTTTGGGAAATAGACGTATGAGTGCTGCCAGCATTGCTGCAGAGGTTGAAGGGGTGAGGGGTCAGCCTGTCAGTGCTTAGACCATACGCCGCACACTGCATCAAATTGTGCTGCATGGCTGTCATCCCAGAAGGAAGCCTCTTCTAAAGATGATGCACAAGAAAGCCTGCAAACAGTTTGCTGAAGACAAGCAGACTAAGGACGTGGATTACTGGAACCATGTCCTGTGGTTCGATTAGACCAAGATAAACTTATTTAGTTCAGATGGTGTCAGGCGTGTGTGGCGGCAAACAGGTGAGGACAAGTGTGTTTTGCCTATAGTCAAGCATGGTGGTGGGAGTGTCATAGTCTGGGCCTGCATGAGTGCCGCCGGGAACTGGGGAGCATGATCCCCTACCTTCGGGCCGCAGGGCAGTATTCCAACATGATAACGACCCCAAATACACCTCCAAGATGACCACTGCCTTACTAAAGAATCTGAGGGTAAAGGTAATGGACTGGTCAAGCATGTCTCCAGACCTAAACCCTATTTAGCATCTGTGGGGCATCCTCAAACGGAAGGTGGGGGAGCGCAAGGTCTCTAACATCCACCTGCTCCGGGACGTCATCATGGAGGAGTGGAAGAGGACTTCAGTGGCAACCTGTGATGCTCTGGTAAACTCCATGCCCAATAGGGTTAAGGCAGTGCTGCAAAATAATGGTGGCCACACAAAATATTGACACTTTGGGCCCAATTTGGACATTTCCCCTTAGGGGTGTACTCACTTTTGTTGTCAACGGTTTAGACATTAATGTCTGTGTGTTGAGTTATTTTGAGGGACCAGCAAATTTACACTGTTATACAGGCTGTATACTCACTACTTTACATTGTAGCAAAGTGTCATTTCATCAGTGTTGTCACAAAAAAAGATATAATAAAATATTTACAAAAATGTGAGGGGTGTACTCACTTTTGTGGAATACTGTATATGTATGTATATATATATATATATATATATGTGTATGTGTGTACATATATGTATTTATGTATTTATATGTGTAACTATATCTGTATTTACAGACATTTAAATACATATGTGTACATACATAGACATAAATATAAGTGCATTGGAACACTTTGCAGTCAAGTAGATGAAAAAATGAAACAGCATATTTATGCAATATTCATAGTTGTGTTATACTGTAAATATGTCAAATTACAATGTTGTGCTCATAGCACATATTGTTAAATAGATATTCCTATATACAGTATATCTGTATATATCTATATCTATATATAATAATGTGCTGGACCTCTGAGGCAGAGGAAAGAAATCCCATACTCCAAAAGGTTGATGATAAAGTAACATCTCTAACACAGAAAGTGATTTAAAACCCTCCCCCGTGCAAACTACATACCTCACATGTTTGAGGTTGAACAAGGTGAGAACCTTTCTTTATTCTTATTGTCTGCATTATATCAAGTGCTTACATACTGCGCCATAAGTTGTGTTTTTTCTTGTCTTTTCTCCCTTCTCTGAGTGCTGGATCTGGATCCCTCTACTACATACTCTCATTATCTTTTCCACTGGTGATAGTGCAAACCCCAGATACAGCAGCCATTGAAATACATCAGGAGAAACTTTCAAGCAGATTTAACATCTGCAGTGTGCACAGCGCATATCAAAATACCAATTGACTCTTTCATATATACGTATATATATATATATATATCTATAGCTATAGATATATATTGTATCAAAATACCATCAGATATATATAGAAATATGTATAAATAAATAGAATATATTCTCCTATGTAAAGAACATTGGAATGTGAAATATTCATATTTTCATGCACTTATATGCGATCGGGTTTACACGCGAGTAGGGTGTTAGATTTTCACCTCACCTTTTTAGCTTTATTGACTTCTATGGGGAATGCATGATATCCTAAGTTTGGATTTTTAGGCACATTGTGTTAGCGCTTGTGTGAAAACTGTTTACTTTCAACTTGCAATGAAAAAGCTACCTTACTCATGCAAAAAACTTTCTTCTAGCGGAGTTAGTGTGCAGGTGGGAGAGCTAAATACCGCTCCACTTGTAATCTGGCCCAAAATGTCCTGTCACATTTATAACACTCACACGCTTCAATAAGAGTGTTAACAAATACACAGGCAAAACAAATGCAGATAACACAGGAACGCACAACTACAACAGTGCTGCCGGAAGAAGTAGGATACAAGACATTAAGGGCTAAATTACAAGTGAAGCATAATCTATACTGCAGGGTATGTTATCTTTTACGCAAAAAACAAAAGAGATCCGGTGCACTCAGGGGTAAGAAAAATTTGCAGAAAGTTGCTTTATTAATAAAATTTATATGACAGATGCATCATGAGGACAAAGATCCAGAATAGGTGTGATCCTGACGCGTTTCACGCCGTTACAGGCGCTTAGTCATAGGATATGACCCTGTTATACACCACCTCACCTTATGAAGGGAGCTGCAGCCAACCAGCGCTCAGAAAAAAACACCTGTCAGTCACACCCCCCATCCAGGTTAAGGTGGAATACACCAGCGGCACACATAAAAAGACAAATACTATGATAATAAAAGACATCATATTGAAAATTCTAGACAATTCTGGAAATTACAGATATTGCAGGCATATATTAGACCATGGATAGGAAGGGTTAATAAGTAAAGGCTGAGGACTAAAGTGTATATATATGACAAGTTAAATGAATAAATTCAAGACCTGATATCTGAGGAATTACAAATGTAAATTATTAGTAAATGCATTGACAACTCAAAAAACTATTTAGTGTCTATATGAAAATCTTAGGGAAGGATATGAAAGACCAAATTTAATTAAAGGTGTATTATAATATTATTGTATGATTTTTATTATATTGATGGTATGAAACATAAAACCTAATGCACCTATTATATTTATAATTGAATAAAAATAATTCATTTAATTAGAAAGGTGGATTAATTAAACTGTGAAATAGGATATATCCCACTCTAAATTCATACCATTTGGATGTCTAGTTCACAATTTTAGAATCCAGAATAATTCACGTTTAGTTAAAGACTTATGTCTATCACCACCTCTGTGGTCTGGACTCCAAAATCCGGAACATTAGTAAAATGTACACCATTAAAATGCTTGGCTATTGCTGACTCCTTTTTGTAATTTTTTACATCCCTTATACACTGTGTGCAGAATTATTAGGCAAATGAGTATTTTGACCACATCATCCTCTTTATGCATGTTGTCTTACTCCAAGCTGTATAGGCTCGAAAGCCTGCTACCAATTAAGCATATTAGGTGATGTGAATCTCTGTAATGAGAAGGGGTGTGGTCTAATGACATCAACACCCTATATCAGGTGTGCATAATTATTAGGCAACTTCCTTTCCTTTGGCAAAATGGGTCAAAAGAAGGACTTGACAGGCTCAGAAAAGTCAAAAATAGTGAGATATCTTGCAGAGGGATGCAGCACTCTTAAAATTGCAAAGCTTCTGAAGCGTGATCATTGAACAATCAAGCGTTTCATTCAAAATAGTCAACAGGGTCGCAAGAAGCGTGTGGAAAAACCAAGGCGCAAAATAACTGCCCATGAACTGAGAAAAGTCAAGCGTGCAGCTGCCAAGATGCCACTTGCCACCAGTTTGGCCATATTTCAGAGCTGCAACATCACTGGAGTGCCCAAAAGCACAAGGTTTGCAATACTCAGAGACATGGCCAAGGTAAGAAAGGCTGAAAGACGACCACCACTGAACAAGACACACAAGCTGAAACGTCAAGACTGGGCCAAGAAATATCTCAAGACTGATTTTTCTAAGGTTTTATGGACTGATGAAATGAGAGTGAGTCTTGATGGGCCAGATGGATGGGCCCGTGGCTGGATTGGTAAAGGGCAGAGAGCTCCAGTCCGACTCAGACGCCAGCAAGGTGGAGGTGGAGTACTGGTTTGGGCTGGTATCATCAAAGATGAGCTTGTGGGGCCTTTTCGGGTTGAGGATGGAGTCAAGCTTAACTCCCAGTCCTACTGCCAGTTTCTGGAAGACACCTTCTTCAAGCAGTGGTACAGGAAGAAGTCTGCATCCTTCAAGAAAAACATGATTTTCATGCAGGACAATGCTCCATCACACGCGTCCAAGTACTCCACAGCGTGGCTGGCAAGAAAGGGTATAAAAGAAGAAAATCTAATGACATGGCCTCCTTGTTCACCTGATCTGAACCCCATTGAGAACCTGTGGTCCATCATCAAATGTGAGATTTACAAGGAGGGAAAACAGTACACCTCTCTGAACAGTGTCTGGGAGGCTGTGGTTGCTGCTGCACGCAATGTTGATGGTGAACAGATCAAAACACTGACAGAATCCATGGATGGCAGGCTTTTGAGTGTCCTTGCAAAGAAAGGTGGCTATATTGTCACTGATTTGTTTTTGTTTTGTTTTTGAATGTCAGAAATGTATATTTGTGAATGTTGAGATGTTATATTGGTTTCACTGGTAAAAATAAATAATTGAAATGGGTATATATTTGTTTTTTGTTAAGTTGCCTTATAATTATGCACAGTAATAGTCACCTGCACACACAGATATCCCCCTAAAATAGCTATAACTAAAAACAAACTAAAAACTACTTCCAAAACTATTCAGCTTTGATATTAATTACTTTTTTGGGTTCATTGAGAACATGGTTGCTGTTCAATAATAAAATGAATCCTCAAAAATACAACTTGCCTAATAATTCTGCACTCCCTGTATGTTCTCTAACTCTATCACGAAATTCACGTGAGGTCTGACCTACATACTGGTGGCAACAAAAGTTGCAGGTGATAAGATACACCACCCATTTGGATCTACATGTTGGGTGGAAATTTATTTCAAAAGATCTGTTATGTGCTGAAGAGGTAAAGGTGTTGCCCAATATCAGTAGTTGGCAAGCTAGACAATTGAAATTATTACATTTAAAATTTCCCTTCTTATGTAGCCAGGTCCTATTACTTTGGTATGTTTTTGTTTGAACCATACTGGGTGATAATTTAGAACCTTAAGTATCTGGCTTCCTGGGGACAAACCTACATTGACTGATGTAAGGTTTGAGTTGGGGGTCACTATGAAGTAATTTCAAATGTCTTTTTACAATGGAAACAATTTTTTTATAATGAATTGAATATTGTGTACTAAAAACCACAGTATCATTGCTAAACGAGCTATTGTGATTTCTAGAAACTGCATGACTATATTTATTTTCCTCTTGTGCTTTGTTAAGTAGTTTTTCCTTATACCCTCTCTTTAAAAGCCTAGTTTTTAATTCCTCAGACTGATTTGTATATATAGTTTCATCATTGGTGTTTCTTTTTAACCTGATAAATTGGCTTTTGGGAATTGAGTTTAACAAATGAGGTGGATGAGCTAAATGTGCATGCAAAATGGTGTTCCCTGCAGTGGATTTGCGAAATGTGCTGGAAACAATACACTTATTGCTTAGATCGCCTTTAAGTGTTAAATCCAAAAAGTTTACCTGAGTTGGATTAACTTCACCAGTAAATTTTAATTCCAAATTGTTATCGTTTAGATAATCCAAAAATGTGGTGGATGTAAAATCTGGAATATTGGAAATATCAAATATAAATATCATATCGTCAATGAAGCGATTGTATAATATAGTACTTTTCCTGAACTGGTAATTATCCAAAAAAATGTGATGGAGTTCCCACCAACCCACAAACAAGTTGGCATACGAGGGGGCAAACTTGGCCCCCATCGCCGTGCCACGTACTTGAAGATAGAAAGTGTGATTAAACATAAAATAATTGTGGGTTAGTAAGAACTCCAAACATTCACAAATAAATATTTTTTCTGCCTCACTGTATGTGGTCTCTCTATCTAGGAACCACTTAACTGCTTTAATACCCAAATGGCGTGGAATCCTAGAATAGAGTGACTCTATGTCTACAATAGCCCAACAGTAGGACTCCTGCCATTCAATATTTTTTAAATTTTGTAGAAGGTGAACTGAATCCCTGAGGTAACTGTATAAGTTCAAGACCATTGGTTGAAGGATAGAGTCCATCCACTTGGACACAGGCTCCAAGAGGGAGCCTATGCCCGAGACGATTGGTCTACCTGGGGGGAGACTAAGTTTTTGTGAATTTTTGGTACATGATGGAAGATTGGAATAATAGGTGAATTGGGAACTAGAAGTTCTACATCTGTCTTATTGATGATACCCAAGGCTATTCCATCTTCCAATAACATGACCAAATCTTTTTTGAATTTTAGAGTAGGATCTGTTTTTAGTGAACGATATGTGTCAATGTCAGATAGCTGTCTTTCAGCTTCTCTGACATAATCTACCTTGTTAAGAAGAACAATAGAGCCTCCCTTGTCTGCATTTCTAATAGTAAGATTATCATTAGCCTTAAAGGGCCATAATACCAAAATGTTTAAACACTTTAAAGTGCTGCAGCATAGCTGTAAAAAGCTGACTAGAAAATATCACCTGAACATCTCTATGTAAAAAAGAAAGATATTTTACCTCAAAAGTTCCTCAGTAGCCACCTCCCATTGTAAAGGATTTCTAAGCAGCATTTTAGTGTGTCTGTCCTGGGACAGCTGAAAGGATGAGCGTTGTGAACTCTCATATTATTTCACCAATCAGGTAAAGGAAGCTTACTATGAAATCTCATGAGAGTTAAGTCAAATCTCATGAGATCACAGTAAGAGTTCATGACCTCAGCACTGCTGATGCTGATTGGCTACTGTTCATTTCTTCATTTTTTTTATATTTTTACCTGCAGCTGGGAGCAGGTGAAGTATAACTTTTTACACAGAACTTACTCTGCTGAGCTTAGGAGATTGTGAGGTAAAATATCTTCCTTTTTTACATAGAGATGCTCAGGTGATATTTTCCTGTCAGCTTTTTATAGTTATACTGCATCAGTTTCAAGTGATTTAGTATATGAGTATTATGTCCCTTTAAGTTGCGCTAGAGCAGATAATTCCTTGCGTGATAAATTACTTCTATTATACAAATGTGGATTTTTTTGATCTGCATTACTAGCTAATCTTAATAAATCCCTTTCAACACTGCTTTGAAAGGCATTTTTTATAAGGCCCTCTAATCTGAATTGGATAAAAATCATTATTTTTTGTTCTAGGAGGAATGACGGGTGAAGTTAGATGACCACTGGGTAGGTCCCCACTCCCTGAGAGATCCCTCATAAACTCCAAAGCACAACAGTCTTTGAAATCTGTAATTCTTTCAGCATCAGGAACAGGATTGAAGGTCACTGGGTCTTGATTGGAGTCATCTCGGGAGGTAGACTGATGATCTTGCTCAAAGAATTTTGTAAGAGTCAATTTTCGGACAAACCGGTTGACATCTATAATGGTATCGAACACTGAGAATCTATTAGTAGGTGCAAAGCCAAGTCCTCTGGACAGAAGAGACGTCTCTTCTGCTGCAAGATTGTAATCAGAGAGATTTACAATATTCATTCCTTCATCCACTATTTCTTGCCTCTCCTGTAGCTCCTTTTTTCTCCTTTGTGACCGCCGCGTCTGGCGTCTGGAGTTACTCCTAAAGGGACACATTGTGAGGATGATGGAGCAGACACTGGATCATCGCCTGAGTCTTCAGCTGAAGATGGGGCCGCGGAGCCACTATCATTATCTGATGACATTAGTGAGGTGGCTTCTAGGTCTGAGGATTCTGCCTCAGTTGAGGAAAAGGATACTTTTTTATTGCCTTTTTGATTTTTCAAAATTGATTTGGGATGGTTCTTGTTATCCTTACCAGTATGGCATCTAGGCCTCCTATTACCATACTGTGGCCAGAAATAGATTTTATTACTTTCATATTCCTTTCTGTCTCTGTCAAATTTATTTTTCTTAAACTCCGCCAGCTCCGTGTCCAGCTTCTTAATGTGTTCCTTCATCTGCTCTTTTAGTGTGGCGTAAGCTTCATTACTTTTGAATAATTTGAAGGATAATTTATCGTCATGAATTTGGTTTTTTAGTTTCTCCCTTCTCCTTTTTTTTCTTTTACCAAAATGTTGATAAGTGTTATGGAACAATTAGACAAGGCTTCATTCCATTTGTCTACTAAATCCTGATCCTCAAATTGATAAGTGGGAAATTTGCGCAATCGCAACCCCCTTGGTATTCTATTAGACTCAAGGTAGTGTTCAAAAGTCACTATGTCCCACATTAATCTTAGGTCAGTGCTGAGTAACTTTTCCAAAGAATTAAATCTAAGTTTAATATCAGGAGACTGGTTTTCGTCACAACTTGAATTAAATATAGTGTGGAAAAATGCCTTCCTATTTTCAATAAGAGCCTGTTGAACTGGTGTGTTTGTCCTGCATCTTGAACACTGTATTTGTAACACAAAACAGGTATGCAAAATCTTATGCAACTTCAATACCAATTTATATAAAAGGAAATAGAGCCAAAATATGGTTGCTCAAAAAATTCTTATACCCCTTGTTATACACTGCAGAAAAAGGGATTTATTATATAAATAGATAAATGTCTTTGTGTAATCTCCTAAAAGCAATTATGGCTTAGACTCACTTTTCCAAATGAACTTGATAGAACTTACAAATTTCGTTTGTAATTGCGCAAACATGTATATAGAAACAGGTATGTATAACGGTTCTAAGACATGAAAAGACAAAATATTCTTAGACAATTTGTGAATATAATATAAGGTTGAAACCGAACCTGTTCCGTGTAGTTTGGCAAGAGGAGCGTTGCAATGTTGTTCAGGTTTTCTATTTGGTTACCAATGTGGCCAGGGATGTTGTCCCTGCAAGTGGGTTCCAAGACGCTGTCCGTTCCGTGCTGGCAAAAGAGAAGAGGCTCTAGTGTGTGACGTCACTTGTAGTATTGCCGCGACTGGTAATGACACACCTTGTGGAGAAGCCAGAAGGAGAGACTACAATCCCTAAACTGCAGTGCGGTGCACTGGATAGATGGAAGGAGCCAATCCACCAGGGGATATCACAAAAAACAAAAGAGATCCGGTGCACTCAGGGGTAAGAAAGATTTGCCGAAAGTTGCTTTATTAATATAATTTATATGACAGATGCATCATGAGGACAAGGATCCAGAATAGGTGTGATCCTGACGCGTTTCACGCAGTTACAGGCGCTTAGTCATAGGATATGACCCTGGTATACACTACCTCACCTTATGAAGGGAGCTGCAGCCAACCGGCGCTCAGAAAAAACACCTGTCAGTCACACCCCCCATCCAGGTTAAGGTGGAATACACCAGCGGCACACATAAAAAGACAAATACTATGATAATAAAAGACATCATATTGAAAATTCTAGACAATTCTGGAAATTACAGATATTGCAGGCATATATTAGACCATGGATAGGAAGGGTTAATAAGTAAAGGCTGAGGACTAAAGTGTATATATATGATAAGTTAAATGAATAAATTCAAGACTTGATATCTGAGGAATTACAAATGTAAATTATTAGTAGATGCATTAACAACTCAAAAAACTATTTAGTGTCTATATGAAAATCTTAGGGAAGGATATGAAAGACCAAATTTAATTAAAGGTGTATTATAATGTTTTTGTATTATTTTTTTTTTATATTGATCTTTTACGCAACCTTGTGCAAAGAATAACGCAAAATCTGGTATTACAAGTTGATGGTTAAATATTTTACCAAAGAATCATAACGGGGGTGAAACAGCACATCCTTTACTTATATTATTAGTGCACTTATTGTGCTTATATATAAGTGGTGAGTTGTACAATAATCAACAGCAGTGGCTTATACTTAATAGAAATAATTACAATATGTATTATTAATCTATTTAAATGCAGTTTACCTACTTCATTTGTGAAGTATCCATTACTTCCAGTCACAGCTCTATAAGGAGGCTGTGGTCTCTACAGGAGGCTTATCTAGCATGATGCCATATCATCTAGAGTTGGTTGCCTCAGAACTGCCAATATTAAAAAACAAAAAAACAAAACAATATTAGTTTTAATTTGGATGAATTGTCCTATAATTAGTGTGTGCTAAAAGGAGCAGTACCTTTGAATTAAGTGAGACATTACAAGAAGAATGGTTCACAGCTTTAGAAAAGGCATCCTTCACCCTAATTGATATCATAAAAAAAGCAAGAACACTAAGTCTAGAAACCATAAACAAAAGAATAATGGAAATACAAGAAATTCTTGAAAGTAGAAAAGATACGGATATTTTTAAAGAAAGACAAGCAGAAATAATTAGAACATTACAATCAACTAATACAGAGTTACAAAAAATTAAAAAGAAAAAAATGCAGAGAGACAAAAATGACTACACATTACATATAGAAGACTCTAATAACACAAGCGACAGAGATACTTACAAAACAGAGCACACAAATCCCTCTAATTATAATAAGCCAATTATTCAAACAAATAATACTAGACATGATTCCTTTAGGAAACCTATTAGTCATAGACAACATGAGGATTTCACACCTAGAAAAACTAACAACTACCAACATAAAAATGAGTACAAACCTAGAAACCCACAGAATATTGAAGATTCCTATAGGGAACCTGAGTACTATAATAACCAACATAGATGGCATAATATACCGCCAACTAGACAAGAATATACTCATGCACGCTTTAGAGAATATCCACTGTCAGATAGAGAATATAGACCATACTCTACTAGAAACCCTCCCCCCTATAGTTGGAGAGAGGATAGATATAGAAATGAAGCCCCCTCAGGAAGAACAGACTACCCTCAATACAAAAGAGAAGAAAAGAATTGGAGAATACCACTCAGAAATAGGTTTCAACCACTTACACAAAAGTCTGAAAAGGACAACACCATAGATAGAAAAGAAATGAACCAAGGGGCACATTTTTTAGGGGTCAGTCCAAGAGCAGAAACATCAAGAGGGCATATAGTAGAAAAAGTACAATTAGCCCCCCTCATGAATCAAAGAAAAAGAGCTCTAGAGGAAAGAGAGGAGGAAGGGGCAGAAACAATAAAGAAACCAAGGGACAGACGAGAGCAATGGTAGACCCTGATACCTCAGGAATATTTAATCTAAGCAAAACAAGTCTAAGTAATGAAGAATCAAAAGTTCTAAGCCTAGGTTTATCCTTTGCACCTACGTCTAAACTCAATAAATTCGAAACACATATTAATGTATCACAGTTCATAAGGAAACTCACACTCAAGAGGTATTTTATTAAAAATCCAATTGAACAATACACATCCAGACAATACACCGAAGACCCCAAATTTGTTCATACAGATTTAAAACCAAAGTCCAAGTTTTACCCCCACTCAAGAGAAAGGGAAGAACGTAGAATTATTTGAAAAACTAGTACAAAGAGACATAGAAAAGTATGAGCCAAATAAAAATAAAAAACGCCTTTTTAATTTGAAAAAATCTGAAAATGATGCCCTCAAAAGACTGAAAGAGAACAAAGACATCATAATTAAGCCAGCCGATAAAGGGGGTGGAGTAGTGATTATGGACAGGGACTACTACCTAGTAGAAGCAGAAAGACTATTGAAGGATGAAACCACCTATAAAGAGTTAAAAAGAGACCCCACTAGAGCCGACCATCTAATTTTGAAACTACTTCTAGATACTGCTAAAAATAAAGGTATACTCAACTCTAAAGAATACAGTTTCCTATACCCCGAATTTCCTAGAATTCCCATTTTTTATTTTTTACCAAAGATTCATAAAGATTTGAAAAATCCACCAGGTCGCCCGATTATTTCAGGGATAAACTCACTCACCGCCAACTTGTCCCAATACATAGATAGATTCCTTCAAAAATATGTCAAACAATTACCCTCATATTTGAAAGATTCAACACAAGTGCTACAACTTCTAGATAACTTGAAAATTGACGGTGAAATCATTTTAGCTACATGTGACGTAACATCTTTATACACTAATATCGCACATGATCTAGGTGTTAAAGCAGTTACAAAGTTTCTAAAGAAAGATGAAACTATATCCAAAGAACAAAGAGAATTCCTATTAGACAGCATCAGATTCATTCTTGAAAACAATACATTTTCTTTTAATCAAAAGATGTATCTACAGATTAAAGGTACCGCTATGGGCACCAGATTTGCACCAAGCTATGCCAATCTTTTTATGGGGGATTGGGAGTCCGAATTTTTGGGAACCAATAGCTTGGTGCAGTATCTGGTGACCTATAAGCAGTACATTGACGACATTCTGATTATCTGGAAAGGCACTGAAGAAACACTATTAGAACTTTTCTCCTCCATGAACCAGAATGACAGGGGATTACAGTTCACTTACGAAATAAATAAACATAAAATTTTGTTTCTAGATCTGGACATTGAAACCAACAATGACCAATTTAATACCAAAACTTTCTTTAAGAAAATAGATTCCAACAACTTTATTCATGCTACAAGCTGCCACCTTTCAAAGTGGAAAGAAAATATACCCAAAGCACAATTTCTGCGGATTAGAAAAAATTGCACTAACCTAATAGACTACGAAGAACAGTCTAAAATTCTAATAAAGAAATTTAATGACAAAGGGTATGATGATATAACAATTCAGGATAATTTCAATAAAATAAAAGACATAGATAGAAAAGATTTACTTAAATATAAAAGACATGAAGATCCTATAGGCATAAAAGAAACGGAGGATATATCTGTCCCTTTCATTACAAACTATAATGGGGACCATAAGACTATCGAACGTATTATTAAAAAACATTGGCACCTAATTAGAGAGGATCCAATTATTGGAGATAAGATCTCTATTAACCCAAGATTTATATACAAAAAATCAAAGAACCTAAAGAGCACATTGGCCCCCAGCGAGTTTAAAACAAATAATCAGTCCAAACAACATGACCTACTAGGGAACATAGTCAAAGGCTTCTTTCCCTGCCATTGCTGCAGATCCTGCCACTACACAAATAAAACCAAAGAATATACGTCAACCCAAACAGGAATAACCTACCATATAAATGACACTATCAGATGTACAGATAAAGGAATCATATACCTCATACAGTGTAGTTGTAATATGCAATATTTAGGAGAGACCTCTAGAACACTCCGCGAAAGAATTAGAGAACACCTTTGTATCATAGAAAAAGGCAACAAAGAAACACACCTATACAGACACTTTAGAGAGGTCCATAATAACCGACTTAAAGACTTTAAATTCTGGGGGATTTCGAAAGTCAAACCAGAATGGAGAGGAGGGAATTTTGAAACAAAGCTCCTAAAAAAGGAAGCCGAACTGATATATACCATGAAAACACTGCACCCATTAGGCTTAAACTCAGAACTTGATGTAGCTCCTTTTATGTTTGACTAAAACTTCCCCTAAGGGTCTCTATTAGATATGCCTTTTAAAAACAATCGGAACGGGGGGCGGAGCTAACCAGCAAGCTGAGAGGATGTGAATAACAAGAGCTCCTAGTACATAATTTAGTAATACATATTTTAAACTAAGTTCTAACAGCCAAAGAACTGACTACCCAGCTTTGTGGGATACCACATATGGCCAAGAAGTGGTGGGTCAAATCTCGGGCGCTTTTGTGCAAGTTTAGAGTGGCCCGACTTTCAGGACCGGACCGAAATTGGGAAACACTGGGGATGCGGCCTACCCCGGGCCGGAGGACATACAATTAAATGATAACACTATCGGGAATCAAATCCCTGCCGCCCGACCAGATAAGACACGCCAGGTGGCCCTAAAGATTAACTACAGCATACTGCTGAAGCTAAATGATAGGTGTTCAGCAGTTGCGGCTGGGAGCACGTTGGGGCCTTCTGAGAACCGAAACGAAGATGGCGGATCACCGCATGGCTATCCTGGCTCTCCTTGAAAATTACGGCCACCAACTGACGAGCCGGCTGGATCGGCTTATACAAATTAGCAGAGCGCGCAGTCCGGATCGAGCTGGGGTCGGGTGTCTGGAGCGAGAGACCGCGGCTTCTGATTTAGGTGAGATTACCCCCCCGGAGACTCCCGCCAGCCATTTTCCCTCAGGAATAGCCCCCCCGCCGAGAAGCTGCCCCAGCCTATAACAGGGGTAATTGCCCACCGCATGTTTCTGCCCAGAGAGGGGAGATTGACCCACCTGTGCCAGAAGGAACCCGGGACTGCCCGATAGACCTAACAGCTGCGAGGGCCATCGATGACAGGACTCTTGACCGGGGAAGCGTGTGGCCCGGGCTGCTGGTTGTTCGGGCGTCACTTCGTCTAGACAGTGGACCCCACATTCCACGCTGTTCCGGTGACCTGCAATGTAGTTGCTCCTTGAAGACACCATGTATGCAGGGTATGCAAGGTCATGGGGACTGCTGGGGGAACATGCCTCACCAGAATAAGTCCTACAGGAAGACAGGTGTGGGGTGACTCTTCATGTCTGTTGTGGGGCTATATATCATCACTTTGGTACCGCTGCTATGCCCCTGCACAACCTACATGGTGACTCTTTATTTTTTCCCTCTCCTACTTCATGACGGCACTGATGCCTGAGACATTATTAACCCTGTTTAGGAGAACAACCGCAGAACTTTAGATGCACCCTCTCTGCTGTGGGTACACATACCATTTGTCGCCTGAGGACATGCTGACTAATACCCAGTTGGCAATTTGTTTTTTAATACAAGCAGGGGGATCACAGCGCATATAACACCAACCTGTTTGCTTAAGTGCACTACTGCCTGTAATTTAGTACGTGGTCTAGGGACTCTATATTCAAGATGAACACTGTATGAGAATATGTTGATTTTGGGACTAAGTTTACTCATGTTCTATAATGCACAGCTCCCACATAGGCTTGTAGCACCTGCTTAATGGATATTATAGCCTTGTTAGACCTTAGATTGTTTTACATATTTATACAACCTTACTGGTTACTGTGAAACTCTATCATGCATGATAAACCTTGGTGTAGGTAGTTTCCTGTGAGTTAGCTTAGAGTGACTATGCTATGTTTAGTTAATATTACTGATATCTCCCTATTTAGCGGCATACATTGGTCTGGGAGCCCTCATCTAGATAAGCACATAGTTTCTTTGGGACTAGCACCACAGCGTATACATTAATGCAGAGGGACCACTAATAGCCCCTAGCCCTTATTTAGGGAGTATCTGTGAACTGTATTGACTGGTCCTACAGCTTTGTAACTAAGTATGACATCAACCTACTTTATGAATATAAGATATAATTAATTAAAAGATTAGTCTTTCACTACTCATAGTGAATAAAATTTACACAGGTTACTTTTTATTCCAGTCAGGAGAACTAGACTCAGTGACTTCCAGGTCGTACATATTAACTGTTCTATTTACTATCCTGAGCTATAAATATATTACTCAGTTAAGATGACCTTTTGGTAGGTTGCTTTGACCTCTATCACACAGATTGTGAGTTTCTTCCCCCTTACCTTTGTGTTCAGTTTCAAATAATGTTAAGTTGTTACATTAGTATTCTATGTTCCTCAAAGCAGCTAGACTATATTAGCTATAGCATAGCCTCCACATAGGCTTGAAGCAATCATCTCCGCAGACACTAAAACTTATATAGCCTTCTATGTGTTTCGCATTTCTAGGTTCACTTTGGGATTGTTTGCCTTGTTAGATATGACAATTGTTAGCTGGAGGCTATGCTATTCCCAACCTAACCTCCGCCCCCCCCCCCCACACTTCTTATGCGGTTAGGGCCGTAACCTTCCCTCCGCATAACTTTTTGACAGAGTATAGTAGTCTCTGTCCTACCTGCAGAGCTATGCTCCAGTCTTTCCCTGCATTTCTGTAGCATGGCTCTCGGGGTTCCAATACAGGAAACTCAAGTTCATTCACGATTTCCTGTGTCTCTGAAGTGTTCATATGATAATAGTTTTAGTAATATGTATGCTCCTTTAACTGCTCAGTGTTAATGGTTTATTTGGATTTAGAAAATAACTGTGGATTGTTTTGCATGTCACCTGTAATAACTGTTGATCTGTAGAGCTACATTGGTGCCCTCTTATACTTCACTGTTCTGGTATAGTGTGTTCATTCCATAATCTGTATTTATCTGACTCACACTGAAACTGCAAATTTCACTATTATCTTCATTGACATGTCCTCAACCACTTTATTCAATTTGTGGGCCCTTGATTGGCCCTGTTTGCCTGAGGACTAAGCGAACCTATAAGATTTAAAAACTGAGGTGCCCAAAATGCCATGTCATGTCAGTATAACGTATGTTGTGGAATGTACCCTGTTGATGAGACTGTTGTATTTATGCTATTTTAACCTCAATAAAATAAAAATTTAAAAAAAAAAAAAAAAAAAAAAAAAACAATCGGAACCTCCTTTCATTATTTGCCCAAGTATGCAATCACCAAATGCAAAACTTTGGAATAGTCTGTCTACATTTTTTATGTCATATACACATATGTGTTTAATTTTTACCTATGTGTTTAATTTTACCCCTAATACACTAAGAACCATTTTTCATAACTAACTTCCGTTTGCAAGTACCAAATGTAAAACTTTGGAATAGTCTGTCAATGTCATATACACATATGTGTTTAACTTTTACCTATGTGTTTAACTTTTACCTATGTGTTTAACTTTACCCCTAATACACTAAGAACCGTTTTTTCATAATTAACTTCCGTTTGCAAGTACCAAATGTAAGATTTTATAATATTTATCAAAAAGAGAACAAATATCGACATATGTGTTTAACCTTTAACTATGTGTTTAATCATACTATCATCCCCCAAACAATACTGACTCTTGATCAGATAAGTATGCCCCAATATGCAACCACCAAACGTGAAATATCTAGAATGTCTGTCTATTTTCTGTATCATATACACATATGGGAAAAATTCTTTACCTATGTGTTTAACTTTAACTCTAAGACAATGAGAACCCCCAGCTCTCTCTTTTTGTCCCTAATTTACTTCTGTTTGTAACTATCAAATGTAAAACTCTGTAAAAACTTTATATTCCCTGTACAATACTGACATATGTCTTTTACCTCTACCTATGTGTTTAATCAAATTGAGGACTCCAAAAAATACTAACTCTTGAACAGACTTTACTCATAATTTTAAGTTGATTTCACTTGACACCATGGATGTGACCATATTACACGTATGGTTGTTCCTTTCCGGAGCAATATGTACTTTTAGTATACTAGTTGTTAAACTAAAATTAACAACGGGACATTTCCAAAAAACTACAAGAGACAATAAGATACCTCCTTAAAAGTTTAAGGGATATAACTCAAATTCCACCTTAACTGGGATCACACAACCCTTTGAACTAACCAATAAGGATGCAGGATAGCCCTATAAAGGAATACCTGCCAGCAATGAGAACACATCTTGAAAAAGCCCCAAGTGAGGGGAGAAACCGGTTGATGACTGTGTCTCATTTCCTACAAGAAGAACTACTGCTAAGCTGAACTCCTTTAAGGCTTGTGAACTTGATACAGCCGCCGAAAGGATCGCTATTGTGTTGAAAAAGCACACAGGACAACTACCAACACCTGGCTCACTACCCCCAAGGCCTGTGAATTTGAATACAGCCCTCTGAGGGAGCGCACCAGTCTACAAATTGAATATACTGCCAGATGATCTAGTACCTGCACTAAGCACCACAGAATAAGAGTGCCTTGAAGTTACTATCTACCATCATCTAAAGGATTGCTATTACCCCAGAGATCGTTTACATTCTGTTCCTCCCAAAATCAGCTGGACATTTTCAGAAAGGGTGATGTAAGTGAACTACGCTAGGAGTACACACCCACCTCAGGAGGAGGTACAGGACGAACAATATTCAATCTGTGCTCCACAGATTAGCGCAAGGTACCTCACTCGCCCATTAGCTTGATCCAATGCTATTAGTATGATCATCTAGTCACGAGTGTTTTTGTTCACTATAGTGCACTTTCAGGTTAATACTGTTTTAACCCCAGATTATTACTGTTTTAACCCCTGGTTTTTACGCTGGACGTCCAGTTATTAAGTCTGTTTGTATTGCTATTTGTTTTCATTTATACTGTTTGAATATCTCTGCCATCTTTATACTTATATTTATTTGAGTATAGTTTTCTTCTATCCTCAATCACAGTATATATATATATATATATATATAGATTTGTGGTTAATCTTTCCCCTTTCTGTATGTTTTTTCAAACTAATTTAAAGGGCCCCATTAATTACTTTTTAGTATATATGTACTGATTTTATTAACACTGATTTTTTAATCTTGATTGTATTGTAATTTTACACTATTAAATATATTTTCTTAGATATATATTAGGCTATAACCATTTATTAACTTTTATAACGATTATATTCCTGCTAAGGTAGACCCTTTTAGGTTACCCGTATATTGTATTTGTGTACTACCCTGCTTTCAGCGCCAGTATATCCGCTTAAATTATTCTACTATCCTCCTCAGGGTGCTTAGAGAGAGACCCTTCTATACTTGGCATTAGGGTTGATATAAGCGCCAATTCTCACCTATCCTCCTAAAAGGAGCAGTAACCTGGTTTTCCTCAGTCTTATTGCTGAGAGTGTCAGCTGGTAAATTAATCACTAATCCTTTAGTGTCATCAACATTGTTAGTAGCTTTACGTTTTAGGTTATCTGTTTTACGCTGTAAGGGGCCCCTTGTTGTTTGTTTAATATTGCAGATTGTGTCCATCACTTTAATGGTTCAGGTGGAGCAACCCTGGCATCACAGATCATACAAGACGACCTCTTAGAGTGTATATCCAGATTTTGGTTTTCTAAAATATTTCTATGCCTATTTTGTTATGGTAAAATAATCTCTCCAGATAGAATGAGAGGTGGTAATGGGCATTCTGTAGTGTTCTAGAGGTGTGGTTAAGCTTTTTCACCTACACGTTGGCCCTAAAGGTAGTATACATAAAGACTCTATTTCCACTGTGAAGTATCTTATCTTGTGGTCTTGTCTTACTGTTTCAGCAGTTTTAAATTTACTATGTTTTACACTTATAGCCAAGGATTTATTTTTATTTTTATACAAGTTTATTTTGTTTTTAATTTGTTTGTTCACTAAGGATTTGAAGTTGTTTTGTGATGTGGACACCCCTTGCAGTGGAACTCATTCTGAGAGGTGAGCAGTTATGAAATAAGTGAGTTTCCTTTATTTATAATTGAGCTATGATGAGTGGAAAAGACATTTTCTTTATGAATTCTGCCATTTTTCTTCAAGATTCTAGTTTATAAATGGGTTTCACTGAATCTAGGCCCCTGACAAAGATACCATGAAAATTCATGTTCTACATAAGCATTGCTGGCACTATGCAAGCTGTCATAAAGGATCCAGTAAAGCAGTGTTTCTCAACCGTGGTCCTCAATGCCACATTTTTATTATAGCTAAACCAGTGCACAGGTGAAGTAATCAGCTGATCAGTAACACCATGGTTAATAACCTGCTACAATGAAAACCTTGCCTGTTGGGGGTACTTCAGGACCATGGTTAAGAAACAATGCATTAAAGGACTAGCAGCAGCAAATTTCCCATTCTAGTGAGCTGACACTGATGCTACTTAGTAATCTCTTTATACATAATAGCAGCTCCTGACTGCTGGTTTCTATGATCAGCCACCAATGAGTTTGTGACCCAAATCACTATAACAGTGGCGACTATTTTACATAGGTGCCAGTATTATAGCACATTAACCCTACCTGAAAACTCTCCCCACATGTAATCCCCTTTGCACATACCCTATATGCCCAAACATATGTGAATAACTGATCAACACACTTAGAAACATAGATTTTGATGGCAGATAAGAACTATAGGTCTACTAACATATCACCTCTTTTCCTTCTCTCCTCTAAGCTGTACCTATTTAGATCATTGAGCTTTTCCTGGTAAGTTTTATTTTTTAGACCATGCATCATTCTAAAAGCCCACCAATAGGAGCTTGTTTGAGATTCCATTCCAAAACTATGGGCATTAATATGGAGTTGGCCTCATCTTACACTTGAGTTCCTCTTCACCAAAACTTGTCAAACAATGTCTTCATGGACTTCTCTTTGTGTACAGTCATGCTGCAACAAAGTTAGAATCACCCAACTTTCTAAAATGTCTTTGAATCCTGTGGCATTGATTATGCATGGGCTAAATTTCATGTTTTGGCATTCATTTGCTAAAGTATTTTACTTCTAATTTACTAGAGCAGACCTAGAAGGGCCAAAATTTCACAAACTGACTTGTGGCGAAGGTAGCATCCTATGAAAATTACATGTTTAAAGTCACTGAACTATGTGCTGGATTTTATGTACTTGTTAGCAATGGGTATGGCTGAAACACCTGAAAGTCAGTAATGTGAAGGTGTGTCCACATACTTTTGGCCATTATACACAATAAAAAGTGCTGATTTAAAGTAGAGATTTACAAGGTGCACAAAATCCACTTTAGATGGAAATACTGAGAAAACCACAAAATAATCCACAAGAAAATAATTTCTTAAAGTTAAAATGTTTCTGAATAAATTTCTTTTTTTTTCCTAAAAGAAATGAAGTGCTGTTATATCACCATCTTTCCCTGTATTCTTTATTATTTTAATATATTATATGTCAGAATTTAATATATTTTGAATTTTTTTCTATGGGTACCTTTTGTACATAAAATATTACAGTCAATAAAATTCTTAAAGGGACAGTCTACACCAGAATGTTTATTGTTTTAAAAGATAGATAATCCCTTTATTACCCATTCCCCAGTTTTGCATAACCAACGCAGTTATATTAATATACTTTTAACCTCTGTGATTATCTTGTATCTAAGCCTCTGCAAACTGCCCCTTTATTTTTGTTCTTTTGACAGACTTGCAGTTTAGCCAATCAGTGCCTGCTACCAGATAACTTCACGTGCACGAGCACAGTGTTATCTATATGAAATACGTGAACTAACACCCTCTAGTGGTGAAAAACTGTTAAAATGATTCTGAAAAGAGGTGGCCTGCAGGTCTTAGAAATTAGCATATGAACCTCCTAGTTTAAGCTTTCAACTAAGAATACCAAGAGAACAAAGCAAATTGGTGATAAAAATAAATTGGAAAATTGTTTAAAATGACATGCCCTACCTGAATCATGAAAGTTTATTTTGGCCTAGACTGTCCCTTTAAGTGTTATGTGCTTTAGCATTTGGTGGCCCCGTTTGTTTGCATGGTCTACCACCGTGTGATATACAGTTTGCTGTAAATACTCATGCAAACAATCTTGGTTGCCAGTAAACAAGATGAAACAGCAAATTGTTCAATCCTGATGACAAAGATAGGATTGGCAATAGAAAAGCATTTTTAGGTAAAATGTACTGTAACTTGCAATCACAAATAAAAAGAAAGATCGTAAGAGCAGGATAATCATTTCTATATTTGGTTATTATTTTAGTTTTCTCGTTTTTCCTACAGATCTTGTAAGCTGTACAACATATCATGTATATATCTATTAGATGTATATATATATATATATATATATATATATGTATGTATTGCGTCAGTGGCCTTTTTAGAGTGTATTGCACATGCTCAACATGATAGAATTATTAATAATTGTCTTGTAATACTCACATAACATGTTGAAAAGGACAGTTTTGTTCTTTATAAAGTGTATTTGGCTGTTAAATTTAATGTATCCATTTGTTTCCGATATTTAATCAATAATTTGTGATCTTGTTGATTGTGAACACCAAAGTCAGTGATGTTCATGCTTTGTACCAAATACCAAAATGATGTTATTGTTTGGATTGTGATCACTCCAATGTCACACAAGGTGTATCAGGAGCCGAAAAACACGAACAGCAAGATTGGACTCAACCCCATAGTTATATGCAAACAATAGTTAAAATAGACATTTGATTATTTCTTTTTTGCACTATTTTTGCCTTTAGTATAGAGAGAGATTATTGTGGACTGTTACAAAAACATCATAAATAACTATACTACACTCATGTTATTCACTGATTTTAATTTTCTAGTACAGAAAAGGGTAACAGTTTACATAGACTTTTAATAACCATCAACTGAGTGTCATATGCAGGGTCTGACTATTGCTTGTCACCTTTCTTACTGTTGTGTTTATGCCATATATGAGAACTCTGCTAAACATGTTCTGCCTCGGATCACTTGCAGATGATTGTCAAACATACTGAATCCCAGAAATGCCTATTATTTCCCTAATGTTCCCAGCTCAGTGTAACTGACATTTCATGTGGTTGCTTTCTGATAATGTACTTGTTCCATCTTTCAATTCTTGGTACCAAGACCTAGAAATTTTGTAAAGGATGCTGTTTAGGGTAAAAAAGCATCACCCATCTCTTCAATATTGTAAACTCTGTCATCAGGACTGACTATATGTCACGCTGCTCCGGTTCCAGCCGCCGCTTCCCTCTGTTGCCATGGCCGTTGCCATGGATGCGGCAGCCGTTGCCTTGGATGCGGCGGTTGCTTCTGGCGAGCAGCATTGACGTCATCGCCGCACGTCAAGTTACTCTGATGCCGGTCCTGATTGCAGCTGGGTGCCCTCCCTAGCGTGAATCCACCCCTATGTAAGTAGCTCTGTTTCCTGCATTCATTGCCCAAGTATAGGTGTTACTGTGTGTGCTCCTAGGTGCTTTATTACTTGAATTGCTGGATTGCCTTATCATTGCTTAACTCTGCCTGCCTGACTACTCTGCCTGTTTAACTATTGAATTGCTGGACTGCCTTATCATTGCTGAACTCTGCCTGTCTGACTACTCTACCTGGTTTACCCCTGAACTGCTAAACTGCTGGATTACCTTTTGTTGCTGACCTCTGCCTGTTCCTGACCATTCTACTGGTTTACCCCTGAACTGCTTAACTGCTTTATTAACTTTTGTTGCTGACCTCTGCCTGTTCCTGACCATTCTATCGGTTTAACCTTGAACTGCTATACTGCTGGATTGCCTCTCTGTTGCTGAACTCTGCCTGTCTCTGACCATCATCTGCCTTAATCTTATTGTCGTGAGGAACTACTCTGTCTACCGTGAGTACTGCTTACCTCACGTCTTACACTCACTTTGTTCTGGGATATTTCCTTATCCTTAAACTTGACGCCGGGATAAGAAGACTACTAGCCAAGTTTGGTCTGATAGGGAAATATCCCACAAGCATTACACTATGAACCTCTATTATTAAAACATTACTAACTTCTGACTCTGAGAATATCTGCTCTTCCGTGCAGCCTGCCACTAATATTCTTCAATGATCCAAACAGAAAGGATTTCACGGCTGGTTATTAGTATGGGTTATAGGTGAGTAAACATAGATATCTAGACAACAGTTTGCCTGAAATGTTATTGACAGCTTTTGAGATGCATGTTCATTTTCCAAATGTAGACATGCTTCACTCGATATATATCTCTATCTCTATATATTTATCTATCATCTATCTATCTATCTATCTATCTATCTATCTATCTATCTATATATACAGCATATATATATATTGATAGACAAATAGCTATAAATTAGATAGATATATATGTAGAGCTATATATATATATATATATATATATATATGCAGAGATAGATAGATATGTATAGATAGAAATGCATATAGATAGATAGATAGAAAGATAGATAGGTAAAGATAGATAAATAAATAGATAGATAAAAATTCAGAGCACTAACATTATTATTGAATAAATACTTGGCACACATTATGCAGTTCTTGATTTTCACATAAGAACATAATTTACCCATATTCTTATTCTCAATTGTACCTTGCAGGCAATCGAACTAAATGTTGCTGGCATATTTACAATGTTATTTAATTTACCTATTGCTCTATTCAGCTTGTGGAATTATTCTGATCAATGTTTTTGTTCATCGCAGTTTCTATCACGGAAGGTAATGTATTTTGTGGCGTCTTTCAGGTCACTGCATGCACGGAAAAGGATGGAGAAAGCTGCAAGATTTGCAGACGAGGAGCTGTGTTTTAGCAGACGCAGGCTCTGAGCACAAAATGTCAGGGTAAGAGGCTGAACAAGTAAAATGCTAGCTCTCCTGGCAGCCTCTGAGCACCTAAGAGAAACAGGGAGCTGAAAACAAAGTAAAAAGAACGATAATGAAAGCCCGGAATATAGAAAGGAAAGAGCAAAGCTAGAGCAGTAATGAAACAAAGGGCAGATAAATATTTTATAAAGAATGGCTTTGCAATGAATTCAATTTCATTTTAAGTTGTGCTAAAAGTTTCATTTTTAGTTAACAAATCTTGGAGAGGCATGAAAATCATTGCTTTTCGATTTATTCAATCTTGTTAGGTTGACCATGATTTAGAACTGCAATATGTTACATTTGAATATGTTTGCTACAGAGGGAAAAATTGCAAAGTCGATGCTATTATAAAAAAGAAATGACTTGAAGGGTTGAATTTGTCACCCTGCATATATTTTTGGAATATTTGAAGTTACATGTTCTCCATTACAACACTTGCTTTATAACAGCCAGGCAAGATTTTTTTTTTTCTCATTTTCTAATTTCCTGCTCTTTTCAGTTTCCCTTCTCTCTCTCTGCCTACACATAAGTCTCCATTCTTCTATTCAAGCATAATTCATTGTAATAAAGAGCTACATTTGCAAAATGAAAGAACTGTTCATCTCCTGCAATCAAGGCTCAGTGCATTATGCTAAAATGTGGCAAACCAGAACAATTCCCACATTTCAAATTGGAGTTTCCCTTCTACACAATGCATATAGTTCAAGAGATGCAAATTTTCAACAACTGTACATTTATCCTGCGGCTGGTACATCTTGTGTAGTATCCGATAGATCATGCCTGAAGCCATCCAGTTGTACTATAGTTTGACAGCCATTTTGATTTCGCAAGCTGAGGATTTTACACGTGCAACTAAAGATATTATTATTTTTGTGACCAAGAGACCTGTAAAAAAATATAAATAAAAATGACCATTTCAAGAGCAGAGCATTTACCAGTTAGAAATCTGAAGTGTACCTTTAACAAAACAATACAAAAATAAATAATTGGTTTAACAATTTAGCTTGCGTGCTTAAACCAGTAAAACACTGAGAATGAAAGAAGATGCACAAGGATAGGTTTACTATGGATGACAGTAGCTAAGCAAACCTTTAAGGCACACAGTACGGTTGTTCCTATTTTTTTCTTCTATTTGATAAATGTGATACAATGTCAGTCATAACTCTGGCAATGATCATTACTCATTTCAATTTGAAGACATGGATAAAATCTTCATGCAGGAAAAGTAGGTCATTTTTCTTTTACTAGCAGCATAAACTAGGCTTAGCAATCAATTTAGTTCTACTGCAAGTCATGTGTTGGCATTACCCATCACAAAATGTAGTCTGATTAGTAGACCCGCCTCATTACTATGACAGTGTAATACTCGCACAGCTGATTGATTTGTCTATCATTTGATGCATTTTTTTTGCTACATTTTCTTGTCAGTCAGTAGAAGTTAGAATATCTTCTTATACATAAAGTGCTAGACTCTATGATATAAATATATATTTTTAAAAAATAACTGCATGTTCGTTTATGTAAAAATACATTGAGTAAATCAAACATTAATCTCAATCTCTACCAAAATCAGAGATGTAAATTCCCAGTTCAGTCTATGGGGTCAATTTATCAATGTCTGGTGGATATGATCCGCTATAGCGAATCATGTCCGCCAGACATTGCTTAATGCCGACAGCATGCACTGTCGAAATTTAACATTGCACAAGCAGTTCTGGTGAACAACTTGTGTAATGCCGCCCCCTGCAAATTTGCAGCCAATCGGCCGCTAGCAGGGGATATCAACTTTTACTTAAGGTCATGAATGTCTGATGTAATTTACACATAGGTGGTTTTGAGAAACTTGCAGAAAAAATTGTTCCCAGGACCCTCAAAACACCTAAGAAGCCTTACCTATTTTTAATTTATTATTATTATTATTATTATTATTATCAGGTATTTATAAAGCGCCAGCAGATTACGTAGCGCTATACAAGAAATAATGGAACATTACAGGGATGCATTACATACACAAATAAGTACAATATTGGGGTACATTACAGTTGTAGGTGAAATAATTGAGTTAAACAAAAGGAGAGGAATGCCCTGCCCTTGAGCACAATCAGTAGTAGTTCACTTTAAATACAAAGTGGCCTACAGGTAGAGAGGCTCTCAAGCTTACAATCTAAAGGAGAGGGATTGGACACAAAAGGTGAGGGAGAAGGGAAATATGTCTGATATAAGGCAGTGTAAACTGGGAGTGAGTGAAATGTGTGGTGAGTAAATGAGGGTTGGGAAAGTGTAACAGAATATGATAAGGAGTCAGTTCAGAGGCTGTGAGTGTGAGTGTCTCTATCCTGGATCATTAGTGACAGCTGCACCTAATTGCTGTTAGGTGTTTATATATTAAGGTAAAAACCAGGGTGGGAGGTGGAGGGAGGCTTAGCGGGCTAGTGTGTGCAGAGAGTCTGTAGGATTATTGTTGCAGTGAGGTCTGTGTGAGAAAGAGAGTGTTAAATGAGAAACTATCTGTTAATAAAGGGTAGGTGTATGTGGGGGGGGGGGGCAGGTGTAGCTGGGAGAGGGGAAATGTTAAAACCCAATTCCAAATTAGCCCAACAGGTATAAAAATAAAATGCACTCATTGTCTTGATTGGAGATAGATGAATTACCTTCAAATGTTTGTTTGCTGAAATGGATCTTTAAAATGTGCAATCAAAAAAAGAAAAGAACCATGGGATCTACTGGACTTTTGAAACAAGAGAGGTAAAATGGTTTATCATTCCTGATATGCAACAACCCCACATGATACCAACACATCTAGGCTTCAAAATAAATAAATAAAGACCATTTTCACCTAGAGCCTGGTGTATACCAGATTAACATAGTGTCATATAATATTTCAGGAACAGAGGCTTTTTATTTAAGGCAAACACTCAGCGGTCATGTGGACCCATTGAATATGTATTGAACATCAGTATACTATACTCACCATTTTCAGTAGTTTCTCAGTACCGAGGTCTAAATGCTAATAAAAGGGGTTAAGCCCCCCCCCCCCCAAAAAAATGCAGTTATTGCCACTGAGGATTAAGTAGTTCATGCCCTTTTTATGAGGAGCTGTCAAAGCTTCATTCCTCCATGCCCAATAGACCAGTGTGCCTCAAGATCCAACCCCCCCCAAAAAAAAAACACATATAGGGCCAGATTACAAGTAGGTTTTCGCGTTCGTTTGCATGCAAGTTAAATTGTGCTTATATTACAAGTTGAAAGTTAATGAGATTGCTTGAGTGCAATTAAAGTTAACTCTAGCCAGGTTAGCTCTTCCTCAAAGCTGTGGTTACGTGTTTTGAAAAACAAAAACGTGTCACAAAACACATCAACAATATATTACACAATACAGTTACACCCTTAATAATACCATCTAATAAAAATTATTAAAAAAATATTGCACAAAAAAGTTATAAGTTCTCAAAGATAGGAGATCTCAGGTGTTAGAATAAACGCAGGGATTTAACATTGAGATACATACATTTAAATCTCTAAAGATGTATATGTGTGTTTGTATATATATATATATATATATACTGTACATAAGTATTTATGTATTTATTTGTGTACAGGTGGCCCTCGTTTTACAACAGTTCAATTTACACCGTTTCAGAATAACAACCTTTTTTTCCAGTCATGTGACTGCTATTGAAAAACATTGAGAAGCAGTGCGTTTATTAAAATAGCCAGTAGGTGGAGCTGTCCACTTGTGTTGCAGCAACACCAAGCAAGCTGAAATTAATCAGTTTAACCAGACCTGAGCTATCGAACAGATTTCAAAGGAACAAGATCTTCCTGTCTATAAATCAGTCCAGATTGGAATGCATAGAAAGAACTGTTTGCAGAAAAATGCAAGTGAAGTCTGTGTTGCGTGATTATTTTATTAGGTTTATAATGCTGTTAAGCAAATGTTTTTGTTCATTTAACTTAGTTTAATTATATATTCTGTATTGTGTGATTATTTTATTAGGTTTAGAATGCTGTTTAGCATTTAAAGTCTTTATTTCAAAGCTTTAAAAATAATGTATTAGGTGTTACTTATGACACTTTTGAGAGGGGCCTGGAACTTCCCATTGACTTACATTATAAACTGGGTTTCAATTTACAACGGTTCCGATTTACAACCATTCCTTCTGGAACCTAACCCCGGCGTAAACTGAGGGCTACCTGTATATATGTATTTACAGACACATATACATACACATGTAAACACATAAATATATATATACATAGCAATAATAAGAAAGAAATCCAGGGTAAAAAATGAAATGAAATAAAATCCAAACTTTATTGTAATCCACGTGTGGATAAAAACCATGGGGGTCAAAAAATGAACAACACTCAGCACTTGTTGCTTCCAGCTGACATGTTTCGGTGTGATACCGTAATCATAGCTGATGGAATGCACAAGTGCTGCTTCATTTAAAAGCAGAATATGATTCTGATTGGTTAATAACAAAAACAAAACTACGTGTGAGTGTGCAGACTGGTAATTGTGTAAAGAATTAACCATTTACATACCTAAAGTGTTAAAACTTATATATTGTGAATGAAAGAGAACATTATGTCTATTATTTAAAGCATAAAGCTTAAACTTGCTCTGAGATTCAACCTGCAATAATGGAAAACACATATTGTATCCATTGCTTATATAATATATTAGAAGGTACCTCTAATCCTGTATTACAAAATAAAGGATAAAAAGAGAACAAGAAAATTAGAAAATATGCTCAACATTATTTGAGCAAAATAGCGCTTGATTTAAATAGTATTAGAAAACTATATGAGCTATGTTAATATCATCAGATAGAGAATTTAGTAAAACATTTCTCTGGTCAAAAAAACTGTTGCAACACATATAAATACAATAAACCTTCTCTGGATACAGTAAAAATTAGTGTGTAAAGCTAACAGAAAGGATCAATGTTTATGACCAATCTCATATAGAAAATAGCGCTATATAAATAATTGAGAAAGTAAGGATTAAATACAACCTAACTAACTAAAGCCTTTTTTAATAGAAAAGTAAAGGACTCAAGGTAGCTGTAATGTATAAGATTCATTGAGATACTCTGTAACCTACTACTTCCAATAATTAATCAGATCATATTCTGAATTGAGTCCCTTAGGGACACGAGTCTGTAACTTAAAAATCCAGAACATCTCCCTTTTGCCTAAAATGTGGGATCTGTCTCCTCCACGCAAGGGAGTAGTAACCCTTTCAATAGCCTGCCACCTTAGTGTTGCACTGCTCTTGTTATGTACAAGTTTAAAGTGTTTGACTAGTGGGGTACTAGCTTCTCCGATTTTAATGGTAGAAAGGTGATTGGGAATCCTGGTATTGACCTCAGTACTAGTGAGCCCTACGTACTGTAAATGACATTCAATGCATGTGAGTAAGTATATAACATAGGAGGATGTACAGTTGAGGCATGCCTGGATTTTAAATACCTCACCTGTGACTGTTGAATGAAATTGATCCGAAATAGTGGCAAGATCACACGGTTTACACCTAGATTTGCCACATCTGTACATCCCCCTATGTTTCAACCACGATCCTTGTGGTTTCTCGGAGCAGGGTGGTAACTCTGATGGTGAAAGAATATTTCCTAGGGTCTTACTCCTTCTAAATGAACAGCGTAAGCCTTTCTCAACTGTACTCACAAGCTTATCATCGGCTGCCAACATTCTAAAGTGTTTATTGACTATATTGCAGATTTCTTTATATTCCATACTATAGTCAGTAACAAAGGTAACTTTATTGTCTGTCCTTGCAACCTGTGTCTTATTCTGTGTTCTAGATCCTTTGAGAAGGGTCTCCCTATCTACTCTGTCAACTTGTGCATGTGCCTGTTTAATGACATGTTTAGGGTATCCTCTTTCTCCAAGTCTTTTCTCAAGTTCCATTCTCTGTTCTTGAAAAGTTGACTCTTCACTGCAATTACGTTTGAGCCTAATCATTTCCCCCTTTGCTACTGCTAATGGTACATGCTTGGGGTGACAACTCCTAGCATGGAGCAGGGTAATTTTTGACCCCCATGGTTTTTATCCACACTTGGATTACAATAAAGTTTGGATTTTATTTCATTAAATTTTTGACCCTGGATTTCTTTCTTATTATTGCTACATTACGCCAGTATCTGGGGTCTTTAGGCTCGAAAGCCTCTCACTTAGCAGGCTGATTTTGGATTCGCCTGCTCCTTTTAGCCCTGATTACGTCTACACATTCTTACCAGATGACAAGGCAAGGGACACTCTGATTGGACATCGCATATCATGTGACCGGCTGTGTACACGTCATCGGACGCTCACAGTGTGAACAGAGAAACACACAGAATTGGCACATCATTGAGGATTTTACAATAAGCGGTGAGCTAAGAGGATTTGCTTGCAGCACACGGAGCAGGACGGATAGTGACAACGCAGCACCGCATCTGATGCAGTGAGTATAGCCAACGATTCTATTGTGGCAAAGTCAAATCTCACATGGTATATTCCATTTTGCTGTTGTTTTGTTTTGTCTGAAGAGTCCGGGGCAAGAGTGTGCATGCATTTGAACTTTGTGCTAAGTTATTTCCACGGACTGTCTATTCCCTTGATTTGGGCAAAGGTTGCAAGTTTGCAAGTGAGAGTTGATAATCATTCCCATATTGGGAGCTTTCTAAAACAGTGCACTTTACTAACTTTCTCTAGCTAATTATATATATATATATATATATATATATATGTGCATTGGAGCCCTTTGCAGTTACAGGGACAGTCAACTCTTGTATCTAAGCCTCTGCAAACTACCCCCTTTTTTTCAGTTCTTTTGACAGACTTGCACATTGCAGAATATGTTCTAAGTATTTTTAAATAGATACTCCAATATATATATATCTATATATATCTATACCTATAAATAATTAGATAGATAGATAGATAGATAGATAGATATAAATATATGTTACCCATCATATATATGTAGAAATATGTATTTATGAATAAATAGTACACATTCTTCTATGTGAAGAACATTGGAATGTGAAATCTTTATATTTTCATGTCAGGTTAGCGCACATGAGAATATGTGATTGGGTTTGCACGCGAGTTGGGTGTTAGTTTTTCTCCCACTTTTTTGCTCCATTGACTTCTATTGACTTCTAGGTTATCGCATGCGGAAAAAGTTAATTTTGTTGCGTGCAACGACTTAGTGCAAGACCCATAATATGAAGGTAAATGTTAAAATTAAATAAAACAAAATTTCAATATACTTTGTTTATTTTTCCTGCTTTAATTGTAAAATACCACTGGGAAATATACTTGTTCTCCTTCCTTCCAGAGAGACTCCTTTATATTTAAAAGGACAGTAAAGTCAAAATTAAGCTTTTTTGATACAGATAGAGCCTTCAATTTTATAGTGTGTGAGGAAGGACTCGGCGTGCGGCTCCGCCTTTTATCGCAAACTTCCTGGTAACCCCACTTCCATGTTCAAAAAGGAACTAACTCGACTAATTGAGGATGGTGTCATTTTGGGTGTTTTCTCTGCTAAGGATTTGGAGTCGCTGATACCAGATCACCCTATCATTCCAATATTTAATCATGTACCAAAAATCCATAAGAGTGCCACCTGTCCAACTGGAAGGCCAATTGTGGCTGGGATTGGGTCTCTTTTAGAGCCACTTGGAAAATGGATGGATAGTATCCTCCAGCCTATTGCGTGCATAGAGTCTGTAGGATTGTTGTTGCAGTGAGGTCTGTGTGAGAAAGAGAGTGTTAAATGAAAAACTATCTGTTAATAAAGGGTAGGTGTATGGGGGGGGGTGTAGCTGGGAGAGGGGAAATGTTAAAACCCAATTCCAAATTAGCCCAACAGATATAAAAATAAAATGCATTCATTGTCTTGATTGGAGATAGATGAATTACCTTCAAATGTTTGTTTGCTGAAATGGATCTTTAAAATGTGCAATGAAAAAAAGAAAAGAACCATGGGATCTACTGGACTTTTGAAACAAGAGAGGTAAAATGGTTTATCATTCCTGATATGCAACAACCCCACATGATACCAACAAATCTAGGCTTCAAAATAAATAAATAAAGACCATTTTCACCTAGAGCCTGGTGTATACCAGATTAACATAGTGTCATATAATATTTCAGGAACAGAGGCTTTTTATTTAAGGCAAACACTCAGCGGTCATGTGGACCCATTGAATATGTATTGAACATCAGTATACTATACTCACCATTTTCAGTAGTTTCTCAGTACCGAGGTCTAAATGCTAATAAAAGGGGTTAAGGCCCCCCCCCAAAAAAACATGCAGTTATTGCAACTGAGGATTAAGTAGTTAATGCCCTTTTTATGAGGAGCTGTCAAAGCTTCATTCCTCCATGCCCAATAGACCAGTGTGCCTCAAGATCCAACCCCCCCCCCCCAAAAAAAAACACATATAGGACCAGATTACAAGTAGGTTTTCGCGTTCGTTTGCATGCAAGTTAAATTGTGCTTATATTACAAGTTGAAAGTTAACGAGATTGCTTGAGTGCAATTAAAGTTAACTCTAGCCAGGTTAGCTCTTCCTCAGAGTTGTGGTTACGTGTTTTGCAAAACAAAAACGTGTTACAAAACACATCAACATTATATATCACAATACAGTTACACCCTTAATCATACCATCTAATAAAAATTATTAAAAAAAATATTGCACAAAAAAGTTATGTTTTCAAAGATAGGAGATCTCAGGTGTTAGAATAAAAGGCAGGGATTTAACATTGAGATACATACATTTAAATCTCTAAAGATGTATATGTGTGTGTGTGTATATATATATATATATATATATATATATATATATTTATGTATTTATTTGTGTATATATGTATTTACAGACACATATACATACACATGTAATGTAAACACATAAATATATATATATATGCATTGGAGCCCTTTGCAGTTAAAGGAACAGTCAACTCCAGAATTTTTGTTTAAAAAGATAGATACTCCCTTTATTACCCATTCCCCAGTTTTGCATAACCAACACTGTTATAGAAAAACACTTTTTACCTCTGTGATTTCCTTGTATCAAAGACTCTGCAAACTGCCCCCTTTTTTCAGTTCTTTTGACAGACTTGCATTTTAGCCAATCAGTGCTCACTCCAGGGTAACTTCACGTGCATGAGCTCAATGTTATCTATATGAAACACATGAACTAATGCCCTCTAGTGGTCAACATGCTTTCAGATAGAGGCAGTCTTCAAGTTTTAAGAAATTAGCATATGCACCTCCTAGAATTAGCTTTCAACTAAGAATAAGAAGAGAACAAAGCAAAATTGGTGATAAAAGTAAATTGGAAAGTTGTTTAAAATTAGATTCTCTATTTAAATCCTGAAAGTTTTTTTGGACTTGACTGTCCCTTTAAGTAGATGAAAACATGTAAAATCATATTTATGCAATATTCATAGTTAATAAAGTTTTATACTGTGTATTTACTGTAAATATTTCACATTCCAATATTCTGCACATTGCAGAATATGTTCTAAGTATTTTTAAATAGATACTCCTATATATATATATATCTATATATCTGTATATATCTATACCTATAAATAATTTTATATATATATATATATATATATATATATATATATATATATATATAGATAGATAGATAGATATAAATATATGTTACCAAAATACCATCATATATATGTAGAAATATGTATTTATGAATAAATAGTACACATTCTTCTATGTGAAGAACATTGGAATGTGAAATCTTTATATTTTCATGTCAGGTTAGTGCACATGAGAATATGTGATCGGGTTTGCACGCGAGTTGGGTGTTAGTTTTTCCCCCACTTTTCTGCTCCATTGACTTCTATTGACTTCTAGGTTATCGCATGCGGAATTATCTAAGTTAATTTTTTTGCGCGCAATGACTTAGTGCAAGACCCATAATATGAAGGTAAATGTTAAAATTAAATAAAACAAAATTTCAATATACTTTGTTTATTTTTCCTGCTTTAATTGTAAAATACCACTGGGAATTATACTTGTTCTCCTTCCTTCCAGAGAGACTCCTTTATATTTAAAAGGACAGTAAAGTCAAAATTAAGCTTTTTTGATACAGATAGAGCCTTCAATTTTATAGTGTGTGAGGAAGGACTCGGCGTGCGGCTCCACCTTTTATTGCAAACTTCCTGGTAACCCCACTTCCATGTTCAAAAAGGAACTAACTAGACTAATTGAGGATGGTGTCATTTTGGGTGTTTTCTCTGCTAAGGATTTGGAGTCGCTGATACCAGATCACCCTATCATTCCAATATTTCACCATGTACCAAAAATCCATAAGAGTGCCACCTGTCCAATTGGAAGGCCAATTGTGGCTGGGATTGGGTCTCTTTTAGAGCCACTTGGAGAATGGATGGATAGTATCCTCCAGCCTATTGCTATGATACAATTAAGCTACTTAAAGGATAATTCCCACCTCCTTGCCACATTGGATACTATCAGGTGGAAGGAGGACTTCTGTTGGATAACTGCAGACATTATGTCCATCTACACCAGCATACCCCAGCATCTTGGTATCAAGGCAGTTGATTTTTTCTTGGAAAGGCAGGGTAAGCTGGATAACACAGTTAGAGAACCTGTGGTCCATCATCAAATGTGAGATTTACAAGGAGGGAAAACAGTACACATCTCTGAACAGTGTCTGGGAGGCTGTGGTTGCTGCTGCACGCAATGTTGATGGTGAACAGATCAAAACACTGACAGAATCCATGGATGGCAGGCTTTTGAGTGTCCTTGCAAAGAAAGGTGGCTATATTGGTCACTGATTTGTTTTGTTTTTGAATGTCAGAAATGTATATTTGTGATTGTTGAGATGTTATATTGGTTTCACTGGTAAAAATAAATAATTGAAATGGGTATATATTTGTTTTTTGTTAAGTTGCCTAATAATTATGCACAGTAATAGTCACCTGCACACACAGATATCCCCCTAAAATAGCTAAAACTAAAAACGAACTAAAAACTACTTCCAAAAATATTCAGCTTTGATATTAATTAGTTTTTTGGGTTCATTGAGAACATGGTTGTTGTTCAATAATAAAATTAATCCGCAAAAATACAACTTACCTAATAATTCTGCACTCCCTGTATATATTCATATAGTTATAAAGAAATAGAAATACATATTTAAAAATAAAATAAAAATGTTTTCTATGTAAAGAACACTGGTATGTAAAGTATTTCTTACTCACTTCAAGCTTAGCGCTGTTAGTCTAATGTGGTTTTATTTTAAAGCTGGTTAGGGCGCCCATAAAAGTCTTTGAGAAGAAGATGTTACTGTGGTTGCTATATCGAAAGTCTTGAATTTAGTGCGGCTGATGTTTCGCTCTTGTCCTAACTTTTGACTTTGAACATGTGAAACATGTGCAGCAAACCAGGCCATGTTTGAAAGTTACTTTGTGCGTAGTTAGCGCAAAACATATTTAGCACACCACTTGTAATCTGGCCCATATTGATTTGTGGCCCCCATGTGTAACATAGTTTGCCATCATGAATACAGACCATTTACCAAATCATATTCTAGTTTGTAATACAAATGCTATTTTAACATTTTAGGGCATAGGGCTCCATACCAATAAATCCCTTGGAAATTGAATTTTGGTATTTAATTTATCAAACTTTTCAAATGCATTCAAGTGACTAAAATTCTCTAAAACTCTCCCCTATACATTACATGGGGATAATTCAACACAGCTATTCAACTTAAACCTTAAGCTGTCTAGGTACCAGGGCCCTCTAATGCTTCTGTATCAGTCTGCCTTCCCCATCGTGTCTTATATTACCCTGATTAGCACTGTTGAATAAAATGATATGAAAATAATAAATTCCAATTTTTGTAGTTTGTAATTTTTTTTTTACTTTTCAATTTATACTTTATAGTGATGCGTAGAATCAGAAAGCCACAGCCCATGAGAGGGGAAGGGCCTGGTCAAATGAAAACAGGCACTTGGGTACAGCCAGTGAAAGTGAAGGCCACAGTCTGTGGCAGAGACTGAATTTGAGAGACACAAAGGAGTAAGGGGCAGGTTAAGTGAATGAACATTTGAGAGAGGTAAATAGCCAAATAAGAGTGAATTATACTGGGGTAAATCATTCTATTATTATGAGAGGCCTGTAAGGCCCAGTAGCCCACAGATACTGTATTAAATGTGTCTGCTTTAGGGCTTGTGGGACCAGGAAATAATGGAAAGACAGGGATTGCTTTGTATAGCCTAATTGAAAATAACTTGAAGTCAATATATATTGGACTTAAATGATTGGCAACATTTCAGCCTGTGGTAATCTTCTGCCTCTGGCAGTTTTCAGTTGGCTAATGGATTTGCCATCAGAATGGCTCTACTCTCAGTTATTTTGTGTAGGCTGTTCCCTGAAGCTTTTGAGCAAAATGTTTTAATCTACTTCTGGAGGTTGAACAGGACTTTTATGAATAGGATGGAATGCCCAATATCCTAGGAGGCATAGATTGTATTGATGTATCACTCAGGTTCCCAAGGGAAGGCATTCAGCTTTTAATTACTTAAGCTAATCATGCCTTTTTTTCAATTAAAATGTATATACCATATAATTTAGAGTATCACTGATCAGATTTCTATGTTTATGTATCTCAATTCAAAAGGCTAACCCTGCTACATATATTTAACTGTAGCAGCAGCTGATAACAACAGCAAAACAATGTACTTTATGCTAAGATTATAACTATGACTATTGTCTGTGGACTAAAGCCCACATTGGCTACTTCAAATAAGGCAAATGGTGAATGGCTTTGTGCTATTGCTAAACAATTACAGTAAAAAGGTTAATAATTTGTGTTAAAAACATTTGTCTTTTATGTTATTTTATCGCCACACAACAGAAATGTGTTGTAATTATAAGGTGTTTACTCTCTCTTTAAATGTAATTCTTAAGTACATATAATTTTGTGAACACTGACATTTTGTTAAAGGTAATGTTAATTACTTTATCGAAAAGGGACGTTTAACAGGTTAATGTATGTGATGTGCTTTTTGATTATACAAATTATATTTTCCTATGTGATCTTCACGCTAAGCAAAAATATTGATGAAAAATCTTGTTAATCTCATTTTAGCTGACAGTTACAAACACAGATAAAGGTCATCACATTCAGTGTAATGATGTATGTAGGGTTTGGCTTTAATTTAGTAAATAGTTGTGGCATTTGTAGACTTTAGTCATCCTATGTAGTGGTTGTAAGATTGGGCTATGTTGGAAATACTGCATCAGAGTCTATTCTTTGTAAGAGAGACCTCTTGTGCTATGAAATATATGTCAACCTTATGTTGTTATTCTTGTTTCTTGTAGTGGCTCAGGTTTTGAGTCGTATGATTTCAGATTTTAGATTTAGGCCATGGTTCTAATCTTTCATATATTCTTGTTCAATGTGGAAAAATATCAGATTGGCCTTTTTTTTTTAATCAAACCTATCACAATCTTACAGGCAAACACAGCTAACCTTTTAAACTTTATTACTCCAATGATATACTATCTCCAATTTTGGAAAACGGCATAATGAAAGGTACATTCCAGTTAAACCCAAAATGCAAATAGATGAATTACATCTTTGAATAGAAACATATAAATATACATACTGTATATTGGCAAACATGGCTGTTTTATGTTAGCAGTTTTCTCTGCACATGCATGTGAATTATAGCTAAATATTCTTATTGCACCAGCATTTTAAATACTGCAGCTGCTATTACAGGCAGTGGGGCTTGTATCTTGTTATCAATAATTCAAATTGAATTATTACCAGATAATACAAGCATATATTCATTTAAAATGCTGGTGTACGGAGCATACTTAAATATACTCTAAGACAGCTATAGTTTTTTCCAGAAACATTTTTGCTAATATGTATATATTGCAATTTTGGCTGGAATGCCCCTTTAACAACCGAGACAGGATACAATTTGACAAACACATACAGGAGGAATTGCGGGCCCTACATTCTTAGAAGAGTCGGAGGTTGAGAAACAGGAGGTGAGGACTGCAAGGGTGAGAATCAGGGCCGGCTCAACCATGGGACCAAGTGGGTCCAAGGGACCCAGGCAGCACTTGACAAGGGGCAGCACTTCAGTGACATAGCCACTGTCAGACTCAGACCATTATGTACAAATACACAAAATCGGTCAAGGGTGACATTAAAGGTGGGAAAAGTGCAACTTCCTTCCCACTTATTGCACAATTGTGCATAAGCATTGGTGGCGTGCAGGTAGGCAGGCTTAGTAAGGATGGCGGCCAGGCTAGTAGGTTGATATACTAATCAATAATGTTACTGCTGGAGGGGGAGTCATTGCATTCTCTGACCCAGGCAGAACAATTTCTTGAGCCGGCCCTGGTGAGAATGATATTAATACAAAGTTAAATGAGGGCAATTATTAGGTAATTGAAATGTATTTGTTACTGAGTTGGGTGGTAGATTTACCTGAACAAATATGTCTACAGGGATTATTTAAAATAAGGCAGTTTAAGGGAAAATCTAACAACATGAGGGAGAGCATCCCAGAGGGTAGGTGCGGCACAAGAGAAGTCCTGCAATTTAGCATGGGAAGAGGTGATACAATCAAAGATACAAGGAGCAGCACATTGGATCTTAGTGGGTGTGCTGGAGTATATTGGTTGATTAGTGAGGATAGGTAGTGGGGAATGGAACTGGTAAGGGTTTTGTAGGTAAGCATGATAATTTTTAATTTAATTCTGCTGTGAATTGGGAGCCAATAAATGGACTTGCATTGGATTGATGGGGGAGAAGCAGGAGAGAGGAAGGCCAGTGAGTAGGTTATTGTCGTAGTCAAGTTGGGAAATTACAAGGGAGTGGATTATTTGCTTTGTGGTCTCAGCACTCAGAAAAGGGTAACATTTGGAAATATTGCGTAGGTGATTGAGGCAGGATGAAGAAAGCAATTGGATGTGGGAGATGAAGGTCATCAGGGTCATCTTTAACACAGGGCAAAAGGGGCAGATGACCAGGGACCAATCTTTGTTGAGGGACCCAAGAGTCTAAAAAAATGTTTTTTTTTATTTTTTTGGGTTCATGTCAGACTGCTGATGCCATGTGACATGGGTGACACACAAAGTCACTCCTAATACTGTCACAGTCAAAAGTTATCTGCTTATATCTATTTGTGAGAAACTGTGCCAGTGTCATGTGACATGCCAAGATAGTGCCATGTGCTGTTTTTAGATGTGCACTGTGCAGCACTGAATGCTAAGCTTGAACTCGGCATCCAGCCAATCGCACTGCATCAGAAAAGGTCCTGCTGGGGTTACCACTGTTACCAGGTAACTGCTCTGGTGGTGGGGATTGTTTCTGGGTAGGGCTGACTATAGGCGCATGCAGCAGAAAGCTGGACTGGCAGGCACGTGAGGATTTGAGCATCTGTGCAGCTGCATACACTGCTCTCTTCAGTCTTGAGGCTGTGTGACTCGTCTCACACTGTATCCATGCAGCCTTGGGCAGACAGCATCCAGTGTGCTGGTCCCCTTAGTCCTGCTCTTTCTGCTGTGGCTCTAAGATCAAATAACTGAAGGTTGTTAGGGGGACAGTGTTTTGTAGAAAGGTGTTAGTGGGAAGAATCACTGAGTGCACACACGCCCCTCCCCCATGCAGCTTTGTCTAGTACAGGGTGAGAGGGAACTTGTTCCAAGCAAAGAAGTGACATGTGCTGCTGCGGCTGATATATAGTGTCATGCTGATACTTCACACATTAAGGTAAGGTTTATGTGCATAGCTTTTTTTTCTCTCTCTGTCTCAGATTTTACAGCTTCCAATAGTAGTTCTGCTGTTCCAGTCAGTAAACTTATATTTGTCTGCACCTCAATGCTTCCTCATCAGTCTTTTCCTTGCTTTGCTCCTGTTGGCTGTCCTAAATCTCTTTAACCAGCTAACCTCACACCACAATCACATTCAAAAGCATTTTAAATTAATACACAGTGGAGGAATTTATATACAGTATATATTTACTTATTAGTACTGCTTATGTCCAGTTTCGCATATAGCAATTTTTTTAATTTTTTTTTTAAATGATTAACCCAGCAGTGGATGATCCACCGATGGGCTAATAATAAAAAAAAAATTGATTTATTTGTTTTTTTAGGATGTTGGGGTGGAGACCAAAATTGCATGGCGGGGGCAAAAAAATGTTTGCCCAGGGTCCAGTCAATATTAAAGACGGCCCTGAAGGACATATTTGAGTCAGATGTAACTCTGAGGCAATAGACTTGGGGTGATGGGGAGATAGTGATGCTGTCGATGGGGATTGAAAAGGCAGTAAATGGAGAAGAACTAGAGGGGGATTAGAAAGAGCTCAGTCTTGGACATGTTAATCTTTAGCTGGTGACAGGCCATCCAGGAAAAAAAGAAGGATAATGTGAGTGAAAGAAGTTTAGAGGTAGCAGGGGCAGATGTTAAAGTATTAGCGTGAGAAAGCCAGGCTGCAAAGTTGTCAAGGAATTGGGAGGTTGGTCCAGAAGGGTGATAGATGACTGCCACTCTGAGAGAAAGGGGGGAAACAGGCATATGCAGTAGACTTCAAATGAGGAGCAGGAGAGAGATAGGAGTGGAAGTAGGTACTGATATGTGCAGGAGGGGGAGAGCAGTATCCCAACACCCCCACCATGCCTGAGTCTTTAATGACAATTTGCCTTAATGTCATATTCTCATTGTGGGTAAACGTTGGGCCTCTATGGGAAATTGAAGCTGCTTAGCATCAGAGTACTCATCTCTCCCTCTTTGGACATGGAATGTTTTCAATGAATTTGTTTTTTAGAACATTTTGATGTACCCTTGCTCTTTCTTAACTTTTTTTACTTTTTCACCTTCTGCTATATCCTGCTCTCTCTTCTATTTTCTCACTCCTCTAATTCGCACATTTCACAGTCACTCCTATTTCTCGTCATGCTACCATCTGACTCACACTCTCTGTCACTCCATCATTCACTCTCCATCTTACAACCCTTCTGTTTTTTTTTATTCCACCACTATCTATCCTCTTGTATTTCTCCCTGGCATTGCCTCTCCTCTTAACTAAATATTTAACACCTTGTCCCTCTCTTTCTTCTATCTGTGTTCCTTGTACCTTATCTCCTCTATGTCTCCACCTCCCCCTCTCTCTAGCTCTCTGCCTCTGCCTTTGACTCCCTTACTATCTAACCCTAATTTAACTCTCTCTCTTGCTCCCCTGGCAGTATAATTTACCCTTTTTGCTCCTGTGTATCTCATTCCCCACCTTTCTTCCTCTAACCCCTTATTCTTTATATATATATATATATATATATATATATATATATATATATATATATATATATATACAAAAAATGTTTTTGTTAAAAACAAAAACCAATGTATATGTGTGTATGATATTGGTATTGTGTGGCCTGTGTGTGTGTAATGTGTGTATAAGACATTTTTTTCTCTTTTGGTTTGATAAAGTTGCCTGCTTTTAGTCTCCATAAGAAACAATCAGCTAATTTCCATGCTAAATGTGTTTTTATATAGCGTCTCTGAGGAAGAGCGTGTTTGAGACATCTAACACAATATAGTAGCTGTTGCCCTTATTGTTTGTATTGTAGTTATAAAAAAATGTTTAGGTTTTTACTTGTACCATAAGGGCTTCTGTACGAGCTTTCATTTTGGGGAACCAATATATCAATGCTATAATGATAAAGTTTGAGCATCCCATAAAGGTCAGCATAAAGTAAGCAGAAAAATGCTTTACGTAAATGTTTTGAAATGGTTAACAACTTGCAACCAAAGACTGATTCGAACTAATAGCATCTTTACATATTGTTTGGAATAGCTTGATGATAAATAAAACCACCTGGACTGCTATGCATTATTTTTGTATATGAATTCAGACATTTGGGAATGGGAGACCATTGTGTCTTTTCCTGAAAAGCTTTTTAAAAATTGCTGTTCACATTTCTGTAGATGTCACAGAAGCCAACTTCTCTGGGGCAATTTAATGTATATGGACCTAAAATAGGACCTCAGAATAATACTTAAAAATATATCACATGCTCAACCCAAAAAGGAGGTGAAACAAGACAGATTTTCTACTGGCCACCTTTGAGATTTCCTGCCACATGCCTGTAGTTATATAGAATATAGTATTGTATGCCTCCATGACACAGCCTCTCCACAAGTAATTAGTTAATCATAATATCATCTATTATTAGTGTCTAGTCTTTTCCATAGATGCCTTGCAGGCACTGCCAGAAATTTGCTGTCATTAATTCCCACATGTAGCTGTACACATACAACTGACGTCTAAGTACTTATTGTTATTTATTATGAATTAAAAATTACAATATTATATTGCTATTTCATCTAAGTAATTGATTAAAAATGTGTAATATTATTGCTAAGTCGAATGATGGTCTCATGTGCAATCCATTGTTTGTGCAGACAGAACTGCATAATGAAACAGTTTATGTATGCTGTGTCTAAAATGGCCACGGGGGACAAACTACAGTCCTCAATGTCCCTTAACAAGGAAGATTTTAATAACAGGACTGTCAGAAAATAAAGGTTCAATTAAATATGATTTGTACAAACTACTGATGTACTGTTTTTCTTCTTACTGTTTTTTTATATTTTATTAAAGGGATATATTATTTAAAATGTGTCTATCATGCAAATGAAAGTGCAGCATTTTTATATGTTTTTAATGAATAAGGTTAAGAAAATGTTGTTTCAATTTAAAGTAAAACTACCAGGAAGTACCAGATTGTGTAAACTAAGTCCCGGAAATCTACTGTTCATTTCTTTAAAGGGACAGCAGAAAAAGGTTATTTATTCAGCTCAATAACTTTTATTTTAAAAACGTTGCATTTTAAAAGATTTTCTTTAGAAAAAATAAGGATTTTTTTTTAGTATTATATCCATTTAATGATTATTTAAGAGCCTCTAGGTATTTTGATCACGGTTTGTCATTAAATAGATTTACTGGACCTTTTGTTTTTTTTTATTGTATAATATATGAAGACAGGGTTTATTATATATTTTATTTTTTTTTAAAATATTTTTATTGAGGTTTTAAAAAAAATAAAAGTGCATACAGACATCAAATAGTAAAGTCTAATAAGGCAATCACAATAATGCTTATGCGATGGTAATGCACATCATAAAAAAGAAAATCACAACAAGAGAAAGTGCTAATCTAAAATACGTAAAACCTCTATTTTATAAGTATACAAGTGTTACATCAAAGGGGAACATGAATCCCAGACATCAATCACATAATATAAACATGAAACAAATACCTCATCAGATGTCAACAAAAAGCGTAACAAACATTTCACCATCTGTAATATGTCCCCCCCCCCCCTCCCAACTAAATAGGTCCTTTTAGACCAAAGTAATATTATAAAAAAGGTATATAAGGGAAGTTTCAAGGAATTTCCCAGTGTAGCTCTCTTCTGGGGCTGAACTTTAGGATATCAAACAAATATTTTATCTCATGAAACAATATAACTCCCCTAGTAGACTGTCACTTGAAATAGCTGAGGAAGACCACAAGATTAGGCTTATATTACGTAACCCCATTAACATATGCCAGTGTCTGCATATGTTGGATCAAAACTGCAAATATCCAAGACACATATTAATGGGTACTGGGGATTTCTATTATGGGTCCTAGAGTATTAAAATGTATCTTCATCAAGTCTATGGTGTCAATTTATCAAAGCGTCAATCTCAGTGCATTCGCCGGCGTCAATATGCTCACCAGACATCGCTGACGCAGATCTGAATTGTTGTTAGCTAACAGTCATCGATGTTGTGGTTTTTCGGCTTTTTCAGAACTTTATTTATACCATTTCATTACTTTCTATGAACAAGCACATTTCTCTAAAGCTAATCTTTTATTATTCAACTGTTAATGTCCAAGAAATAGCTACATTTATACCTCAACAAACAATATCTCATAGAAAGTTATTTTTATATTTATTTGTTATACAAAAAAATCTTATAAGATACTTTCACATAAATTAATGTTTATTTGTATTTCTAGAAGTCATGATATACTTTTATCTCATATGTTTCTTTTAATAAATGATTATTAATGCTAGAATTTGTACATATATCTTTGCACATACTTGTGTGTGTATATATATACAGGTGACCCTCGTTTTACAACGGTTCAATTTACACCGTTTCAGAATAACAACTTTTTTTTTCCAGTCATGTGACTGCTATTGAAAAGCATTGAGAAGCAGTGCATTTATTAAAATAGCCAGTAGGTGGAGCTGTCCGCTTGTGTTGCAACAAAGCCATGCAAGCTGAAATTAATCAGTTTAACCAGACCTGAGCTATCGAGCAGATTTCAAAGGAACAAGATCTTCCTGTCTATAAATCAGTCCAGATTGGAATGCATAGAAAGAACTGTTTGCAGAAAAATGCTAGTGAAGCCTGTGTTGTGTGATTATTTTGTTAGGTTTATAATGCTGTTTTGCATTTAAAGTCTTTATTTCAAAACTTTAAAAATAATGTATTAGGTGTTACTTATGACGATTTTGTTCATTGAACCTATCTCCCTCATTTCCCATTGACTTACATTATAAACTGGGTTTCAATTTACGACGGTTTCGATTTACAACCATTCCTTCTGGAACCTAACCCCGGCATAAACTGAGGGCTACCTGTATATATACACACAGAATATATATATATATATATATATATATATATATATATATATATATATATATATATATATATATATATATATGTGTGTGTGTGTGTGTTATGTCAGAAATATTTTGCAAACATATTTACATGTCCCTAAATTCCTTTTTTTGTTCTAAACAATTTCGTCTTTCATATCACTGTGTTTATTTATACCACTTTATGTATATAGTGTAAATGTATTATTATTATGAGCAGGAATAGATTCAAATATAACATGTAATCAGGGTATCATATGTATTTATTTGCAATCAATGGATATTTTAAGAGCTGGGCCAGTTTTCTCTCTGTGTAACCCCTCCTGATTGCAATCTAGTTTTAAAAACCACCCCTTCACAGGTATTATAAAATGGGCTGGCATATAAGATGACATTTTTTTACTGAAAAAGAAATTCAAGAGAAGGAAGAAATAAACTGAAAATAGCATGACAGTAAAGAGGTGATTTTAATGTCTGCTGTATCTGAATCATGACAGTTTAATGTTAGGTGGGCTATCCCTTTGACCCTTTTAGCTATTAGTTTAAGAATATATTGAATCAAACATCAATTCAAATTTTAAAATCCTTGTCTAAAATATTACACTGTGTGTCCTAATGTCAGCATCACTGTTTATCTTTATTTCTAAATTCACATATACATACTTTCAAAGTATAATACACAATGTAACAAATGGCACTTGCAAGTTCTGATGAGTGATCAATGACACAAGTATCGAGCATTTTGATTCGTCAGTGATAGTTTCAAAATGTATATTTTAATCAGATTGGCTGATGTCATAAATCATGTGATTATACATATTCCAATCAAAAGTGGATGAAAAATTCACTAGTGTGTGGGTTGTTTATGAATTTCCATCAAAATTGGTGCAAAAAGTGTTGAGTCAAAATTGGCGCAAAGTGGAGAGTGGGACTTGTATTACATTGCTTAAACATGGTGCAGATAGATGTTGTGTATTTCATTTTTATCTCTATGTCTATTAGTGCGACAAGTTTGGGGCAAAACCTTTCAACAAATTTGTAGAAATAATTTTGTCCCCTTGCTTTGTAATGAGAGACAAATTTGTAACATAATCTATACGTAGTAATATATTTTTTATTTTTATCCCTATATCTACTAGGGCACCAAATGTGGAACAAAAATATTGTTTGATTTAGAAAGGGTATACAATTTTAATAGAGTTTCTAATTTACTTTTATTATGTAATATACTTCATTCTCTTGCAGCATCGAACATAAGCTTTCTGTGTTTTCAGACTCCCATTGAGTTCAATGGCATCCGCGACTCCTAGGGTGGTGTATTGAAAACTAGGTACGCTGCGTTGGAATACACGTGAGCGTACCTGTTAAATGTTTGATAAATTGGGAAAAGTGTCAAAGAGTCAAATGTGAATTTGAAACATCTGTAATGACGCAAGCATCGATCTGTGTTGGATTGAGATCACGGGATTGTATTTTACGTCACAAATTTCAACATTTGCAGATCTTGATGCTTTGATAACTATGGCGGATCAATCTCGCGACAAATACGATGCGAAATTCAAGCGTATTTTTAGTTGACCCTTTGATAAATTGACTCTATCATCTGCACTCCCGTAAACAAGGTTTTAGGGAGATCATCTGGATTCCGGAGCCTTTGCTTTTTGAAGTGTAATCAACAAGGAGTGTAAAGTAGTAAGAATGTAGACAGTAGAAAGTTTTATCTATTATTCTCCGGACTAACAGACATGTTTGTGTATTAGGAATGTAGTCGTTGAAGATATGGAAACCACTGCAGGATATCAACAGCACATCCTTTGGCTGTGGGTGGTAGCAAAATGGTGTCTGCTCTTCAATCATCATAAGCAGGCTGCGGTGGAGTAAATTATTTTACCACATAGGCCCATGACGACCCTCTAGACTGCAGTTGAGTATGTCCAAGCGTTGTATCCTTAACTAAAATCATACGAGCGGAGACATAGGTACCGGTAAAAAGTAACTGACCTATAACCACTCTAATGAATGTCTAAATTAGATCCAACTTCTGCTGCAGCTATGTGAGAGTTTATATCTATATTTTTTACAGGCACCAGTTTGGGCACATCTGCATAGGCACCATTTTGGGCACATACTAGGGCTGTATCAGTTCATATAAGAAATTTCAGAACCTTTTGTCAGTCTTGGAAAAACAGCATGCAAAGCAACTCACGGGTCTTCCGTCTTACATCTATCACTGTAACTTTATTAAAAGGTACGGCCTTTGTCATTATTTTGCCCGGGTCAATTGTGTCTGTGTGTGTGTGTGTGTGTGTGGGGGGGTGATAGCTGTTACCTCTTTGGTGCTGCTAACCTCCTCACCATTACACCAGGCCTGGAAAAAACGCTTCCAAAACTAGTTCAAAGCAATTAGCAAACTTTATTGAATTAGAGTCCATGTGAATTGAAGATAGATGTCAGCTCTAGTCAGTGATAAACATCAGATTATGCAGCTCTTCTTACCAGCCTCGAATACTTACAACCAATATGGCTGCTACCCAAAACGCTCCCCCCATTAGACTTAATGGTGTTGTTTAACACATAGATAAACGCTATATTAATACAAAACAGGACATCAGCTTATTTTTGGAAGAACCAAGATTGCTGCTGTTTCTTGAGTTCAGATGTTTTCTGACATATTAATGCTCAGATCTGTCGTCATTTCTCTATAAACTCCATTTTGACCCTGAAAGCTGAACATTGTTGAGGAGTGTTATTTTTTATAGATTCTTCAAGATAGCAGTGGCCATTCATAGTGTCACTGAAGAAATGCATTATAGGGACATTATACCCAAAAATATCGGTGTCAAATCATGCATATGAAATAGCAGCATGTATGCAAAATAAATATATGGATGTGTTTGTTTAATCTATGTTTGTTGTGCCTAAAAATGTTATGTAAAATCCATTACATTTTAAATGAATACAGCAGCATAAGGTGTGTGCTTCTTCCCAGTGCTTACTGGCTGGTAAGGACAATTCCCACAGCTCTGTGGGGGAGAAGGAAACACCTCTGCAAAAAAAATCTTTATTTATTCAGGACAGGAGCATTTCTATTTTACAAAATGCAATAACTCTCAAACTAAACATTAAAAATAATAAGAATACTACATCATTAACCCTTTCACTGCTGAGCCATTTTTTAGAACCCTGCACTAGAATTTACTTCAAGGGTTTGATTCTTACTTCAATAATCACTCCATAGTTATAAGGACATTAAACCACTTCTTTTAATCTCAAAACCTCCCTTTTTCAAATGTGAGGTCTTACAATATATTATTGGTGAGGATAATAAAGTCCCCTAAACCCCAAAATAGTACCAAAGCTTTCAAAACAGTGGTCATTTGCCCCATTGTAATGCTTATTTTGGGATATTAGGGTCCATTTAAAACAAAGGGTACCGTAAAAGGCACCAAGTAGACAGATGATTGCTGTTTGCTCTCTTTAGGTGATAGGGGCTCTTTCAAGACCACTGCCCAATACAATAAATATATTTAAGACAGTTATCTAGCTAACGAAATAGGTTTGAGTTCCCAAAAAGGGAAAAATACATTTCACTCATCTAAACTAGGGTTCTATATCTCTCTGTGTTTTATGGGGTGGTTGGAGCTCTAATAGTGCCCCCTCCTCAAATATTGTACAGGAGTTTACTTAGGGCAGATTGTCTCCATTAACATGGATATCACCTGAAATTTAAAGGGAAGTGTGACCCCTCATTTAAAAGAGGGTAATTATCTCTTTCATATTAGGGGTCTCATACCTGTCTAATTAAAAAAGAGGGGGAGATAGAGATCTGTAGCAGCCTTTCTCCCCACTACTAGCAATCACCTTTTTTTCTAGTGGGGCATGCATCCTAAGGGGCCAAATGATCCCGCATTTGATAGTGAAGACCCTGCTTTTCAAATAAGGGTTGTAATGTGCATCTAAAAGGTTAAACTTGCTATCATTAGATCACTGAGAATAGGGTTATATTTATTGTAGTGTTCAGATGAAGACAAACCATGCATGGGGAAAGTGACCTCTTGGAAATGTTATCTAAATACTGTGTACTGTCAGCAGCTATTTGTTTTATATATTCAATGAGAAAAGACACTGACCTTAGATACATACTCTCAAGAGACAATGACCTTAGATTATACTATCTTTTTAAAAGGTATAGATAGCAAACATACTCATACAACACACTCATATTATGTATATTAAACAAATTATACTAAGTACACATAAAGCCATTGGCCACTGCAGATTTTGAGATGTATGAACAGCATTCAGTTATCTGGCTTGAATATGTTTAAAGTAAAAGTATGGAATTGTGTGCAATACAAAATAAAATATGATGTTGTAATTACCCTATTACATACATACATGAAACTGAGAGATTTTTGGCTTCTTTTTTTTTTTGGGTGCCTTATTTGATTTTCTATGGTCTGATTATGATACTAAATTCATACGGCTAGATTTAGAGTTTTGTCGGTAACGACCCGCGTAGCTAACGCTGGCTTTTTTCTGGCCGCTCCTTTAAAATAATTCTGGTATTGAGAGTCCATATAATGTCAGCGTTAGGCTCCAAAAAAGGAGCATATTTAACGCAAATGCAACTCTCGATACCAGAGTTGCTTACGGACGCGGCCAGCCTAAAAAACGTGCTCGTGCACGATTCCCCCATAGGAAACAATGGGGCTGTTTGAGCTGAAAAAAACCTAACACCTGCAAAAAAGCCGCGTTCAGCTCCTAACGCAGCCCCATTGTTTGCTATGGGGAAACACTTCCTAGGTCTGCACCTAACACTCTAACATGTACCCCGAGTCTAAACACCCCTAACCTTACACTTATTAACCCCTATTCTGCCGCCCCTGCTATCGCTGACCCCTGTATATTATTTTTAACCCCTAATCTGCCGCTCCGTAAACCGCCACTACTTACATTATCCCTATGTACCCCTAATCTGCTGCCCCTAACACCGCCGACCCCTATATTATATTTATTAACCCCTAATCTGCCCCCCACAACGTGGCCTCCACCTGCCTACACTTATTAACCCCTAATCTGCCGAGCGGACCTGAGCGCTACTATAATAAAGTTATTAACCTCTAATCCGCCTCACTAACCCTATAATAAGTAGTATTAACCCCTAATCTGCCCTCCCTAACATCGCCAACACCTAACTTCAATTATTAACCCCTAATCTGCCGACTGGAGCTCACCGCTATTCTAATAAATGGATTAACCCCTAAAGCTAAGTCTAACCCTAACACTAACACCCCCCTAAATTAAATATAATTTTAATCTAACGAAATTAATTAACTCTTATTAAATAAATGATTCCTATTTAAAGATAAATACTTATCTGTAAAATAAATCCTAATATAGCTACAATATAAATTATAATTATATTATAGCTATTTTAGGATTAATATTTATTTTACAGGTAACTTTGTAATTATTTTAACCAGGTACACTAGCTATTAAATAGTTAAGAACTATTTAATAGCTAAAATAGTTAAAATAATTACAAATTTACCTGTAAAATAAATCCTAACCTAAGTTACAATTAAACCTAACACTACACTATCAATAAATTAATTAAATAAAATACCTATAATTATCTACAATTAAACCTAACACTACACTATCAATAAATAAATTAAATACAATATCTACAAATAAAAACAATGAAATAAACTAACTAAAGTACAAAAAATAAAAAAGAACTAAGTTACAAAAAATAAAAAAATATTTGCAAACATTAGAAATATATTACAACAATTTTAAACTAATTACACCTACTCTAAGCCCCCTAATAAAATAAAAAAGACCCCCAAAATAAAAAAATGCCCTACCCTATTCTAAATTACTAAAGTTCAAAGCTCTTTTACCTTACCAGCCCTGAACAGGGCCCTTTGCGGGGCATGCCCCAAGAAGTTCAGCTCTTTTGCCTGTAAAAAAAAACATACAATACCCCCCCAACATTACAACCCACCAGCCACATACCCCTAATCTAACCCAAACCCCCCTTAAATAAACCTAACACTAAGCCCCTGAAGATCTCCCTACCTTGAGTCGTCTTCACCCAGCCGAGCCAAATTCTTCATCCAAGCGGAGCAAGAAGAGGTCCTCCATCCGGTAGAAGTCTTCATCCAAGCGGGGCAGAAGAGGTCTTCCATCCAATTGAAGTCTTCATCCAAGAGGCATCTTCTATCGTCATACAGTGGAGCGGCAGCATCCTGAAGACCTCCGACGTCCCTCGAATTCCGATTGGCTAATAGGATTCTATCAGCCAATCGGAATTAAGGTAGGAAAAATCTGATTGGCTGATTGAATCAGCCAATCAGATTGAGCTCGCATTCTATTGGCTGATCGGAACAGCCAATAGAATGCGAGCTCAATCTGATTGGCTGATTGGATCAGCCGATCGGATTGAACTTGATTCTGATTGGCTGATTCCATCAGCCAATCAGAATATTCCTACCTTAATTCCGATTGGCTGATAGAATCCTATCAGCCAATCGGAATTCGAGGGACGCCATCTTGGATGACGTCATTTAAAGGAACCGTCATTCGTCGTTCAGTCGTCGGCCAGGATGGATGTTCTGCGTCGGAGGTCTTCAGGATGCTGCCGCTCCACTCCGGATGGATGACAATAGAAGATGCCTCTTGGATGAAGACTTCAATCAGATGGAAGACCTCTTCTGCCCCGCTTGGATGAAGACTTTTCCCGGATGGAGGACCTCTTCTTGCTCCGCTTGGATGAAGAATTTGGCTCGGCTGGGCGAAGACGACTCAAGGTAGGGAGATCTTCAGGGGCTTAGTGTTAGGTTTATTTAAGGGGGGTTTGGGTTAGATTAGGGGTATGTGGGTGGTGGGTTGTAATGTTGGGGGGGGGGTATTGTATGTTTTTTTTTTACAGGCAAAAGAGCTGAACTTCTTGGGGCATGCCCCGCAAAGGGCCCTGTTCAGGGCTGGTAAGGTAAAAGAGCTTTGAACTTTAGTAATTTAGAATAGGGTAGGGCATTTTTTTTATTTTGGGGGGCTTTGTTATTTTATTAGGGGGCTTAGAGTAGGTGTAATTAGTTTAAAATTGTTGTAATATATTTCTAATGTTTGTAAATATTTTTTTATTTTTTGTAACTTAGTTCTTTTTTATTTTTTGTACTTTAGTTAGTTTATTTCATTGTATTTATTTGTAGGAATTGTATTTAATTTATTTATTGATAGTGTAGTGTTAGGTTTAATTGTAGATAGTTGTAGGTATTTTATTTAATTAATTTATTGATAGTGTAGTGTTAGGTTTAATTGTAACTTAGGTTAGGATTTATTTTACAGGTATATTTGTAATTATTTTAACTATTTTAGCTATTAAATAGTTCTTAACTATTTAATAGCTATTGTACCTGGTTAAAATAATTACAAAGTTACCTGTAAAATAAATATTAATCCTAAAATAGCTATAATATAATTATAATTTATATTGTAGCTATATTAGGGTTTATTTTACAGATAAGTATTTATCTTTAAATAGGAATAATTTATTTAATAAGAGTTAATTAATTTCGTTAGATTAAAATTATATTTAATTTAGGGGGGTGTTAGTGTTAGGGTTAGACTTAGCTTTAGGGGTTAATACATTTATTAGAATAGCGGTGAGCTCCAGTCGGCAGATTAGGGGTTAATAATTGAAGTTAGGTGTCGGCGATGTTAGGGAGGGCAGATTAGGGGTTAATACTATTTATTATAGGGATACTCAGGCGGATTAGGGGTTAACAACTTTATTATAGTAGCGCTCAGGTCCGCTCGGCAGATTAGGGGTTAATAAGTGTAGGCAGGTGGAGGCGACGTTGAGGGGGGCAGATTAGGGGTTAATAAATATAATATAGGGGTCGGCGGTGTTAGGGGCAGCAGATTAGGGGTACATAGCTATAATGTAGGTGGCGGCTCTTTGCGGTCGGCAGATTAGGGGTTAATTATTGTAGGTAGCTGGCTTAGGGGTACATAAGTATAACGTAGGTGGCGGTCGGCAGATTAGGGGTTAAAAAAATTTAATCGAGTGGCGGCGATGTGGGGAGACCTCGGTTTAGGGGTACATAGGTAGTTTATGGGTGTTAGTGTACTTTAGAGTACAGTAGTTAAGAGCTTTATGAACCGGCGTTAGCCCAGAAAGCTCTTAACTCCTGGCTTTTTGCTGCGGCTGGAGTTTTGTCGTTAGAATTCTAACGCTCACTTCAGACACGACTCTAAATACCGTAGTTAGAAAAATCCCATTGAAAAGATAGGATACGCAATTGACGTAAGGGGATCTGCGGTATGGAAAAGTCGTGGCTGAAAAGTGAGCGTTAGACCCTTTTTTGATTGACTCCAAATACCGGAGGTAGCCTAAAACCAGCGTTAGGAGCCTCTAACGCTGGTTTTCACGGCTACCGCCAAACTCCAAATCTAGGCCATAATTATTGTATATAGGCATTTTTGCAGATAAATAATTTGATAACTTTTCTAAAGGATTGTGACCTCAGAAGTTTAAAAATAATTTTCATAGAAATAAAATATGTCCTGAAATGTATTAATCTCTAACAACAATGGCCCAGATTACAGGTGGTGCCTAATTCTTTTGTGTTTCACTCAAGCGAAAGCCCAAATAGAACTAGAATATTTAGCATGACCTGAAGTAAAGTGCAAGGGTAAAAAAGTTTTACAAAACACGTTATTCCTCTTATGTGTTTATATGTGTAAATATATATGTGCACATATACATATATATAAACACATAAATACGCACACACATACCTTTATGTGTATGTATGTATGTATGTATATATATATATATATATATATATATATATATATATATATATATATATATATATATATATATATATATATATATATATATATATATATATAAAACGATTAGGCGGTTACCCAGCACTCTGTCCACTCAGGTGTGGTCACCGCCTGGGTGCAATCTTCATGAGAGTATTTAGGAATCCGTAGGTAAAGGAGGGCACTCACAGGACTTTTATACTTCAGAAAAACAATGTAATTTTATTTCCACATCCCTTTAACAGTAGAATAAATGTCAACATTTCGACCACATTATGGGTCTTCTTCAAGACAAATTAGATAAGTGCAATGCAGATAGCATCGCTCCTGACGGCTTACAAGCCGGACTCCCAGCAAAGCAGCGGTATCAATGAAGAAAGTCCTGTGAGTGCCCTCCTTTACCTATGGATTCCTATATATAGATAGATAGATAGATAGATAGATAGATAGATAGATAGATAGATAGATAGATATACATACACTTTTGAGCTCAAAATACATTAAAATACATTAAAATATGCAATATCATTTTTCAACTATTTTAATATGTTTTTATGTTTTATTTTTAATAGAAATAATTGAAAATCCTATGTTCTTCACTTAGAAGAAAATATTATTTTTATTTTAATATACTCCAATCCCTCACACTCCATTTGATCTGGGATAAATTCATCTGTACTATCTATCTATCTATCTATCTATCTATCTATCTATCTATCTATCTATCTATCTATCATCTATCTATCTATCTATCTATCTATCTATCTATCTATCTATCTATCTATCTATCTATCTATCTATCTATCTATCTATCTATCTATCTATCTTTTTATATAGGTATATAAATATGTGCTACAAAAAACATACAGGTATAAATAGAAATATATATGAGATCCGGAGTGGTTGAGTGCTATTATGTACATACTTTATGTAGTGTGACTGTCGCACTACTACTTTTTTCTCCAGGTTGTTTTGTGTACAACACATTTCCCCCTTAAGAATATCTTATTCATTAAAAGCATTTCATTATACTCTTTAGTAACTAACTATAGAGGGGACTATTCCTTGGTAGTGCCATTATTTCTTCTCCTCCTTTAACATAAATAGAAATAAATATTTTAAAATATGTGAAGAACAAAGGAATTTTCAAGTATTTCTATAAAAAATAAACATAAAAACATATTTCAATTGATGATATTGCATATTTCAATGTATTTTTCTGAGAAGGGATCAAAAATGTGTGTCTATGTGTGTGTGTGTGTGTGTGTGTATATATATATATATATATATATATATATACATACAAAGAGAGAAGCGCTCTACCAGGAACGAACAACAGCTCAGTGGCTTGTTCTATGGCGATTTACCACCCGGAAGCAGCCTCTTTTAGACCAGTGTGCTTTTCACAGAAGAAAACTTTCCTGAAGTATATCAGTCTGATCCCGCCAAGTAAGGTCAGTCCAGCCCCGAAATACCAGGCAATTCTCCTCTGAACAAGGAACATGACAACCCCAGACGATCGTTTCGGCCTCCTATGGGCCTCGTCAGTGAGGTGCAGCCACATTCCTCTAAGCACACTGAGCAAGGAGTCCACGTCTGGTTTCCCCCATCACCCATAGGGAGACTTCCCCAGGGTCATAATAATTTGCATACAAAGAGAGAAGCGCTCTACCAGGAACGAACAACAGCTCAGTGGCTTGTTCTATGGCGATTTACCACCCGGAAGCAGCCTCTTTTAGACCAGTGTGCTTTTCACAGAAGAAAACTTTCCTGAAGTATATCAGTCTGATCCCGCCAAGTAAGGTCAGTCCAGCCCCGAAATACCAGGCAATTCTCCTCTGAACAAGGAACATGACAACCCCAGACGATCGTTTCGGCCTCCTATGGGCCTCGTCAGTGAGGTGCAGCCACATTCCTCTAAGCACACTGAGCAAGGAGTCCACGTCTGGTTTCCCCCATCACCCATAGGGAGACTTCCCCAGGGTCATAATAATTTGCATACAAAGAGAGAAGCGCTCTACCAGGAACGAACAACAGCTCAGTGGCTTGTTCTATGGCGATTTACCACCCGGAAGCAGCCTCTTTTAGACCAGTGTGCTTTTCACAGAAGAAAACTTTCCTGAAGTATATCAGTCTGATGCATACATGCACATACAGACACGTGTGTATATATGTGCATTTATGTGTATATCTGTATTTATATATCTGTATGTGTGCACATATATATTTACACATGTAATCACACATGTAATCATATAAAAATATATATACATACACACATTATGTATATATATAGATAGATAGAGTATTCCTCATGTACATTCAGTTTTAGTGCAGTTGGTCTAGAGCAGTTTTAGGTTATCTTTTTTAGCGCACCCCATAGATATCTTTTGGGAGAGGGAGTTAGCCTGGTAGCAATTTCAGAAGTCCAGATGCAGATTATTTTGCTTGGGTGCTTCCTTTTCACTTTCAACTTGTAATACTAACTCTAACATGGGTGTGCTATTGTTTTACCCTAAGAGCAGTTAGCGCTCATGAGCGAAGAAAAATTATTGCTCCACTTGTAATCTATACAAATGTATTTTTAACACCTTAATCATCTTAATCATATCATTATTGAAATAACTGTGGTTGTAAAACTATCCTTGTAATTTGGCTGATATATTAGTTTATATTCACAGTCTGCTGTGTCTCATAACTTGTACTCTTTGGATTTCAGTATTTTTGTTATGTTCTCTCCATGTTTATATTTTCATTGAGGTAACAGATATATAATAAACATTCAAGGCATATGAGAAAAGTTGGGATGGTTTCCATTTCATATGATGATTATAATGGTAAAATATGGTAAAAATAAATAAATAAATAAATAAATAAATCATAAAATAAACTAATTTCTATATTGTCCTTTTTTTCTTTTAAAAACCACTTCTATTTTATGGATGACTTTATTTGCATCTGTTTCTGTTTTTATTATTTAAACAATGAAAAAAAAAATCAATACAAAAAAAACCTGTGTCCTACTATGACTGTATTAAAAAAACATTTGATCTTAAGCAGTTTAATTTGTTCAAACTGTTTTTTAATGAAATAATCAAATAAATTGTGTATAGGAAATGCTTCTGGTAATACAATTGTAACAGTTGTCTAGCTAATTAATACCCCCCCAGTAACAGCTTGGCTTATAGGATATACAGTATGTTACCATCAGGCTAGCTGCAACACCCTCAGGAAATCATGCATGAACTTTGCACTTGTCCAGTAATGTACATTCATTAGTTCAAATATATCCAATTTACACAATATTTTCTTGCATATTTCAGTGTTACACCATGCCAAATATTATCACTCAGGGTTTCATTATAGGCTATGTTCTCTAAAACGGTGTTCATATTATTGCTCATTAAAAAACATTTACACGTTTCCGTGTTAATAAGTACTTTTTCAAATGTAAATATAATCTGTCTTACATTATGTGTAGAGCTTTCTGGCTGCTCACTATTTGAGATTTGGAACCAGTTAAAAAAAAACTAAACAAAAGCAAAAAACAAAAAAAAAACAAGCAACAAACAAGCAGAAAACAAACACACTTTTGTATATTTTGTTGCTTGTTTTAATAAATGCCTTTTCACATTCCACATACTGTAGAAGTCAATGGAAAAAAAATTGTTGAAAAAAACCAAACATCCATCACGCAAACAACATAGCATATTCACATTAGGGCTCCTATTTATCAAAGGTCTTGCGGACCTTATCCGACAGTGCAGATCAGGTCCGCAAGACCTTGCTAAATGCAGAGAGTAATACGCTCTCCGCATTTAACATTGCACCAGCAGCTCACAAGAGCTGCTGGTGCAACGCCGCCCCCTGCTGACTCGCGGCCAATCGGCGGCCAGCAGGGAGGGGTCAATCAACTCGATCGTAGTCGATCGGGTTGATTTCCGGTGATTCCTGTCCGCCTGCTCAGAGCAGGCGGACAGGATTATGGAGCAGCGGTCTTTAGACCCCTGCTTCATAACTTGTATTTCTGGCGAGTCTGAAGACTCGCCAGAAACACGGCCCTTCAAGCTCCATACGGAGCTTAATAAATATGGGCCCATGGGTCTGACCTGGGGTCCAATTTGGGTAATGGCTAACTGCAGCTTTCATACAAGATCTTATTCAACATTCCACATTCCCTGATTACCGTCTTGTCATCCCACTTTTACAACAGCATTTGCTGTTCTTTTATCGTTTTACCTTTTATCCACAATACTCTGTTACAAATTAAAAGGTGTTTCCTCTTTTTCCTACAAGTAATAAATGAGCATAACATAAAATGCCTAAATGAGTTTATTTGGCACTAAAATAATAAAGTAGTATATGTTTGCACATTCAGATTGCCAGGTTCAAAAACTGCACTCACTCACACTCCATTTGATCTGGGATAAATTCATTGTACACTTACCTGGTGGGGTTATAAAAAAAAACAAAGCAGAAATGTTCACAAATAAATTATTATGACTAAAAGCTGACAAAGGTGGCTCCAGCATTCTGTATGCTACAATCTGACTGAACATAAATGTTCACTGAAAACAGATGGCATTCAGGAAACTCATTTTGCATCCATATTTTCTGATATTCAGGAAACACATTTCTTAATCAAAATCTATCAGACCAGTTATAAAGCAAAATCATGACTGTTCACTTGAATATACTCTGTCAATAGGAAACAATGAACATTATTTTTCAAAATTTAATATACATCCCCACAATTTTCATACTTTTCCTGAAACTGAAATGAAATATTAGCTGAAAGTGCAGATGCCTTTGCCCCTAATACATATAAATAGCTCTGAGTACATAGGATTTTGACTTTAAAATCATATTCAGTAGAGCACCGGTTTAAAATCAACTAATGTGTTAAGACTGTAGAGTATCCTATCTCCCGTCTTTGAAGCTAAATAATTTATACAGCATAGTAATATTTAGCACTTTGCTGTGAGACTGCTTAAAGCAGCTTCACTGTGTAGCAAATCTTTCTATTCTCAACTTATTTCTGCATTTTAAACTTGCTGCAGCTGTATTTTTATCCTTATGTAACTGTTTTTGTGTCTGTGAGTTTAGTTGCTGGAGCAAGTTACTTTTTCTATGACCTTTATTGATTAGATGCCTTCATAATGTGTATTGTGGTAGACTAACAATTAATTGGATTTGCATAGTAAATCCAAGTGACAAATTATATGCTGGTCGACAAAAGACACAGGCTGCATTGAGTTGATGGGCAGATTGCACTAGCTTTGAGCTGGCACATTCACAACTATTGCACATCCTCAAAAGAATACATCAAATAGCTGACATGATTTATCCGGTCTTTGCAAGGCAATCAGTATTCAAGGATCTTGACAAAGACTCTGAAAGGTTGATCTGATTACAAAGACAAGTCAAGCCATTCTACTCCAATTCAGATACTAAGTTATGATTTTTAGAGTGCAAGTTTTTCTTTTTTCTTTTTACAATCTAGACAGTAATAAAATTGGAACTTTTATATGTATTCTCTTACAGGCATGAAGATATAGCACGTTTTATACCCATCACATTTCCTTGTATTTAAAGAAGCATCTATAGGATGCCATTTTTACTTTTCATATATTAGTAAAAACGTTAGTCCAGAATCCTAGACACATTATTTTGTAATTATTAATCTAATTTTTGTGTTCTATCATTTGGATTTGTTTGGCTGTGTGTATCACCTGCACTTCTCTAATTCTCTGAAGAAAAAAATAAGGCAAACCATTCAATGCCCTTCTATTCCTTGCTGCCATCTCAGTCAATAAAAGTATTATACAGTAGACTTGAGTTTTCCAACTTGGATTCATTAAAAAAAAAAAATCACACATTTGCTGTATTCTTTGCATTTTTTTGTAACCGGAAAAATGAGTAAGAATAAACAAATTCTTGTGTCAAAAATTTAGCTGATTGGTTCATGTGGTTAAAACCAGTAAAGGTGGAAAAGACTTCAAATTTAGTTTTACACTATTCATTAGTGATCCAGCATCGGCCATGTAAGTTGATTGATTCTTTTGTCAGCCAATAAGTATGTAAGCTTCACTTTTGTTTCTGACTATAATAATAATAAAAAAAAAAGTAATTTTTTGTGCAGATGTACCCCAAAGTAAATAAAGGATGAACTGATTTAAATAATAAAAAAAAGACATTTCCAACAACTCCTTAGTTGAATAGTACAAAACAAAATATTTTTTATGTAATAAATGGATATAACCGCTAAGGAAAAGAACAATTGACACAATAGAGTATTAATAATATCAATCACAGTAAATATAAATATGTGTTTAACATAATTACATTTATTGTCACAGTCAAAAAACGGCTATCAATATACATTCAATGACTAAAAGGGAGAGCTCTCATGAAAAATAAAAATAAATATAAGTTAAAGGGACAGTACACTGTAAAATATTTTTTCCATTAATGTATTTTCAGTGACTAGCTGCAGAGTATAAAATAAAAAAAAAGGTTTTCGGCAAAAGAGAAGTTGGGGCAGCTCATGCGCTCCTCGTCCTGGGCCGCCTGGCTCCCTTCCTGGGATGTCCCTGGTGTGGGTTCCTCCCTATCCTCTCCATCCTCCCCCCTTCTATCCCCATGTGCACCCTCTATCCCTTTTCTGAGTGTGCCTGGCCTTGGGGCAGCCCCACTCCCATCCTCCCTTCTAGCTCTCCCCACTCCACTCACTCCCTGACGGGGACCCTGCTGCTCCTCCTGTCCATAATCCTCTCCCTGCAACTCCCCTTCCCTCCTCCCCTCCCGCCCTAGCTCTCCCTGTCATTCTCAAACTTCACACACTCACTCCCACTTCAATCACACACAATCACAACCAAACACTCAGCCTATCACACTGTAAACGATAAATAAAATGTGTGAGGTGTTAGAAAAAAAAAAGTGTTGTGTATTTTGTATATGTGTGTATGCAAAATGTGTGCAATATGTAAAAAAAAGTGTTAGTAAATGTACAGGCTTAACAATTCAAAAATCCGACCTAACTAACTGAATGAAATGCTCCTCTCTCACTGCTCTTACCACTAATCTCTACTCACTGTAGTGTGCTGTAGCTCCAAGAACCAACCAAACACACTAAAGAAAATGGCCACTGCGCATGGGTTTATGTATGAATTTTGAATGGCGTAATTACGTGTTGCATTGCATCTTTTAGAACTGGACGTTGTTTGTTTACGATTCGTAGCCTAATTTGCATAAAACTACACTTTATTGAGACTTTACGTGAACAAAATACTGGCATAAGTACTTGCGACTACTAAAATGTGTATTTGCGCACATCTTAGTTGATCGCCGTTTTTTGCTAATTATGCCAGTTTAGCATCTGACGGCGCAGTATATTGGATAGGTCGAGTTGCAAGGTGAAATTATGGGCAGCGTGGGTTCTCTCACTTGCGCCGAAAACTACGACCTATATCAGATCGTGCCCCTAATGAGGACCTGCTCCAGTTTTTCATATGCAGGGAGGGGGGAGTAAAGTCACTTAGCGTGTGAGCACCCGTTAATGTCCAAGGTGTAGGGAAATCAGAATACACACTCCTGTTCAATCCTCAATCGGATACAGGTGGGATATTCCCCTACGCACACACTCAGCTGCTCGGTCTTCCTCTATGTCACCCAAAATAATGCTGGTACAACTTACGGAGTCGGCCCGTCCACAGGGGGTATCACCGGATGAATGCAACCTCTCAATTTCTCCAGTCGTGAACTGCTCCCCTCATGGGTCCTCTCCTCGTTCAGCAATCTTGGCGTGTGACGTCACCCAGAATCCGACCACCAGCTAGCCACTCCTCCAAAGACGCCACTCCTCTCCGCGGCTCGGTGTGTGTGAGTGCAGATCAGGTATAAAGCTTTAGGCAATGCTGAATAATCCGCTGTGCATGCTCGGTCCCAGAGACTGAATACTTGTATAGTGAAATAAGCTGCACCAGCAGTATTTGAGCAATTAAAAAGTTTTATTGACAGTTCATAAAACTTCAAACTGAAGCATAAAACTCGAGTGTCAAAGAAGTGCCTTAGGAATACACACAATGAACTGATTGCTGACGCATTTCAGCCCTTCTGGCCGTAATCGTAGCAGTTTAATTGCTCAAATACCGCTGGTGCAGCTTATTTCACTATACAGGGAGGGGGGAGTGTTTGCTCTTTTTGTTTTCCCAGCCCATTTCAGTGGGTGTCCCAGACTAACCTCATCAACAGTGCTAAACTGGGAGCCTCTAAGTAAGTTTTTAAAAGATTTTATACTGGATGTTTATATCAGTATCTGTGTATATTCTTCTTTACAGTAGTGTCTATTACATGTAGTTATATGAAAATTGGTGTATACTGTCCCTTTAAGCAATGCATAGTATGAGACAAATGCTGCTTTAGCATTTTTTAGCATTTAAAGGGATAGAAAGATAAAACATTAAATATGTATGGGTGCATTTCAATTACCAAAAAGGCTTTAATAAAAGTTGCTAGGATACTCGAAAACAAATATAAATATATATATAGGGAGTGCAGAATTATTAGGCAAGTTGTATTTTTGAGGATTAATTTTATTATTGAACAACAACCATGTTCTCAATGAACCCAAAAAACTCATTAATATCAAAGCTGAATAGTTTTGGAAGTAGTTTTTAGTTTGTTTTTAGTTATAGCTATTTTAGGGGGATATCTGTGTGTGCAGGTGACTATTACTGTGCATAATTATTAGGCAACTTAACAAAAAAACAAATATATACCCATTTCAATTATTTATTTTTACCAGTGAAACCAATATAACATCTCAACATTCAGAAATATACATTTCTGACATTCAAAAACAAAACAAAAACAAATCAGTGACCAATATAGCCACCTTTCTTTGCAAGGACACTCAAAAGCCTGCCATCCATGGATTCTGTCAGTGTTTTGATCTGTTCACCATCAACATTGCGTGCAGCAGCAACCACAGCCTCCCAGACACTGTTCAGAGAGGTGTACTGTTTTCCCTCCTTGTAAATCTCACATTTGATGATGGACCACAGGTTCTCAATGGGGTTCAGATCAGGTGAACAAGGAGGCCATGTCATTAGATTTTCTTCTTTTATACCTTTTCTTGCCAGCCACGCTGTGGAGTACTTGGACGCGTGTGATGGAGCATTGTCCTGCATGAAAATCATGTTTTTCTTGAAGAATGCAGACTTCTTCCTGTACCACTGCTTGAAGAAGGTGTCTTCCAGAAACTGGCAGTAGGACTGGGAGTTGAGCTTGACTCCATCCTCAACCCGAAAAGGCCCCACAAGCTCATCTTTGATGATACCAGCCCAAACCAGTACTCCACCTCCACCTTGCTGGCGTCTGAGTCAGACTGGAGCTCTCTGCCCTTTTCCAATCCAGCCACGGGCCCATCCATCTGGCCCATCAAGACTCACTCTCATTTCATCAGTCCATAAAACCTTAGAAAAATCAGTCTTGAGATATTTCTTGGCCCAGTCTTGACGTTTCAGCTTGTGTGTCTTGTTCAGTGGTGGTCGTCTTTCAGCCTATCTTACCTTGGCCATGTCTCTGAGTATTGCACACCTTGTGCTTTTGGGCACTCCAGTGATGTTGCAGCTCTGAAATATGGCCAAACTGGTGGCAAGTGGCATCTTGGCAGATGCACGCTTGACTTTTCTCAGTTCATGGGCAGTTATTTTGCGCCTTGGTTTTTCCACATGCTTCTTGCGACCCTGTTGACTATTTTGAATGAAACGCTTGATTGTTCGATGATCACGCTTCAGAAGCTTTGCAATTTTAAGAGTGCTGCATCCCTCTGCAAGATATCTCACTATTTTTGACTTTTCTGAGCCTGTCAAGTCCTTCTTTTGACCCATTTTGCCAAAGGAAAGGATGTTGCCTAATAATTATGCACACCTGATATAGGGTGTTGATGTCATTAGACCACACCCCTTCTCATTACAGAGATGCACATCACCTAATATGCTTAATTGGTAGTAGGCTTTCGAGCCTATACAGCTTGGAGTAAGACAACATGCATAAAGAGGATGATGTGGTCAAAATACTCATTTGCCTAATAATTCTGCACTCCCTGTATATATATATATATATATATATATATATATATATAAAAATACCCCCATCCAAAATATAATCTACCTTCACTTGATCACTCGCGGTCTTATAGGGAAGGTTATAAAAGATGGACGAATACATTGTTCTAGTAAATTTGACTAAGATATGATAATCAGGAGCCAAATTTGTTTTAATACCAGCAATTTCAGCCACAATACTAAAGCGCACAGAAAAAAATGCCATACACTCGATCCCTTACATAATGAGAGTACAAATTCCAAACTTTCTTTATGAAATCTATATTAAATAAAAATGTGTGGTGGTGAACAATTTTTCCCAAATTCCAACACTCTCTAAACAGTGCTGGCTGCCCCAAATAATTTACAATACCATGAAAAAGAAGGATTGAGTGAAATAAACGGTCAATCAAAGAGGGACACAGGCTGCACTTATTCAGAGTTTTTATTACTATGTAGCTCTGAACAACCAACAATCAGGACGTCTACCCTCCACCCTATTCCTTTTAAGCGATATACACACCCAATAAAATACACAGGTATTTGAACAGGCTGGCCAGCTTACTGTATAATTGATAATCTTATATCAAACTCACATACACATATACAATGTATCAACTTCAATTGCAAATAAAACTGAGGGGAAGAGAGTTAAACTTATGTATCATCATAGTCCGTATATTATTACGGGGCCCCAAAGTTGCAGCTGTTACAAACAAGGTAGATGTTCAATATCCAGGCTCTTAAGTGTATACACACGCTCTGGTTCTAAACACAATTCCTTTATACCAACACGATGTGACAGCTTGATTGCAAAGTTCATACTTGTTGCTTCATACTGTGAAAAAACTTGTGAGTGATATGCATGCGGTCTCTCAGAAGATAAACGCACAATGTACCCTGGCGGGACAGACCCGGCTGTCAGCCGCAAGACTTTAAAGCCAAAACAAAGGACGATTTACTCAGTACCTGTTTTGCAGTTTAGGCGATTCAAGAGTCTTTGTTACTGCAATTGGGCTGCTTCACTTGCTTACCGCCATGTACCCTTCAGCGTTTCCCTTTGAAATCCGAATGCCGCTGGCTCTGTTCTCAGCTGTTCACCTGTTGTGCTTACTCAATCTTTCTTTATGAAATGACTATATGTCTGAAATGGATGCCCTTTCATGTTGTCGCAACTTGCCCTAAATGGCAATAAAACACAGAGTAGTGTCTCTCTTTTTAACCACCACTTGCACCGCCGGATTGGATTCATAGAAGTGTAAATTAATTACTGAATTGTACAGACCCATTGTACAGACCCCGGAACACAATGCTCTTTCATTCTTTAATATGAATCTTAGCAGTTGAATCTGGATAATTGTGTCCCTGTGCTTCTCTATCCTCTTTGCACGTTTTCCTACATTGCACAGTTAGATAGATAGATAGATAGATAGATAGATAGATAGATAGATATTAGATTACACACATAGCTCCTCAGCAATATTTAGTTAGGGTTTCGCTCATCTAATGGGAGTTATTTTTTTTTTTTAAATCTTTATTAGAAAAATTATATAAAATGTACAGAAAAAATAAGAAAGTGAGCAAAACTTCACACACATATCAAGAAAAAAATCATCTGGGATATCATTACATCTATAAGATAAATAACCATCACCAATTTATAATACCTCCCTATTCCTCCTTCTTTCACTTCGCTCTCTTTCCATTATAATTCAACAACGTTCTTTGGTCAAAAACGCTAACTTACTTCTTACTATTGTCTTATGATTTCAGATAAATATGGAGCCTGTCCCCTTTCCACCCATCCCCGCCCCTCCTAACAAAAAAACAACAACAACAACAACAAAAAAGGAGAAAAAAGAAAAAAAGGGAGGGGGCAAATTAACCCAGTGCTTCCCCACTTCCCATGGACAGTGGGATTATTTGTGATATATTTAACACAGCATCTTCCCCCATATACTTAATAAATTCCAGCCATGTTTTCTTGTAACTCAAGACATTTGCTTCGTTGTAAAATTTAGTATCATAGGCCTCCAGGAACGCCTGTCTGAGTAACTTTTTTTTAACTGCTCCTATGGAGCGGATCTTGTTATTGACCCAGTTTACATAGAGTAAGGATCTCGTTAAGATTATAACCCATTGTATAAATTTAGTGTTTGCCCCTCAGTTAACCTCCTTATTTAAGAAGATAGAGTTTTCTCCCAATAAATGAATCTTCTTCTTTGTAACCATAAGAAGGAAATACTCGATTTTACCCCACATCTGTCTAACCTTGGGACATGAAAACACCATGTGTATTATAGATGGATCTACCTCCCCACATTTTACGCATTTGTTGTCAATTAATTTATTCCATGTTTGTGCCCATCTTGGGGTAATATAATCAAAGTGTATTAATCTGAAGTGAGATTCTCTAAAATTAGCTGACTTGTAATATTCTTGATAATTTCAAAACTCTTGGGAATAATCACACTAGTACTAAGGTTATAATTGCCCCACCTATTAGTATATTCTATAATAGCTCTCTCTGTCTCTGGGGTTTGTAATATACCATATAGAATAGATAAAAGACCCTTTTTAACTCTTGGACAATCTAGGATTGGATGTTTATGAACAATTCTTGGTTCTTTGCCTAACATTTGCAACAGATAGTGTTTTGCCTGTAAAAAGTAAAACTTGTCTGATAGTGGCACTTCATATTTCAACTGAAACTCCCTGAAATTATATGGACGTATCAATAAAGGATTAATCAGTTGATTTATATATATATAACATTTTTAAGCCTCCAACGATGAAATACCTCAAAACTTAAGCCTGGAATGAATCTAGAATTTCCCAGGAGGGGCAAGTTTTTAGTAATCGTATGCCCATGGCCTACCAATCTCATTGCATCCTCCAAGCAGTTATGATGTCTTTATAAAAAGGGTGTGTTCGGATTCTGAAGCCAAGTTCCCTGTCTGAAGCATTTAAAATGAATGGCAAAGATAATGGAGCACAAACTGCATCCTCTATTTCACGATTCGAAAAATTATCCACATGTATTAACCAGACTAATGGATATCTTATGCTGCATTATTGTAGTTTTTTAAGTTAGAGAGGGCCAATCCCCCTTTAGAGATTGGAAGATATAATTTTTCTAATCTAATCCTTGGCTTTTTCCCTTTTCACAAAAAGTGCCGGAGTTCTTTCAAAAAATTACAAATATCTATGTCTTTTATCATTATTGGGAGCATTCTAATGAGATAGAGAATTCTGGGTAAAATAAACATTTTAGATACTGCCACCCTTACCGTTAATGAGAGCGGCATATTAACCCATTGTTTCAATCTTTCAACATTATGTTGAAGAGCTGGAGTAATATTTAATTCATACCATTTAGCTGGATTAGATGATAGATAAATTCCCAAATAAATTAATTTCTGGGTTTCTATAAATTGATATATTTGAATATCCACTGGTATCTTTAACCATAAAATTTTGGATTTAGAGTATCTGATTTTATAACCTCCATAAGAATCCAGTATATGTATTATACCCTTAACATATTTACCTGGGGATGAAACAAACATTAGGAGATCATCCGCAAAAAGGGAGATTTCTACACTTTCTTTGCCAATCTCAGAACCTACCAAAAAACTCCTAAGAAGAATGGCCAGTGGCTCCAGTATTAGATCAAAAATCAATGGGGACATGGGACAGCCCTGCCTTGTACCCCTCTTCAAGGGGAAAGGGGATGATAGGTAGCTATTAACTAAAACTGAAGCTTCTGAATCAGAATATACATTCGCTATTAATCCCAAAAACCCACCCTCAAAACCATATCTAGCCAATACTTCCATCATAAATGCCCACTCGACTCTGTCAAAGGCCTTCTCTGCATCCAAAGATAGCAGGAAGGCCTCCGGCAGAACCGAGTCCTTCTCCTCACCACTGTGACTTCTGTACTTAGAGATTACTTGAAGTATCTTCCTTATATTAATTTCTGGGGTTCTCCCCATTACAAACCCCGCCTGATCTATATGATCATCTAATGGGAGGTATACCTGCGTGGTAGTTGTCAACCAGCACAATACTGAGTTCACTGAAACCTCCTCCTGCAGCAGTAACTCCAGTACCGCCGCCATTTTGATTCCCTGCCCCTCGCTCAGCGCGCAATACAGTGATTCATAGGCACGCTAAACTGGAGGTACTGTTGTGTTGCCAGAGATGGGCCCCGCTAAGAGGTATTTGGTTAGTGCTCTGTACTCTCCAGCACCTGAACCCGATGCTTACTAGCTGGCCCCGGGCTACAGCAACAAACATGGAACCTCCTTTTTAGCGTATAAAGGTTCCTTTGCAGGAGGAAGGTGAAGAAGGGAGGTGTTTGTGAGAAGACTTCTCAGTTAACCCCAAGAGAGCTACTGTTTGGATAGAGGGATGTCTTTAAAATATGAGTAGTGGCACAAGAACACGCTATGGGAGTTAGTCTCAGACCCGCCACAGGTGTCGCAGGGACCAGTCCCATGCCTCCTCCTGTTGATTCAACATTATACTCCATATATTTATATCCTCTGCTGTCACATGTACAGCACTGGATTGGCTATCTATTGGAAGCAGTTCTTTATGTTTTTCTCATGCTTCTTGACGATCTTGTTAGCTATGAGATATTATGTATCTGTCTAATTCAAATACATATGCAAATTTCTATCCCGCCCACTACATTGTATGTGATGAATATAGGTTTAATGATTCTATTGTCATTTCAGATCATATTGCACATACACAGCATAATAGAATTATTGAAAATTGTCTTGGAATACTCACAAACATAATGCCACTATTGCACTTTATCAAGTCCTTTTAAATGCTGAATTTGATAAAAGTACAAAAAGGGTGATTTTCCAGATATACTATCCATTCTTTTTCCAGTACAGAAATGTCATAATTTTTTATTGTTTCATTGTTAAAAAATTATATACTGGGAGTTGAAAAACAGCTGAAAAACACAATTGACAAGCCTGTTATCGGCCCACAGTAACAGTGCAACATAAAATGGTCTGACGCATAATTATTTTTTTGTAGCTTTATGCCCCTTTAATCTTATGTTTAGCATCTTAACCTAAAGTATTATATTGCACTCAAAATCACTGTATTTACATTGGCTGCATAATATAGCACTTTATTTAATTCACCTAATATATCACTAAATTTAAACTTCCCTATATATAACTGTAATTTATACAGGTGTATTCATACTAGCTGTACAAAATATTTCTGAATTTACAGCATCTTATCCAGTAAACGTTAAAACAACAACAAATGTCTGTTGCTTTCCTCTTGTTTATATAGACCACCTTTTTATTGATGGTTTGTTTTATGGGTTTATTGTAATTGCTGTTGTTAAAAACAATTTCCATAAAAAGATAAATGCTTTCAGTTTTGCATTACTATGACTCATTAATGATTAGGCATGATTTACTTAGAGCTTAGTCTTGAAGGGAATGTAAACTACTAAAACGCTTTGTCCTTCAGTCTTCCAGACAATAAGTAATGCATAGCTTTGCTCATATTCTCATAGAGACAGAAATGCACAGGGGGACGAGACTCATCTGTGGATTACTCAATTTATATGTAGCTGACTTTGATTGCTATGGCCTACCAGGGGCCTTGATAAAAAGTGATTTAGAATGTAATACAATGAGTTTTTTAACTTAGTACAAATCAATAAATCAAATTGACTTTAGTTGTTATAGAAGTTTTTATCCAATCAAAGTTTGAGATTTAAGGCCCTGCTCTTCATTAGATTCTAGATAGAGATGCACCAAATGTTAGATTTCTGTATTCATATTGACTGGGAAGGGCCACGTTCACTTAAATTGAAAGGCAATCAATTCTGTTGCTGTTTTTTTTTTTTGTATGGCAAAGTTACTTACATTTCCTCCAGCTGGTTATTAGCCTTAAGGGCCACCTGCTGAACTTCAGCACGGAGAATTCATTTCTCGCTCTCCTTTTTATTTTGGAAGGAGGGGAGTGGGGAAATATTGACTTGTGTGATAATTTCAGTTGGATGATTAAATTTGGCCTCTTAGGCCCCAAGCTAAAAATTCATTTCACATGACTAGTTCCCTTTTCAAATGCTATCAAGCAATTTTGTGTTCTGCCACTGTTAATATTACAGATACTTATTGCCCTTTTGCTTTAATAAACCATAGAATTACTACTCTAGTTTCAATTCCCTACAGTAGCTCTTGGCTATTTGGACATAATGTTCATAATCTGTGTGTGCCCCTTTAAGTAATGAATATAGCTCAGTATCTAAGCCGTCTAACCTGTTTGTACCTTATCTGACATTGAATCAACAGCGGTCTTAATTAAACATGCTGTTAGTTTCTTGCTTATCTTGGGGCTGGATGCTGTAAATAGAAATATTATATTTTACTGTGTTTTGAGCTGCAGACATTTTTTTCCAATTATATTCATATTTTTTTTAGCCACCTGCAAAACCCAGTTAGACAGATATCTGTATGCGTAGCCATTTTGTATAAATGTATAGCATTATGTGATACATTTATTTTAGAAATATTTTTGCATGTAAAACTTGTAGAGTAACTTCTAGTGTGTTCAGTTTGGCTCATTTTATATACAGAATCTTTTAGTAATATCTTTTATTCATGCATCAAGGGTTTAGCTATATACTTATGCAAATAGGTTGGTTCATCTCAAAGGACTTTCTGTATTTAGCATCTACTATATCCTCTCATGCAAATAGAATCTGTATGGAATATATTGAATAACATTGAATTAAGACTGTTTGCTATTTGTCCTACATTTGAATTCCCCTGACAGACCCTTTATAATCAAACCATACCAATTAAAAGGTGGCTTCTGTCAAATATACATTGCACTAATTGAACCTCATACTAACCTGAAATGTTTAAGGGCTATGCCAGTGACCCATATGAATCACAGAAAGAGAGAAGGCAATAGACTGCTATTAGTAGACTAAGAATAATATATTATTATCCTTATAAAAGTGGGAATACTCATAATTGTTCCTTGGGAGGGGGGAAAGTGTGGAGATGGCACAAACAAATACAGTGGCCCCTAGTTATCAAGCCGTCAACCTCAAATATGCTGGAATTCCGCAGCATATTTGTGGCGAGGCTTATTTGCCTAAATTATCAAGCCCTACACACCAGCAAAAGTAGAATATAGTGATGTAAGTTTCGATCCGCCGGACTCAGTCTGACACAGATCGATTCTTACATCACTCCAGATGTTCCGCACACAAGTTCGGCACAATCTGACTACTTTTGCTAGTTATCAAAAAACTAGCAGGTATGCTCGGCACTTTTCCGGCCCAGCGTACCTGGTTTTCAATCCGCCGCCATGGAGGCTGCGGATCCCATAGGAATCAATGGGAGTCTGACCATAGCGAAAGTTCATGTTCGCTGCTGCCCGACATCCCATTGATTCCTATGGGAGCTGTCTACACCTAACACCCTAACATGTACCCTGAGTCTAAACACCCCTAATCTGTCCCCCCCTACACCGCCGAAATTAAATTAATTTATTACCCCCTAAACTGCACCTCCCGGAGCCCACCGCCACTCTAATAAACTGATTAACCCCTAAACTGCCACTCCCGGACCCCGCCGCCACTATAATAAATATGTTAACCCCTAAACCGCCCCTCCCGGACCCCGCCGCAACTATAATATATATGTTAACCCCTAAACCGCCGCTCCCGGACCCCGCCGCCACCTACATAATACCTATTAACCCCTATCCTGCCCCCCCCCTACACCGCCGCCACTATAATAAATTTATTAACCCCTATTCTGCCCCCCCTAAACCGCCACAACTATAATAAAAGTATTAACCCCTAAACCTAAGTCTAACCCTAACCCTAACACCCCCCTAACTTAAATATTAATTAAATACATCTAAATATTATAACTCTTATTAACTAAATTAATCCTATTTAAAACTAAATACTTACCTTTAAAAAAAACCTAATATAGCTACAATATAAATAATAATTATAATGTATCTATTTTAGGATTTATTTTTATTTTACAGGCAAATATCTATTTATTTTAACTAGGTAAAATAGCTATTAAACAGTTATTAACTATTTAATAGCTACCTAGTTAAAATAAAGAGAAATTTACCTGTAAAATAAAAACTAACCTAAGTTACAATTACACCTAACACTACACTATCATTAAATAAATTATTCCTATTTAAAACTAAATACTTACCTGTAAAATAAACCCTAAGATAGCTACAATGTAATTAATAATTACATTGTAGCTATTTTAGGATTTATATTTATTTTACAGGCAACTTTGTATTTATTTTAGCTAGTTAGAATAGTTATTAAATAGTTATTAACTATTTAATAACTACCTAGCTAAAAGAAACACAAAATTACCTGCAAAATAAATCCTAAGCTAAGTTACAATTAAACCTAACACTACACTATCATTAAATTAATAAAATAAATTACCTACAAATAACTACAATTAAATACAATTAAATAAACTAACTAAAGCACAAAAAAATAAAAAAAAATAACACCTAGATTTAGAGTTTTGCGTTAGAAGGGGTGCGTTAGCTACGCGTGTTCCCCCCCCCCGCACCTTTTAAATACCGCTGGTATTTAGAGTTCTCTGAAGGGCTGCGTTAGGCTCCAAAAAGGGAGCATAGAGCATAATTTACCGCCACTGCAACTCTAAATACCAGCGTTGCTTACGGACGTGGCCAGCTTCAAAAATGTGCTTGTGCACGATATCCTCATAGGAAACAATGGGGCAGATTGAGCTGAAAAAAAACCTAACACCTGCAAAAAAGCAGCGTTCAGCTCCTAACACAGCCCCATTGTTTAATATGGGGAAACACTTCCTAAGTCTGCACCTAACACCCTAACATAAACCCTGAGTCTAAACAACCTAACCTTACACTTATTAACCCCTAATCTGCCGTCCCCGCTATCGCTGACCCCTGCATATTATTATTAACTCCTAATCTGCCGCTCCGTACACCGCTGCAACCTACATTATACCTATGTACCCCTAATCTGCTGCCCCTAACATCGCCGACCCCTATATTATATTTATTAACCCCTAATCTGCCCCCCCCAATGTTGCCACTACCTACCTACACTTATTAACCCCTAATCTGCCGAATGGACCTCGCCGCCACTATAATAAATGTACTAACCCCTAAACCACCTCACTCCCGACTCAAAAACCCTATAATAAATAGTATTTACCCCTAATCTGCCCTCCCTAACATCGCCAAAACCGAAATTCAAGTATTAACCCTTAATCTGCCGACCGGACCTCGCCGCTACTCTTATAAATGTATTAACCCCTAAAGCTAAGTCTAACCCTAACCCTAACACCCCCTAAGTTAAATATAATTTAAATCTAACGAAATAAAATAAATCTTATTAAATAAATTAATCCTATTTAAAGCTAAATTCTTACCTGTAAAATAAACCCTAATATAGCTACAATATAAAGAATAATTATATTGTAGCCGTTTTAGCATTTATATTTATTTTACAGGCAACTTTGTATTTATTTTAACTAGGTACAATAGCTATTAAATAGTTAATAACTATTCAATAGCTACCTAGTTAAAATAATTACAAAATTACCTGTAAAATAAATCCTAACCTAAGTTATAATTAAACCTAACACTACACTATCAATAAATTAATTAACTAAACTATCTACAATTATCTACAATTAAATCAACTAAACTAAATTACAAAAAACAAACAAACACTAAATTACAAAAAATAAAAAAAGATTACAAGAATTTTAAACTAATTACACCTACTCTAAGGCCCCTAACAAAATAACAAAGCCCCCCAAAATAAAAAAATGCCCTACCCTATTCTAAAATGAAAAGTTAATAGCTCTTTTACATTACCAGCCCTTAAAAGGGCCTTTTGAGGGGCATGCCCCAAAGAAAACAGCTCTTTTGCATTTAAAAAAAACATACAATACCCCTCCCCAACATAACAACCCACCACCCACATACCCCTAATCTAACCCAAACACCCCTTAAAAAACCTAACATTAAGCCTGTTCCGATCAGCCAATAGAATGTGAGCTCAATCTGATTGGCTGATTGAATCCTACCTTAATTCCGATTGGCTGATAGAATCCTATCAGCCAATCGGAATTCGAGGGACGCCATCTTGGATGACGTCACTTAAAGGAACCTTCATTCGTCGGGAGTCGCCGGAAGAAGAGGATGGATCCGCGTCGGCTGTTTCAAGATGGTCCTGCTCCGCGCCGAATGGATGAAGATAGAAGACGCCGCCTGGATGAACATGTCTACCGGTCCGGATGTCCTCTTCTTGCCGGATAGGATGAAGACTTCGGACCCTCTTCTGGACCTCTTCTTGCCGGATAGGATGAAGACTTCGGACCCTCTTCTGGACGGATCAGTGATACCCGGCGTGGTGAAGATAAGGTAGGGAGATCTTCAGGGGCTTAGTGTTAGGTTTTTAAGGGGTGTTTGGGTTAGATTAGGGGTATGTGGGTGTTGGGTTGTAATGTTGGGGGGGGGTATTGTATGTTTTTTTTAAATGCAAAAGAGCTGTTTTCTTTGGGGCATTCCCCGCAAAAGGCCTTTTTAAGGGCTGGTAAGGTAAAAGAGCTATTAACTTTTTATTTTAGAATAGGGTAGGGCATTTTTTTATTTTGGGGGGCTTTGTTATTTTTTTAGGGGGCTTAGAGTAGGTGTAATTAGTTTAAAATTCTTGTAATCTTTTTTATTTTTTGTAATTTAGTGTTTGTTTTTGATGTAATTTAGTTTAGTTGATTTTATTGTAGATAATTGTAGATAGTTTAGTTAATTAATTTATTGATAGTGTAGTGTTAGGTTTAATTGTAACTTAGGTTAGGATTTATTTTACAGGCAATTTTGTAATTATTTTAACTAGGTAGCTATTAAATAGTTATTAACTATTTTATAGTTATTGCACCTAGTTAAAATAAAAACAAAGTTGCCTGTAAAATAAATATAAATGCTAAAATGGCTACAATATAATTATTTGTTATATTGTAGCTATATTAGGGTTTATTTTACAGGTAAGTATTTAGCTTTAAATAGGATTAATTTATTTAATAAGATTTACAGTATTTTATTTCATTAGATTTAAATTATATTTAACTTAGGGGGGGTGTTATGGTTAGGGTTAGACTTAGCTTTAGGGGTTAATACATTTATTAGAGTAGCGGCAAGGTCCGGTCGGCAGATTAGGGGTTAATAAGTGTAGTTAGGTAGCGGCGACGTTGGGGGGGGGCAGATTAGGGGTTAATAAATATAATGTAGGTGTCGGTGATGTTAGGGGCAGCAGATTAGGGGTACATAGGTATAATGTAGGTTGCGGCGATGTACGGAGCGGCAGATTAGGGGTTAATAATATGCAGGGGTCAGGGATAGCGGGGACGGCAGATTAGGGGTTAATAAGTGTAAGGTTAGGTTGTTTAGACTCATGTTAGGGTGTTAGGTGCAGACTTAGGAAGTGTTTCCCCATATTAAAACCAAAGTACCCCCTAACATTATAACCAACCCCCCAAAATAAAAAAACCCTACCTGAAAAAAAAGCCTAATCTACTAATTGCTTGAAAAAGGGCATTTGTTTGGGCATTACCCTTAAAAGGGCATTCAGCTCTTTTTTAGCCCATAAAAATAAAAAGCCCTAATCTTAATAAAAAACACTACCCCAAAAATAGGTACTTATCGTTGCTGAAGTCCAGCGATCCATCTTCTTCCCGGTGGCAAAAGGTCTTCATCCAGGCAGTGTTGGCGATGTGGGGGGTGGGGGTTTAGGGGTTAATAGGTTTATTTTAGTAGTAGCGATGTGGGGGGACAGCGGTTTAGAGGGTTAATAGGTTTATGTTAGGAGTCACAATGTGGGGTGACAATGGTTTGGGGTTAATAGGTTTATTTTAGTAGTCACAATGTGGGGGGGACAGCGGTTTAGGGGTTAATAGGTTTATTTTAGTAGTCCCGATGTGGGGGGATGGTGGTTTAGGTGTTATGAGGTTTTTTTTTGTAGTCGTGATGTGGGGGATGGCGGTTTAGGGGTTAATAGGTTTATTTTAGTAGTTGCAATGTGGGGGGTGGCAATTTAGGGGTTAATAGGTTTATTTTAGTACTCGTGATGTGGGGAGATGGTGGATTAGAGGTTAATAGATTTATTTTAGTAGTTGTGATGTGGGGGGACGGAGGTTTAGGGGTCAATAGGTTTATTTTAGTAGTCTCAATGCGGGTGGATGGCAGTTTAGGAGTTAATAGGTATATTTTAGTAGTCGCGATGTAGGGGGTGGCAGTTTAGGGTTTAATATATTTATTTTAGTAGTCGCGATGTGGGGGCATGGAAGTTTAGGAGTTAATAGGTATAGTTTAGTAGTCGCAATGTGGGGGGTGGCGGTTTAAGGTTTAATAGGTATATTTTAGTAGTCGCAATGTGGGGGCAGCAGTTTAGGGGTTAATAGGTTTATTTTATTATTTGTGATGTGGATGGGATGGTAGTTTAGGGGTTAATAGGTATACTCAAAGAACACAAGTCTCATGAGGCAAGAAGCACATCCGGGTGCACCGGAAGGAAAACTGAAGGCTAACTATATTTTAGTATTGACGATGTGGGGAGATGGTGGTTTAGGGGTAAATAGAGTTATTTAGTGTTGGCGATGTCGGGGGATGTGGGGGGATGGCGGTTAAGGGGTTAATCCTTTATTTTATTAGTTGTGATGCGGGGGAATGGTGGTTTAGGGGTTAATAGTGTAGTTTATGGGTGTTAGTGTACTTTGTAACATATTTTTTGTAACATACTTTTTTGTTTTGCAAAATCCATTACTACAGGTCTTTGAATGCGGAACATATCGTTGCGGTATAGGCCATAACGATCGTGGTAAAGCCATACCACGTGACTTATAATACAGAGTAGCTGACCATTCCGCACGCAAATACCATTTTTTAAGCTGTAAAGCCATACTGCACAACTTGTAGTCCTGGTCGTAGTGCAGTAAATGTTCTGGAATTACAGTTTATCTTAAAATGTTACACAGCTACTTGCTTTTATTGATTTTATATTGCTCTTGAGAGAGACTAAAAGTTGAAACGCGTTGAGCATAAATGAATATCTTTTTATCAAAGTTGGAAGACTGTTGATATTCTTCTTTGCTGGATCAAGCTGGATTCTCCTATTTATGGAGTAATTAAGGTAGGAAAATTCTGATTGGCTGATGGAATGAGCCAATCAGATTCAAGTTCAATCTGATTGGCTGATTGGATCAGCCAATCAGATTGAGCTTGCATTCTATTGGCTGATCGGAACAGCCAATAGAATGCGAGCTCAATCTGATTGGCTGATCCAATCAGCCAATCGGATTGAACTTGAATCTGATTGGCTGATTCTATCAGCTAATCAGAATTTTCCTACCTTAATTCCGATTGGCTGATAGAATCCTATCAGCCAATCGGAATTTGAGGGACGCCATCTTGGATGAGGTCCCTTAAAGGAACCTTCATTCTTCAGTTGGACGTCGCAAGAAGAAGATGGATCCGTTCGTCATTGGATGAAGATAGAAGATGCCGCTTGGATCAAGATGGTTGCCGGTCTGGATCTCCTCTTCTTCCCGGATAGGATGAAGACTTTGGAGCCTCTTCTGGACCTCTTCAGCCGCCGCTTGATAGAAGATTTCAGCCAGATTATGGATCGCCAGCCCCCGCTTGGGCTTGGATGAAGACTTTGGAGGATGGATCAGTGAACCTGGCATGGTGAAGATAAGGTAGGAAGATCTTCAGGGGCTTAGTGTTAGGTTTATTTAAGGGGGGTTTGGGTTAGATTAGGGGTATGTGGGTGGTGGGTTGTAATGTTGGGGGGGTATTGTATGGTTTTTTTTACAGGCAAAAGAGCTGAATTATTTGGGGCATGCCCCGCAAATGGCCCTTTTCAGGGCTGGTAAGGTAAAAGAGCTTTGAACTTTTTTAATTTAGAATAGGGTAGGGCATTTTTTTATTTTGGGGGGCTTTGTTATTTTATTAGGGGGCTTAGAGTAGGTGTAATTAGTTTAAAATTGTTGTAATATTTTTCTAATGTTTGTAAATATTTTTTTATTTTTTGTAACTTAGTTCTTTTTTATTTTTTGTACTTTAGTTAGTTTATTTCATTGTATTTATTTGTAGGTATTGTATTTAATTAATTTATTAATAGTGTAGTGTTAGATTTAATTGTAGGTAATTGTAGGTAGTTTATTTAATTTATTTATTGATAGTGTAGTGTTAGGTTTAATTGTAACTTAGGTTAGGATTTATTTTACAGGTAATTTTGTAATTATTTTAACTATTTTAGCTATTAAATAGTTATTAACTATTTAATAGCTATTGTACCTGGCTAAAATAATTACAAAGTTGCCTGTAAAATAAATATAAATCCTAATATAGCTACAATATAATTATAATTTATATTGTAGCTATATTAGGATTTATTTTACAGGTAAGTATTTAGCTTTAAATAGGAATAATTTATATAATAAGAGTTAATTTATTTCGTTAGATTTAAATTATATTTAATTTAGGGGGGTGTTAGGGTTAGACTTAGCTTTAGGGGTTAATCCATTTATTAGAGTAGCGGCGAGATCTGGTCGGCAGATTAGGGGTTAATTATTGTAGGTAGCTGGCGGCGACGTTGTGGGGGGCAGATTAGGGGTTAATAAATATAATATAGGGGTCGGCGGTGTTAGGGGCAGCAGATTAGGGGTACATAGGGATAACATAGGTTGCGGCGGTGTACGGAGCGGCAGATTAGGGGTTAATAATAATATGCAGGGGTCAGCGATAGCAGGGGTGGCAGATTACGGGTTAATACATATAATATAGGGGTCGGCGGTGTTAGGGGCAGCAGATTAGGGGTACATAGGTATAATGTAGGTTGCGGCAATGTACGGAGCAGCAGATTAGGGGTTAAAAAATTTTAATAGAGTGGCCGCGATGTGGGGGACCTCGGTTTAGGGGTACATAGGTAGTTTATGGGTGTTAGTGTACTTTAGAGCACAGTAGTTAAGAGCTTTATAAACCGGCGTTAGCCCAGAAAGCTCTTAACTACTGACTTTTTTCTGCGGCTGGAGTTTTGTCGTTAGATTTCAGCCACGACTCTAAATACCGGCGTTAGAAAGATCCCATTGAAAAGATAGGATACGCAAATGGCATAGGGGGATCTGCGGTATGGAAAAGTCGCGGCTGCAAAGTGAGCGTTAGACCCTTTCCTGACTGACTCCAAATTCCAGCGGGCGGTAAAAACCAGCGTTAGGAGCCTCTAACGCTGGTTTTGACGGCTACCGCCATACTCTAAATCTAGGCCTTGGTTTGTGATAAATGTGGAATTGCTATAATTTTACTGTTCACCTGTGTTCATGTAAAGTATGCAAATATGTTTTGGTACCTTTTTTTTTTCTTAGTGAAGTATTGTTGCCACGTTTCTTGTGCATCTCTGTTGTACATACTGTGGGGCTTGACATGGGGTGTCCCATGTAAAGAGCTCACAGGGGAATGTGTAATGTGTAGTGCTAGATTATAAGTGGAGTGTTAATTTATCGATAATTAATCAGCCATTACAAGTGGCTGTTTTTTTTGGTAGCAATTAACAGTTATAAAATTAACCAGATATCAGATCTCTGGTTAATTTTATAAATCTGCCCCAAATGGCCCTAAATACTGTGTAGTGTATTTTATTAAAAAATAAAGATGGCAGCATCTTTACTTTTTAATAAAATTACTGCAATAGGCAATATTTTGGGGTTAAAATTGGTGGGAGTGGGGTGTTAGAAAAAAAATGGCAATTAAAAGTGTGTTCCCAGTAAATATATACGTATATAGAATTCATGCTTAAATCATTGTATTTGGAATCATTATATAAAGTGACTAAAGATGTGTAGTTTACTTTTTGTTGTTTATGTGACCGTCACTTTAAGATTCTTATTATAGTTTAAATTAGAAATATAAATATAGCTCAAGTTACTAATCGTCAGAGAAGAAGGGGAAGGGTTATGAGCTGTTAGTATAGTTACAACATAATTACTTAAAAACAAGCAAAACTTCACACCTATTATCTATATACTAGTATATTAATTACGTTACTTGTGTTTAAATTCAAACTTGTAGTGTGTTTAAATTCAACCTTGTGGACAGCAGTGATTGTGGACCAACATAATTTGAGTAGCATGTATGCTCTCTCTAGAATATCGTAGTCACTGGTCATTTTAGACTAGCAACTTGTTAAAACAGAAAAAAATGAATTTTATTAGGAATGAAATGTTCTGGAGGCTTTTCTATGTGAGAAGGGGAGGGGAAGAGGACAAATGAAAAAAGGATGAATGTACATTGTGTGTACTGCTAGGGGGGATCTCCAAATTAGATATAGACCACTCCTATATTATTTTCCTTGGTAGAGATCTATATCTCATCTGGAATTTATTCCTTTGGGTTTTTTAGTCCCCAAATGAAATATCCATTTAGCCTCTCTATCTAACAGGCTTCTGAATCTATCTTCTCCTCTACTGTTAGAGGGTATGAAATTGCCTGAAATTTAAAGGCTTTTTTGTTTTCAAGGGTATTACCATGTTTAAAGTAATGTTTAGCAATTGTAGTTTTCAGTGGAACTCTTTCTAGTGAAGTGAGATGCTCACGTATTCTAGCTTTCAAAAAACGACTTGCACAGCCTGTGTATTGTTGTTTACATACCTGGCATGTAATTAAATAAACAATATATTTGGAGCAGCAATCTATCCTGGTATTTAATTTTTCGACTGAATATATCATCCAGTGCTGTAGATTGTGCCATCTTAATTGTTTTATTTGTTTTATTTATACTGCAAGGAAAGTCTGTGTTCGTGGATCCAGTACTCTTTAGTTGTGATTTTGTGCAAAAATTATATCTGTACCCAGCATCTTTAAGTAACTTTACTAAATAGATGGTACCTGTGTGCTTATAAGGCAAAACAGTCTCTGTTAATAACAGGAAGTCCACTTAGTAAGTGGTTGGAAACACCAATTTTTAGTGTATATTTTTCATCTGTTCATCCAAGATAGTAAACACAAGGTAACAAAAAGTGACAGTAAAAGGAAATAGATTCTTCACTGTAGTGGTATATTCAGCACATACACATACTTCATTTTATAGTGTACTTTTATTCATATGTACTTGAAGATTAAAGACTTGTTAAACAATCTTTGTACAATTACGACTGAGAGTGAGTGCACAGGAAAAACTGCAGGCATTCAAGTTTGAAACCAAAAGGGCCGCATCGGCGCCTCTCCTGACACAGATCCGAACAATCAAACAAGGCAGCCAATCGGAATTAAGGTAGGAATATTCTGATTGGCTGATGGAATCAGCCAATCAGATTCAAGTTCAATCCGATTGGCTGATCCAATCAGCCAATCAGATTGAGCTCGCATTCTATTGGCTGATCAGGGCTGGTAAGGTAAAAGAGCTTTGAACTTTTTTAATTTAGAATAGGGTAGGGCATTTTTTTATTTTGGGGGGCTTTGTTATTTTATTAGGGGGCTTAGAGTAGGTGTAATTAGTTTAAAATTGTTGTAATATTTTTATAATGTTTGTAAATATTTTTTTATTTTTTGTAACTTAGTTCTTTTTTATTTTTTGTGCTTTAGTTAGTTTATTTCATTGTAGTTATTTGTAGGTATTTTATTTAATTAATTTATTGATAGTGTAGTGTTAGGTTTAATTGTAGGTAATTGTAGGTATTTTATTTAATTAATTTATTGATAGTGTAGTGTTAGGTTTAATTGTAACTTAGGTTAGGAATTATTTTACAGGTAATTTTGTAATTATTTTAACTAGGTAACTATTAAATAGTTATTAACTATTTAATAGCTATTGTACCTGGTTAAAATAATTACAAAGTTGCCTGTAAAATAAATACTGGAAACATAATCCTAAGGGCTGATTCCTGCCACCCTCAGCATACTAACGGCTAGATAGGGAGGGAGATCTTCAGGGGCTTAGTGTTAGGTTTATTTAAGGGGGTTTGGGTTAGATTAGGGGTATGTGGGTGGTGGGTTGTAATGTTGGGGGGTATTGTATGGGTTTTTTTTACAGGCAAAAGAGCTGAATTCTTTGGGGCATGGAATCAGCCAATCAGATTCAAGTTCAATCCGATTGGCTGATCCAATCAGCCAATCAGATTGAGCTCGCATTCTATTGGCTGATCAGGGCTGGTAAGGTAAAAGAGCTTTGAACTTTTTTAATTTAGAATAGGGTAGGGCATTTTTTTATTTTGGGGGCTTTGTTATTTTATTAGGGGGCTTAGAGTAGGTGTAATTAGTTTAAAATTGTTGAAATATTTTTCTAATGTTTGTAAATATTTTTTTATTTTTTGTAACTTAGTTCTTTTTTATTTTTTGTACTTTAGTTAGTTTATTTCATTGTAGTTATTTGTAGGTATTTTATTTAATTAATTTATTGATAGTGTAGTGTTAGGTTTAATTGTAGGTAATTGTAGGTAGTTTATTTAATTAATTTATTGATAGTGTAGTGTTAGGTTTAATTGTAACTTAGGTTAGGATTTATTTTACAGGTAATTTTGTAATTATTTTAACTATTTTAGCTATTAAATAGTTATTAACTATTTAATAGCTATTGTACCTGTTTAAAATAATTACAAAGTTGCCTGTAAAATAAATATTAATCCTAAAATAGCTACAATATAATTATAATTTATACTGTAGCTATATTAGGGTTTATTTTACAGGTAAGTATTTAGCTTTAAATAGGAATAATTTATATAATAAGAGTTTATTTCATTAGATTTAAATTATATTTAACTTAGGGGGGTGTTAGTGTTAGGGTTAGACTTAGCTTTAGGGGTTAATCCATTTATTAGACTAGCGGCGAGATCCGATCGGCAGATTAGGGGTTAATTATTGTAGGTAGCTGGCAGCGACGTTGTGGGGGCAGATTAGAGGTTAATACATATAATATAGGGGTCGGCGGTGTTAGGGACAGCAGATTAGGGGTACATAGGGATAACGTACCTGGCGGCGGTATACGGAGCGGCAGATTAGGGGTTAAAAAAAATATGCAGGTGTCAGCGATAGCGGGGGCGGCAGATTAGGGGCTAATAAGTGTAAGGTTAGGGGTGTTTAGACTCGGGGTACATGTTAGAGTGTTAGGCACTTCCAATTGTTTTTACTGCTCTTGAAAAAGACGATTCAGTCGTTGAAACGCGTAGAGCCAAGATAAATAAGAGCTTTTTAACCATGTTTTAATAAATATTTGTTTTGCTACAACAAGTATTTTGCTGCCTTTTTGGAAGTAATTTCAAGTTATACATCACCTTTTGAGGAGCCGGATTCCGAATTTATCGGAGTGAGTATATTGCACATTTTATCACGCAAAAGATACAATTACCTGCAGTGCAATTTCCATTATCCACAGATACCAAAACACAGTGTGGGAAAATTGGGACAAAAATCCTTTTGAAGAAGCTGAACTCTGAAATTTTCGGAGTGAGTATACTGCACATTAGTTTGTTGTTAACTCCTGCAAATCACAAGTCAAGTTTCTTTCTTCAGTGTGTACGTCTATATATACGAGATTCAAGACCAGCGCCTCTATATATTTGATCCATATTCTACTCACAGTCCGGTTGGGAGAGACTGTTAGAGGGCAGCGGTCACTTAAGAGGGGAGTATTGTGCTCTATTCTAGTCATCCTGTACATTGTGTTGTTAACATCTAACATATCTGTATAGTTTTTGATTATTAGAGTGTTAGGTGCAGACGTAGGAAGTGTTTCCCCAAAGTAAACAATGGGGCTGCGTTAGGAGCTGAACGCTGCTTTTTTGCAGGTGTTAGGTTTTTTTTCAGCTCAAACGGCCCCATTGTTTTCTATGGGGGAATTGTGCATGAGCACGTTTTTGAAGCTGGCCACGTCCGTAAGCACCGCTGGTATCGAGAGTTGCAGTGGCGTTAAAATATGCTCTACGCTCCTTTTTTGGAGCCTAACGCAGCCATTCTGTGAACTCTAAATACCAGCGGTATTTAAAAGGTGCGGGGGAAAAAAAGCACGCGTAGCTAACGCACCCCTTTGGCCGCAGAACTCTAAATCTAGCCGATAGTGAACTAATAAACTTACATGAGTCACTAAAACATAAACCAATCAAAAAGAGGAAGTTCAATTTTACAAGGAAACAAAAGATTGCTTTAAATAGCCTCTAAAAAAATGAAAATATAGCCATCACCCCATCAGACAAAGGAGGGTCCATAGTTATACAAAATAAAAAAGACTACCATTTAGAAGTAAAAAACCAACTAAATGATACTAATACATATTCTAAACTAAAAAGTGACCCAACCCCCACATACCAAAAACATCTAAGTAAACCTTTGGACTAGGGGGTTCATCTAGGTATACTAGATCATAAATTGTGTGACTACCTGTACAATCCAACACCCACTACAGCAAATTTTAGAATAGTCCCCAAGATCCACAAAATCCGGCCTCCCCTCCAGGGAGGCCAATTCTGTCAGGGGCGGATCATTAGAAGAGAAATTGGGCAAATGGATAGACAATCTACTTCAACCCTATATGCAATCCCTCCCTGGCTACCTCAAGGATACAACCCATTTATTACAAATGCTGGAGGACAAAAGCTGGAATGATTGCAATATGTGGCTTACAGTGGACGTATCATCCCTATATTCATGTATTCCACATGAATTAGGCCTAAAAGCCGTTGAGTATTATTTACTCCTGAAAAGCACTTTTCTGAATGATTTTATTGAGTTTAAATTGGAGGCACTAAGGGTCATCTTAACCCATAACTTTTTCCTGTTCAATTCTGAGTTTTTCCTTCAAACGTGTGGCACTGCGATGGGGGCAAAATTTGCCCCCTTGTATGCCAACTTGTATCTAGGATGGTTTGAGGCAACATTTTTGGTCAGGAAAATAATTTTAGTGAATTCATTGAGTTCTACGCCAGATACATAGATGATCTTCTGTTTATCTGGCGTGGGACCAAAGAACAAGTCCAGGAATTTATCATATTCCTTAACAATAATGATTAAAATCTAAAATTAACATTTCGGATTGAGAATGTAAAAGTTAATTATTTGGATATTACATTAAAGGCAGATAGAGACAAGATCTGCACAGAGTTGTACAGAAAAGACATATCTGGAAACATAATCCTAAGGGCTGATTCCTGCCACCCTCAGCATACTAACGGCTAGATTTAGAGTTCTGCGTTAGCCGTCAAAACCAGCGTCCGCTGGTATTTAGAGTCTTGTAGGTAAGGATCTAACGCTCACTTTCCAGCCGCGACTTTTCCATACCGCAGATCCCCCTACGCCATTTGCGTATCCTATCTTTTCAATGGGATCTTTCTAACGCCTGTATTTAGAGTCTTGGCTGAATTTTTTTTTTTAACCCCTAATTTGCCGACCGCACACCGCCGCAACCTACATTATCCCTATGTACCCCTAATCTGCTGCCCCTAACACCGCTGACCCCTATATTATATTTATTCACCCCTAATCTGCCGCCCCCAATGTCGCCTCCACCTACCTACAATTATTAACCCCTAACCGGACAGTAGCGACCGGACCTCACCGCTACTGTAATAAAGTTATTAACCCCAAATCCGCCTCACTCCCGCCTCAATAACCCTATAATAAATAGTATTAACCCCTAATCTGCCCTCCCTAACATCGCCAACACCTAACTTCAAGTATTAACCCCTAATATGCCGACCAGACCTCACTGATACTCTAATAAATTTATTAACCCCTAAAACTAACTCTAACCTTAACACTAACACCCCCCTAAGTTAAATATAATTTAAATCTAACTAAATAAATTAATTCTTATTAAATAAATTATTCCTATTTAAAGCTAAATACTTACCTGTAAAATAAACCCTAATATAGCTACAATATAAATAATAATTATATTGTAGCTATTTTAGGATTAATATTTATTTTACAGGCAATTTTGCATTTATTTTAACCAGGTACAATAGCTATTAAATAGTTATTAACTATTTAATAGTTACCTAGTTAAAATAATTACAAAATTACCTGTAAAATAAATCCTAACCTAAGTTACAATTAAACCTAACACTACACTATCAATAAATTAATTAAATAAAATACCTACATTTATCTACAATTAAACCTAACACTACACTATCAATAAATAAATTAAATAAAATACCTACAATTATCTACATTTAAACCTAACACTACACTATCAATAAATTAATTAAATACAATACCTACAAATAAATACAATTAAATAAACTAACTAAAGTACAAAAAATAAAAAAGAACTAAGTTACAAAAAATAAAAAAATATTTACAAACATTAGAAAAATATTACAACAATTTTAAACTAATTACACCTACTCTAAGCCCCCTAATAAAATAACAAAGCCCTCCAAAATAAAAAAATGCCCTACCCTATTCTAAAATTAAAATAGAAAAACTCTTTTACCTTACCAGCCCTTTAAAGAGCCTTTTGCGGGGCATGCCCCAAAGAATTCAGCTCTTTTGCCTGGAAAAAAAAACATACAATACCCCCCCACCAACATTACAACCCACCACCCACATACCCCTAATCTAACCCAAACCCACCTTAAATAAACCTAACACTACCCCCCTGAAGATCATCCTACCTTAAGTTGTCTTCAGTCAGCCGACCCACCGATGGAACCGAAGAGGAGATCTGCAGCGGCCGAAGTCATCATCCAAGGGGCGCTGAAGAAGTCTTCCATCCGATGAAGTCATCATCCAGGCGGCGCTGAAGAAGTCTTCCATCCGGGCGATATCATCTTCCAAGCGGGGTCTTCAATCTTCTTCTTCAGGATCCATCTTCATTCCGCCGACGCGGAACATCCTTCTTCCCCGATGGACTACCGACGAATGAAGGCTCCTTTAAGGGACGTCATCCAAGATCCCATCAGCCAATGAGATTTTTCCTACCTTAATTCCGATTGGCTGATAGAATCCTATCAGCCAATCGGAATTCGAGGGATGCCATCTAGGATGACGTCCCTTAAAGGAGCCTTCATTCGTCGGTAGTCCGTCGGGGAAGAAGGATGTTCCGCGTCGGCGGAATGAAGATGGATCCTGAAGAAGACGATTAAAGACCCCGCTTGGAAGATGACATTGCCCGGATGGAAGACTTCTTCAGCGCCGCTTGGAAGATGACATCGCCCGGATGGAAGACTTCTTCAGCGCTGCCTGAATGATGACTTCATCGGATGGAAGACTTTTTCAGCGCCCCTTGGATGATGACTTCGGCTGCAGATCTCCTCTTCGGTTCCATCGGTGGGTTGGCTGGCTGAAGACAACTCAAGGTAGGATGATCTTCAGGGGGGTAGTGTTAGGTTTATTTAAGGGGGGTTTGGGTTAGATTAGGGGTATGTGTGTGGTGGGTTTTAATGTTGGGGGGGTTGTATTTTTCTTTTACAGGCAAAAGAGCAGTTTTCTTTGGGCATGCCCGCAAAAGGCCCTTTTAAGGGCTGGTAAGGTAAAAGAGCTTTGAACTTTTATAATTTATAATAGGGTAGGGCATTTTTTTATTTTGGCGGGCTTTGTTATTTTATTAGGAGGCTTAGATTAGGTGTAATTAGCTTAAAATTGTTGTAATATTTTTTTAATGTTTGTAACTTATTTTTTTTATTTTTTTTAACTTAGCTTTTTTTATTTTTTGTACTTTAGTTAGTTTATGTAATTGTATTTAATTGTAGTTATTTGTAGTTAATTTATTTAATTAATTTAATGATAGTGTAGTGTTAGGTTTTATTGTAACTTAAGTTAGGATTTATTTTACAGGTAATTTTGTATTTCTTTTAGCTAGGCAGTTATTAAATAGTTAATAACTATTTAATAACTATTCTAACTAGCTAAAATAAATACAAAGTTACCTGTAAAACAAAATATAAATAGTAAAATAGCTACAATATAATTATTAATTATTTTGTAGCTATCTTAGGGTTTATTTTACAGGTAAGTATTTAGTTTTAAACAGGAATAATTTATTAAAGTATAGTGTAGTGTTAGGTGTAATTGTAACTTAGGTTAGTTTTTATTTTACAGGTAAATGTCTCTTTATTTTAGCTAGGTAGCTATTAAATAGTTAATAACTTTTTAATAGCTATTGTACCTAGTTAAAATAAATTGAAAGTTGCCTGTAAAATAAAAATAAATCCTAAGATAGCTACAATATAATTATAATTTATATTGTAGCTATATTAGGGTTTATTTTACAGGTAAGTATTTAGCTTTAAATAGGAATAATTTATTTAATAAGAGTTAATTTATTTTGTTAGATTTAAATTATATTTAACTTAGAGGGGTGTTAGGGTTAGACTTAGCTTTAGGGGTTTATAAATTTATTAGAGTAGCGGTGAGGTCTGGTCGGCATATTAGGGGTTAATACTTGAAGTTAGGTGTCTGCGATGTTAGGGAGGGCAGATTAGGGGTTAATACTATTTATTATAGGGTTAGTGAGGCGGGAGTTTCTATCAGCCAATCGGATCAGGGGTTAATAACTTTATTATAGTAGCGGTTCGGTCGGCAGATTAGGGGTTAATAAGTGTAGGTAGGTGTCGGCAACGTTGAGGGCCGCAGATTAGGGGTTAATAAATGTAATATAGGGGTCGGCGGTGTTAGGGGCAGCAGATTAGGGGTACATAGGGATAACGTAGGTTGCGGCGGTGTACGGAGCGGCAGATTAGGGGTTAAAAAAAATATGCAGGGGTCAGCGATAGCGGGGGCGGCAGATTAGGGGTTAATAAGTGTAAGGTTAGGGATGTTTAGACTTGGGATTCATGTTAGGTGTTAGGTGCAGACTTAGGAAGTGTTTCCCCATAGGAAACAATGGGGCTGTGTTATGAGCTGAACGCTGCTTTTTTGCAGGTGTTAGGTTTTCTTTCAGCTCAAAATGCCCCATTGTTTCCTATGGGGATATCGTGCACGAGCACGTTTTTGAAGCTGGCCGCGTCCATAAGCACCGCTGGTATTGAGAGTTGCAATGGCGGTAAATATGCTATACGCTCCCTTTTTGGAGCCTAACGCAGCCGTTCTGTGAACTCTAAATACCAGCGGTATTTAAAAGGTGCAGGGAAAAAAAAGCCAGCGTTAGATACGCGTGTCGTTACCGACAAAACTCTAAATCTAGCCGTAAGAGAGGGATACCAAAAGTTCAACTAATAAGGTTTAGGAGGATATGCACAAATGACAAAGACTACTTTACTCATTCACTTAATCTAGTGAATAGACTAGCACAACAAAGTTATCACAGAAAAAAACTCATGTCCCTTAGATCTGAAGTAGCTAATACTAAACATAAGGATCTATTGAAAAAGAATACCAACAAAGATAACAAAAGCAACAACATTATCAAAACACACAAATGAAACAGTACAGTTTTTGTTACTCAATATAGTAACCAGTTCAATCAAATTAATAATATTGTAAATAGGGGGCAGGGCTAGCCTGTAAAGAGAGCAGACGTCCATGATCTCAGCTCCAGCTAATAATCTACAAAAACCTGGTTAAATATAGCAATCTGCTTATCTATTTATCACAGATGTGGTATAATCCATGTATTTTGAGGCAGACTAACTTTGCAAATACTTGATAGCTTACAGGAGCTGATAAACCTGACCTGGGCTCTTCAGAAAAGATTGGAAAAAATAATACAAATAGATTGCCAGCACTTGGAACATGGACATTAATTTCCTAAGTTATATGAATTGTATGACTGTGGCTGCCACACACATCCATCACAGTGATCCTTCATTCAATTCCCTACTTTACTGCTGTCTTTTGGAGGAAATTAGACAACGCGGATAACACTGCTAAAATGGCGGCGCCGGTAACTTGGAAAGAGAAAGTGCAGCTTGAACAGTGTCTCCAAAGGGTGGAACTAAATCTAATAAATGTGATAACTTCACTTACTATCCCTAATCGAAATGAGACTATTCCAAAATGTGTGCATGTTATACCTGTTACTAATATGCATGTTATTACACTACATTTATTATGTTCTTCTGCTTTCCATTATATCACCTGCATAAGCTGTGTTTATTCTCACTACTGGAGTAATCCTCATATGCTACAATTTATAGTTTTACATAACTGATTGACGTGGAACTAGATGGAGTGGCGTGAGACCACTTAATGTTAGCTGGTTTTATATGTTTCAGTATGTTACAACTGTACGCTTCTTAAAACATTGCATAATTTGGCCTTAGATCGCACATTTAAAATTACATAATAGTCTCCTTCATTGCGCTAACCCATAAGTGTGGTAAAGTACCATTGCTGGTTACTCTAATAATGTTGCCTGGCTCTCAATATGCATCCTTATGATTGCTGTGGATAGTTTTCTACCTGTTACTTCCAAGCTTTGTTACATCATCTAATACATGACAAAGTTTAAGCTGAAACATGGTTAGTGAAGGCCATATGGAATTATATATTGGGACAGTTCTTTGTTTTCGAGGAGACAATCAACAGTGACTACAATACAACATTTAGCTACCTTCCGCCAGTACTTAAGTCAGTTGGTTTTTACACATGCTCTGCTAACTGCTGAATGTCAGCTCGCTGGGTACTGCTTTTGCTAGGTATAGTGTGAGATATGTAATATTCGTGCAAGATATAGCAAGTGCTAGACATATTCTGCGCTAAGTATTATCTGTGCTAGGTACTGTTTGTACTAGGTACTGTTTGTACTAGGTACTGTGTGTACTAGGTACTGTGTGTACTAGGTACTGTGTGTCCTAATTACTGTGTGTGCCTGGATCTATTTGTGCTAGGTACTGTGTGTACTAGGTACTGTGTGTCCTAATTAAAGTGTGTGCTAGGTACTGTGTGTACTAGGTACTGTGTGTCCTAATTACTATGTGTGCTAGGTACTGTGTGTACTAGGTACTGTGTGTCCTAATTAATGTGTGTGCTAGGAACTGTTTGTCCTAGGTACTGTTTGTGCTAGGTACTGCTTGAGCTGGGTACTGTTTGAGCTGGGTACTACTTGTGCTAGGTATAATGTGAGATAAGTAATGTTCGTACTAGGTATAGCGAGTGCTAGGCATATTCTGCGCTAGGTATTATCTGTGCTAGGTACTGTGTGTGCTAGGTATTGTGTGAGCTAGGTACTGTTTGTGCTAGGTACAGTCTGTGCTAGGTACTGTCTGTGCAAGGTACTGTCTGTGCTAGGTACTGTCTGTGCTAGGTACTGTTTGTGCTAGGTACTGTTTGTGCTAGGTACTGTTTGTGCTAGGTACTATGTGTGCTAGGTACTGTGTGTGTTAGGTACTGTGTGTGCTAATTGCTGTCCATGCTAGGTACTGTTTGTGCTAGGTACTGTCTGGGCTAAGTACTGTCTGGGCTAAGTACTGTCTGTGCTAGGTACTGTGTGTGCTAAGTACTGTGTGTGATAGGTACTGTGTGTGCTGGTTACTGTTTGAGGCAGGTACAGTGTGTGCTAGGTACTGTTTGTGCTTGGTAGGGTGTGTACTGGACACAGTCCTAAGTTCTTTTAGTGACCTTCTAATCCATGCTTCCTCCTTCCTCATGTTGCTATATATTGCGGTTTTAGATTATTTTAATGTACAGTATATTGAGAGATTGATATAATACTATGTGTCGCTGAAATATACTCTCCTCCTGAAGTACAAAAGTTTCTTGCTTTAAGAGCCTCTATTTGTCCACCTCATACATACCTTATGCTGACTTTTGGAGTACTAAACTTAATTTACAAGCTCTAGCTCCCCCCCAATATTCTGAGCCCACATCAGGGTTCAACCTAGGTGAATTATTTTTACCACAAATTCCCTCATTTTACCCAATCCTCCCTTTTGATCCCCTTTCCCAAAAATAATGTATTATAGAAGTGTGAGTGCCAAACGGTCAGATCTCTATTGATTCATTTAAAATAGGAAAAATGCGAGTCAATCTGATATCTCACACTTAGATAACTGATTGAACTTTTATATCCTAATCTGATCTTGGGGATGCGGGTACCCTATCTGTTGTTTTTTTGTGTACTTGGGAGACCTGCGAGTCCTATTCAGTGTTTGATTTTGTTGGATCTGTGTGCTTTTGCATATTATTGTACATTAATGTATAGATCCTATTTCTATTTCTATTCTTATATGTTAGAACTGTTTATTTGAAGCCCCCTTCCCTTGCTAAGGAAGGGTTACTTGATTTATCAATGTCTTGACAATAACTTTCACTGGACCTGTGTGTCCGTTTCATTTGTCTGTGTCTTTTGGAGCAGGGGTCCTGCGTGTCCCCAATTGTTATTTCAAATCTTGAAACTAAATAAAAATCTATATAAAAAAAATATTGTAAATAAAAATTTAGAAATACTTAGGCTGGATGATAAATTAAAGGAATGTTTAACTAATGGCATCAAATTAGTATCTAGAAAGGCTCCAACCGTAGGCAGTAAGGTAACTCAATATGTTTACAAGAATCATCAAAAAATGTCAAAGGAAACATGGTTATTTAAAAAGGTTTTTTTAGGTGTGGCAATCACCCTTGAAATGTATGTCAATATTGCATTGTAGGGGATACTTTTACCTCTACAACTACAAACATAAGCTACACTATTAACCATAGGTTAGACTGCTGCTCCAAATACATTGTTTATTTAATTACATGCCAGGTATGTAAACAACAATACACAGTCTGTACAAGTCGTTTTTTGAAAGATAGAATACGTGAGCATCTCACTTCACTAGAAAGAGATCCACCGAAAACTCCAATTGCTAAACATTACTTTAAACATGATAATACCCTTGAAAACAAAAAAGCCTTTAAATTTCAGGCAATTGATTTCATACCAACAGTAGAGGAGAAGATAGATTCAGAAGCCTGTTAGATAGAGAGGCTAAATGGATATTTCATTTGGGGACTAAAAAACCCAAAGGAATAAATTCCAGATGGGATATAGATCTCTACCAAGGAAAATAATATAGTAGTGGTCTATATCTATTTTGGAGACCCCCCAGCACACAATGTACATTCATCCTTTTTTCATTTGTCCTCTTCCCCTCCCCTTCTCACATAGAAAAGCCTCCAGAACCTTTCATTCCTAATAAAATTCCTTTTTTTCTGTTTTAACAAGTTGCTAGTCTAAAATGACCAGTGACTACGATATTCTAGAGAGAGCATACATACTAATCAAATTATGTTGGTCCACAATCACTGTTGTCCACAAGGTTAAATTTAAACACAAGTAATGTAATTATTATACTGGTCTAGTATATAGATAATAGGTGTGAAGTTTTGTTTGTTTTTAAGTAATTATGTTGTAACTATACTAACAGCTTATAACCCTTCCCCTTCTTCTCTGACGATTAGTAATTTGAGCTATATTTATATTTCTAATTTAAATTATAATAAGAATCTTAAAGTGACGGTCACATAAACAACAAAAAGTAAACTACACATCTTTAGTCACTTTATATAATGATTCCGAATAAAATGATTTAAGCATGAATTCTTCAAATAAGTAGTATCGTTCAGCTAACTCATTGCTTTAGTGTAGAAGTGACATAGTCTAATACATCCTCTTTTGGTTACATAATAATTCTTTAGCCGCTATGAATAGTTACAACATATACAGTGTTCTTAATATTATCTAATTTTACTTTGTATTTGTTATATACGCTGAGGTATCTAAGTACCGGTCATCTGTGAGTAGGGGAGGCGGAACTTAATCCAATAGGATTATAAGTAGCCACCACACCTCCCACTACACATCTTTGACAAAGCGCCAGCAAGGCGTTAAACGCTGTTGATGTCACCCTCTGTTAGCACCTGTGGTCTCCTTGTAATCACTAAGGTTGTGAACGTTGTGTGTTTTGTTACACGGAAAATAAAGGTATGAACTTTGTTACGGTACAACAAGATACCAAGGGTTAATACCAGATGAACAATGTCCTGAATAGGGAATCAGCAATTCACAACCCCAACCAGTTTTTCCCATCAAACATGAGACCAGGCTCCACATCAGGTTTAAAACAGAATGTCATTTATTAAAGGCTATGCCTAGTATTTATACAGGTTTGACCCCAGATGGGGGGGTTGAAAGACTCTTGTACATTAGATAAAAGGGGAAGACGCCCTTTGACATGATACAATAGAATTACATTACTTAACACTTTAAACACAAGACACTCTTGGCTTTCCTTATAACTGAGGCGTCTGCTCTCTAGATGTGATTTAACAATGGAATGTTTATTACTTAAACGTAATTATAGCACACAATAGCTGAGGCCAGCAAACCTGTCTTTTAGAAAACAGCTTCTCAAAGTTACACAAGGTCAATTCTTTTAGTTCTGACCACAGGGTCTGTCACATAGCTCCCCCCTTGTGGAACACTCCGGCAGACCCGGCTTGACCCTTTGGCGGGTCAACCTGAGGATGACCTGACTAGGAGGTGGTAGGCATATCAGTTTGCCAGGACAATCCATCTGTATTCCCGTTATGAGAGAGAATTCCTGTCCATACAAACAAGGGTTCAACTTCCTCAGTGCCCAGACTAGGGCTAAACAGTCCTTCAAAATCCCATCAGCTTCTTTACGAGTTTTCTGTACCTGCTCTTTATAGGTATCCACAATCCCTTCATACTGACATAGGGTGCCCTTGAATTGCTGCACCTCACTATGAGCCAGCGTCAGCTTTTCCTCAAGTGTCGCTAAGTTTGTCTTTAAGGTTTCATGCTCCACTCTCAAGCTGGTGTTTTCTGCAGTCTGTTGGTGCAGCTTGTCTAGCAGAGATTCATGTTCTAAACGTGCTTTTTCCTCTGCGCTCCTCTTCTCCTTCATCAGCGCATTGTAACGGGACTTCCACGTATCAATAGCGGATAGAGATTTACTGAGCTCAGCATCCTGGGGCTTAGAAGCAGGTGGGTCAGTCTCTGCTGCACGGATCTGAGCATGAGTAGTCACAGGGTTAACATCAGCGGGACCCATGGGAGCATAGGCAGAAACAAGGGGGGCCAAGTTATTTCCAAGGAGAACATCAGCAGGTAAGTCCTTCTTGACCCCCACATTTACAGGTCTAACGCCCACTCCCCAATCCAAATGTACCCTGGCAACAGATAGGCGGAACACAGTGCCCCCTGCTACCCTCACAGCCACAGTGTCTCCAGTTTGCTGTTTCTCAGACACCAAGTTCTTTCGAAGCAAGGTCATGGTAGCACCAGTATCCCGTAGACCACTGACCTCCTTCCCATTCACTTTAACCAGTTGCCGGTTATTCCGGTGGGCAGCTTGCACGGGGTCTGCTTCATATAGGCTGCCCCAGCATTCTTGCGCCTCTACGTAGCGGGCCGCAGGCTGAGGATTACGTGGGATTCCGCCGGCGGGTCATCTCCAGGACTGTGCTTGGTTCGCTGCGTTTAGGGGACACTCTGGTCTTTTGTGCCCTAGTTGCTTACATCCAAAGCACTGAATAGGTTGTGAGTAGCCCCGCAAATTGAACCGGGCTCTCTGAGGGTAGTTCGTGGCCGGAGGCCGTGTGGTATAGCGGTGCGCCGGGGGTTGGTAACTGACAGCTGCTGGGGTGACTGGGGGTCTGTACTCCACTCTAGCAGGGGGCTTAGTGGTAGCAGTGTCCAGTTTGTGGGCATCCGTATACTCATCTGCCAGGTGAGCAGCTTCATGCAGGGTGGAAGGTTTACGGTCCCAAACCATAACTCCTGCTGATAACTTGTCAAAGCAATGTTCCAACAGGAATAGCTGCAGCACCTCTTCCCCAGATACGGCTTGGCACCCCGCTATCCAGTGAGCTGCTGTGCGGTGCACCTTACATGCCCACTCAACATAGGAATCACCAGCTAATTTAACAGTGTCTCTGAACCGCCTCCGGTATGCCTCCGGTGTAACCGCATACCTGGAGAGCAGAGCCTCTTTCACAGTATTATAATCCCCAACTTCCTCATCTGGAATGGCCCGAAAAGCCTCACTGGCCCGGCCGGATAATTTTCCGGATAATATCGTGACTCAGTCCTCTGCGGGTACCTTGTGTAGTGCACATTGCCTCTCAAAATCCGCAAGGTACCCATCAATCTCTCCTTCTGTTTCCAGGAAGTTTTTAAAAGCTGCAAAATTTACTTTTCCATTTTCCACTCGGGTTGCTGTGACTTGGGCTGCTGCAGCGCTGCTTTGGCGAAGTAGGTTGGCCTCCACAGCTGCTATGACCCGGTCGATAATTTCCGCAGATGGGTTGGGGCCATAATATACCAGTCTTATTTTAACCGCCCGATCAAAGCTTGCTTCTTCGGGGGTTCTGTCTGATATGCTGGACCCATTGGTTCTTTCGGTCCCTGGTACTCCTTCCATCTTAGTCAGTATTGTAATAATCCCCCTCTTCCTGAGGTTACTGGCTTGTGTAGTTGCTCTTCTGGGCGATACGGTTCATTCCGTCACTTGCCACCAATTGTTACGGTACCAACAAGATACCAAGGGTTAATACCAGATGAACAATGTCCTGAATAGGGAATCAGCAATTCACAACCCCAACCAGTTTTTCCCCTCAAACATGAGACCAGGCTCCACATCAGGTTTAAAACAGAATGTCATTTATTAAAGGCTATGCCTAGTATTTATACAGGTTTGACCCCAGATGGGGGGGTTGAAAGACTCTTGTACATTAGATAAAAGGGGAAGACGCCCTTTGACATGATACAATAGAATTACATTACTTAACACTTTAAACACAAGACACTCTTGGCTTTCCTTATCACTGATGCGTCTGCTCTCTAGATGTGATTAAACAATGGAATGTTTATTACTTAAACGTAATTATAGCACACAATAGCTGAGGCCAGCAAACCTGTCTTTTAGAAAACAGCTTCTCAAAGCTACACAAGGCCAATTCTTTTAGTTTTGACCACAGGGTCTGTCACAAACTTTTTATATATCGCTCTGTTTAAGTGCTTTCATATGCCTTAAATAATACCGCTTAAAAGGGACATCTTTGTATTGTATATGCTTTTATATATATATATATATATATATATATATATATATATATATATATATATATATATATATATATAATATACCGTTCACAATACTGTGTTACCCTCCTTGTGTCATCTGCCTGGGTGCAAACATGCAATGGATACTCCTGGATAAACGGATGCACTCTCAGGTCTTTTTTTGAAACAGAAAAAATCTTTAATGGAACGTTTTTAGGGACTTGCTCCCTGTCATCAGCATGCTGATGACAGGGAGCAAGTCCCTGAAAACGTTCCATTAAAGATTTTTTCTGTTTCAAAAAAAGACCCGAGAGTGCATCCGTTTATCCAGAAGTATATATATATACATATATATATATACTATATAAATATATATATATATGTGTATATACACATATTAACATATAAATACACCCACACACTAATGAGAGATTTAAAATCAAACATTACCTCACATGCTCCACGAAATTCGTGATTTACATGTTGAACTGCAATTGTGGCCTGTTTTATATAGGCAAGACTTTGGACGACATTAAAAAGCGGATGGCAAATCATAGAAGTGCAATACGCACTGCTATTGACAAAAGGAAAAGTTACCAACCTGTGGTCAGGCATTTCATGGAAAAAGGCAACTCCGTGGCAGATCTTAGGTTTAAATTGATTGACCATGTCCCTCCACTGAGCCGGGGGGGGGGTGATCGGGGTAAGCTGTTTTTATGGAAAGACGCTGAGTGGATCTACAAACTGGACACTGTTCACCCAAGAGGTTTGAACATGGGTATTGATTGGCATTGCTTCTTGTAAGGAGCTAACACAATTCCCTACAATCCACACAGACTAGTTTGTGATATCCCCCCCTACCCAATATGAATGATTGGTGGACTATTTATGGGCTTGGGAGTTCGGGATAGACTATGGGGTACATGACACACATAGTGTCTTGACTTTACTGGTATTGGGTAACTCCCAGCAACGTGCACATTTATGCGCTTAATGTTTTCACTATGTTTATCTGTTGTTCCATCCTAGCTCATTCATGCCCTATTTTGACTTTATTCGTTTGTAACTTTTTTCACCTATAAAGGTGTGTAACCCTGCGCTTAGCTATACCAATAACAGTAGCATATGTCCTCTGAGATATGACACTAGTCCACTTTATAGACATTTCACAGTAGCTACATCCATTATGAATACTCTATCCCCTGAGACATATAGCCAGACATATAGCCCTTAATAGATCCTCTTTGTACTCTTATATGCTCCTTAGTATGCATGCACGATATGTGGGCGACCCCTAATATAGATCTATCCATTTATTGATATTTCAGTGATACTATGAGACATATGCCTCTCTTTGGATCCTACACATTCTTTTTTTAGTTGCATAGGGGCCTGCCCCTTACCACCTATTCTATAGTTGCACTGTGTTTGTGTGGGAGGCGCTTTATATGCGTTACGCATGTGCATTAATGCTAGGTCCATATGAGACTACTTAGTGCCCTTTGCTCGCACCGGTCTGTAACCCTTCTCAATAGGGGCCTCTGCTTGCCGATGTATGCAGGTCCCGCTTTGTTTAAGGTTATTTTTGCTGAGTGTTTGCACTTTGGATACGATCACAAAGGGACATTAGATTGGACAGATTACCTATGACGATGTGAGCATTCTGGTTTACGATCCCCCTTAGGACTGGGCTATTTCATTAACTGGGTTTGATTGTTTGGGAGCTATGCGCTGATATATCTTTTGTGATTGCTGGCTTACTTATGACAGGTGATAGACTTCTGAGTCTTACATGTATCCCACTGATTTGTTACAGTTACATCTGGGTTTGTGTAGGAGCTGCAGTTTAGATATATAATCATTAAGTATTGAAGAGTCGCTTGGTTTTGCGAATCCAACCTCTGCCTCTTTACATTTTACTTAATATCTACGGGGCTAGGATTCTATGTTGCAACTTGTTCTATGATGTATGTGAGATGCACTAAATGTTTTTAACTCTTCTGGGAATATAACGGACCTGTGTGTCACTGCTGATAGTATCTAATGATATGGGAATTGAGGCTCAGATCTTGCCTAGGTAAAGTTGTACTATATGAACATGTACCACACTGTGTGGTTATATATCTATACATATTTTTCACTTGTTGGGGCAGTATTTTGTTTCTATCTTTATCTTTATTTTTATTTGTATTTTAATGTAGTGGAGAATTGTACTATGTTGTTTACCATGAACTGGTTGCCTGGGCAACAGTTTTTGGCGGTTTTTACACTGGGGGAGGGTCCTATGTGAGGGTATAAAAGTTTGATTCACTGCATGGAACATTGGTCTGATGAAGGGGAGCATTCCCCGAAACGTCACTAAATAAATTTACTTAATTACTAAGTCCAGTGAGTGCTGTTTCCTGCTTTCCATATCTTACTCTTACTCTAGCACCCTAGCATTTAAAGAACTGTTTGTGAGAGTGCACCTGTCTCACTTTGTATGTATATCAGCATATACATATATATTTGATTGCTGCCATTGCTGAGCTACTCACCCCATTCACTGCTCTAAAGTTCTAATGCCATCAAAGTTGCTGACAACTTGTAATACCAGCACATATTTGCATGCATTGGCATTACAAAGTGGAGCACACATATCTCTTTTATGAAAGCAATATTTAGCACTCCACTTGTAATCTGGCCCTTAATATGAGTTGACACATACTGCATTGACATATTGAGCATGCCTCATAAATTGCATGTCTGGTGCTACCTATAGCTGTTAACATTTGAACCATGTTATTTGTTACTTTGTTACATTTTTAAATTATTACAAATGGTGGTTTTAGGGGGCGCTTACGCCATGACTTTTTTTTAACATTTTCATGCATTTCCAGTGATTTATTTCACCTGCTGGAGTACATTAAAATGTTTACGAATAGCTCCTTTAACTTTATTTTGTCATTTAAAATAACTGTGTGAAACCACCATCTACAGTGAATAATTAATTCTGTATTTACTATTGAAAAGCTATGCAAACAGGAGGCGGCAGTAGAATCAGCCTCAAAGTGAAGGGTGGGAGAGAGCCTGAGTACATTGATCCATTTAGTAATGAAAACGTTAACTGATTGACTTGTATTTGCCTTTATGTATAGGATTTATATCAAAATGATGCCATGAGGTTTGTTCACAAATCTTTTAGAATTTTTTTTTAAATAATTTAGCTAAAAAATATCCCATGTACTTTAATTGTGTATTTTTCTGTTGAAAATTATTAAATACATTTTGTTATCGGCTCCATAATTTGTTAATTATTTAGTCATTCAAATAAACATACAAGTTTAAAAATGCATTTCTATAATGGAACAGTGAGTGTTCAGCAACCAGTATATCTCTCAGCAGTGTTAATCTTTTTTTTATAATCTGCAGCATTGTGGGTTTAAATTATAGCTGGTTACACATCCTTTTTGTAACATTCAAATAGCATGCAATTTTTAAACTTCATAGCCCATTTCCAGGTAAATGCACAACTATCATTCAACCAGCAGCAGTCCATAAAGATGACACTTTCATATTACAGGCCCCATCTAAAGTATAATAAAATAGCCTATGGTTTATTTCTGCTTTTGCTGCTTGGCAATTGAGTAATTCCTTATCAATATTAAGTCTGATTGAGATGGCGCTATGTACCGAAAGAAAGATTTCTTTCCTCGCAAAATATTAAACTCTGTATGAAATGGGAACATGTGCCTGGTAATGAGATCATTATATATAAATATAGAAGCACACACAAGAAGGAGGAGGATTCGGCAGCTCAGGTATACAGCGAATATTTATTTACTGCTGAGAAGAGTCTTGATCAGACTTTACATTCAGATATAGCAATCCCAGCAGTTTAAAGGTCAAAGTATAGAAAGAGAATGGCTGATTAGAGATGTCAATACGCCGAGTGACGTGTGGGGAGATGAAAGTAGCTGGAGCTGCATATTTGCTTTACATTTGGGAGTTTACATATTCTCATTGATTGAAAAGCAAAAGAAAGAATAAAGCGAAGACATTAAGCGCAAGGGTCAAAAAGGCATTGCTGTTTCCCAGGTAAAAGGCTTTTTTTTTTCCTTTGGAAATATTAGTTCAAAATGATTTACTTCCAAGGACAATGACTATGTGTGGAATAAGAGTTACTGTTTACTTTCTTGAGAATTGCTAATATAAAATGCAGCAGGAAAAAAGACAAGCTAATATATTTAGCTTATTTATACAGACAGAGTACCAATGAATGGCATTTACAGAACACACAGATTTATTCTGACATCATTTTACAAAGTGTTGCCATAAGGCCCTCACTTGTTAATGATAAAAGCATTTTTTTAGAAGAGCATTTTGAAAACAAAGAGTCATGTTTGTGGGAGGGGTAGCAGGTTCAGAAGTCATTTGCATAAGCTTGTATTTAGAGAAAGGGTTGATGCATGGAACAGACTTTTTATGGAGATAGAATTCCCAACAGCCCCATGTTCACCTGAGCCGTTATGATTTGGTTTCCTACTGCTATTTGGTGGCAGTGGTCCTCTTCCCTAGCAGTACTCTGGGGTGATCCCCTTCTCTAGCAGTCCTCTGGAGTGGTCCCCTTCTCTAGCAGTCCTCCGGAGTGGTTCTCTTCTCTAGCAGTCCTCTGGAGTGGTCCCCTTCTCTAGCAGTCCTCAGGAGTGGTTCTCTTCTCTAGCAGTCCTCAGGAGTGGTTATCTTCTCTAGCAGTCTTCTGGAGTGGTCCTCTACTCTAGCAGTACTCTGGGGTAGTCCTCTTCTCTAGCAGTCCTCTGGAGTGGTCCTCTTCTCTAGCAGTACTCTGGGGTAGTCCTCTTCTCTAGCAGTCCTCTGGAGTGGTCCTCTTCTCTAGCAGTCCTTTGGGGTGGTGCTTTCTGGAATCTTCTTCTTTTCCTCCACCCAATCTTTCTTCATGCTGTCCCGCTTGTCATATATTTTCCTCTACCCCTTTAACCTGGATTCAGCTTACCTTTTGCACACCACCTCTCAATCAATATATAGCAGCTGCACCACTCCTCATTGCTTGGTTATTGAATAGCTCTCTGACACTCCTTCAGGATCTCTCTTACTGTGATTCCTCTGATCAAGCTTCAGATGCCACTTCCATGCTGGAAGTATCTATGTGCAAGTACAATGTGTTCTCTAAAGTGTTTGTGCAAACTCTCAAGGTAATATCATTACTTGTTTACTCTGGATTGTGTCTCTCTCATTTGCCTGTGCTCACATCTTATCAGCTGTTCATCTCCGGCATGCACTCAATGTGTACACCTACTTAAACCACTGGTAACTTTTTACAGAAGATATACTAAGGCATTACTTACTAATTGTTTGTATCATATACTGCGATTGCTAGATTGTCATACTGCTAAAACAATCAGTAATCATGTCTCCTAGCAAACTCTGTGTAACTAAATCCTACAATATTACTGTTCACCACTTGGGGGCATTAATCCTACTCTGTGAATACTTAAAGGAACAGTCAACACCAAGATTTTTGTTGTTTAAATAGAAAGATAATCCCTTTATTACCCATTCCCCAGTTTTGCATAACCAACACAGTAATAATAATACACGTTTTGCCTAATAATAATACACGTTTTACCTATGTAATTACCTTGTATCTAAGCTTCTGTTGACTGCCCCCTTATTTCAGTTCTTTTGACAGACTTGCATTTTAGCCAATCAGTGCTCACTCCTAGGTTACTTCACCTGCATGAGCTCAATGTTATCTATATGAAACACATGAACTAATGCACTCTAGTGGTCAAAATGCATTCAGATTAGAGTCTTTAAGGTCTAAGAAATTAGCATATGAACCTCCTAGATTTAGCTTTCAACTAAGAATACCAAGAGAGAACAAAGCAAAATTGGTGATTAAAGTAAATTGGGAAGTTGTTTAAAATTACATGCCCTCTTTAAATCATGAAAGTTTTTTTTGGACTTGACCGTCCCTTTAACCTTATGGTGTATATATGCAAACTATTTTGTTTTTGTGCATAACATGTTAAGTTGTTTTTGTTTTATTTCACTTTTGTTGTATATTAACTCAGCTGAGGTTCAAATAGAAGGTATTTACAACTATATATTCCTTTCTCTAAATCTCCTCTTACATACATATATATATATGTATGTTATTTAAACAAAAAATATTAGCAGTTGTGTTCCACAACCTTAGTTCAAAGCTAGAGAGTGACACCGCTGTACACTGAAGTTTGAATGCAGGTTTCCCCCTTTTATATGGGTGTGCTTGCATTTCTGTTGGCTAATTTTCCAATTCAAATCAGCTAATAGAAAAAGCTTTTTTAGTAAAACGTTTTTTGCTGGCAGTTTGGCAGCATTTACACTCCCAAAGATCTATTTTAACATTTTGTTAGGTGTCCAAAAAAATGTGCATAAATCTGTAAAGGATATAGTTCTTATGATGGTAAGCGTTGCAGGATCCAAGTAATTCCAAGCTGTGTCTCCAGGGGGAGATATGTAAAGGAAAGAGAGAGAAACATAAGGGATAAACCTCCTATTACGTCCTTCTGTTTTACCTTACCACCCCCCAAATAAAGACACAACTGAGTTGGGAAAAGACCGGTCACGGTCACGTTTATTAAAACGTAAAACTTTAACAAAACTATTACATAGTTTCCTAGGCAACTCTTTTAACTTGAACTTTGTAAAAGTTCTATAACTCTTGGCAGTACATATCCCTATCTAACTATCCCCTACCAACAGCCGGTCAAAGCCCCATACGGTACCTACAGCGTAGCACGGGTTGCTGACGCTTGTTAGCATAGAATGGATGTAAATTTGTTGAGCTCTTCGGCCATACTTTGAGGAGGGGAACCCCTAGGCCGGCACCTAGCGGGCGTCACCCCTCCCCATTTCCCCAAGGCCGTCACTCATCATTCGCACCGCTCGCTCCAGGGCTATGACCGACCGCCACAAGAGAAACTGAGTGTAACTCTTGCCGCCAACCCAACTGACAATATCAGACCATCATCCACAAGATTGTTAAACAACCTTGCATCGACAAACCCATTTTTTTTTTAAACTTGAGCCAACAATGCTCTCCTTATGTCTGCTATGAATATATCCAACCCTTCATCTGCCAAATTCACTCCATCGGGGCGATTTAGTTCTTTCTTGTCAGCTGTAATGCTGTCATGCCTAACAATAAATCCCGACAATGCCATGACCGCTCTTCCCAACTCTCTGTTCACTTTTTTCCTTACATTGTAAGCCGCTCTTTGAGAAACCATGAACCTCCAATGCAGTCGTGTGACCACATTAGACCATCCCACCTTGACACCATGCAGCCATGCACACATCCATTCCACGTCAGAGACCATGTGTCTGATAAGGTCTAAGTCAGGTATTGAGCCCAAATAGTTCCCCCCTACATGAAGAACCACTACATCTGGTAAACCCCACCTCCTGTAGGCCTCCTGCAATAGGGAGGGCAACTCATTCCAAGACAAGCCTCGTTGGCCAAGCCAGCGAACACTGTCCCTTGATGCCGCAAAGCCCAACTGTTGGCCCTCTGGGGAGCATAGAGCCCTGATAGCTGCCCAGTGCACAAATGAGTGCCCCACAATACACTGGTGACATGCCCTTACCTAAAACAACAGCAGTTGGACAGACTCATCACAGGAAAAACAAAACTATATCACCGTCAGCAAAACATAATCTTAACCCCGTCTAGGCCGTTCCCCTCAGGCCCCTCCCTTCAAGGTCTTACTTATCTGACTTCAAAAGCCTGACATACAATTTGTATCGATTTCATCTCCAGTGCCCCAACCGCTTAATTTCACCCACTTGTGCCCCCCAAGAAACTGCGCTAGTCGCTGCCCCAATCCTGAATGAGTGGGATGCGATTCTCACGGGGTCCAACCCACACGCAGCAGTCACCGCCGCAAGCACCTTTTTAAACTGAAATACTGACAAAGCAGAAGAGTCCTCATGCACAAGGAACACCTTCGGCCCCACCGGGCGTACCCGCATGGAACTTTCCACATTACCTACCGGGCAACATTCCTGTATTTCATGCCTGGGCAAAGGGAGCCAATCCCCTTTCCCAGCCTGATCCGTCTTGGAGCACGGAATGAAAAGTAGCAAACTTCCATCCGCTACCCCTACGTGCTCCAACAGGATATCTCCTCTCTCGCCTACCCTTGACGAGGATACCAGCTCGCCTACTCTCAGCGCTCCTGCAAATGCAACCGCAAAAGCAGGCCGAAACAACAGTACCTCATAAGCACCTGTACAAACACCCTCAAGTGACCCCACCAAGAGCTTCAAACGCTGAAGTGTGATGGGTTCCCTTTTATCCACAGCCTTTGGCTCCGACCTGCCCCATCCTTTCAACACCTGCCTCACCAAAAAGGAATTAGAGAACTCCAGAATGCCCAACATCTTGCTAAAAAAATGCCACTGCTGCCATGCGACTTTGCGCAGCTGGTCTTGAAACCCCTTTTTCCTTCAAGCACCCCAGCCATTCCAACACATGTACCTGAGAGGCGTGTTGAAGCCAATAGCCCTTCTCCGAACAGAATGCCACCCAAGCCTTCCAATGAGCTTCATATGCCGTCCAGGTCTTAGGAGCCAGAGACGCCTTCACTAACTGAATGATTGCCCATGGGCAGGCATCTTTCCACATAGAATCCCCCATCAAACTTCAAGCCCATAAGCTTAAAAGAAGACGGGTGCAATGGGAGTAATCTGAAAGCGGATTCTATATCCAGCTTTGCCAGCATAGCCCCCTTACCTGCGGCCTTAAATAGCTCCATTGCTTCGTTGAACGATTGATAGTGTACCGAGCTCATTGCCGGATCTATTGCGTCATTTACCGAAACCCCCTTTAGGGTACGAAAGGTGGTGAATAAGCCTGAACTTCCTGGTCTCCTTTTTGGGAACTACTCCCAGGGGGGAGACCACCATGTCCGGCAATGGTTGGCTCGAAAATGGGCCAACCTGCACTACCTCCGGGAATTCATAAGCCGACTTAAGGTTACAATGCACAGTTGACCCCTGCATGCAATGTTGCACAGGGATCCAGAAACCTAGTGTCAGCCCCTCCCATAGCACCCCTGTGGGTTCCCAATCAGGGTAGCATGCCAGCCACAGGATGATGGCCCCCCCTTAAGAGGCGTTGGGGCCCTTGCCTCCAGCTCCTCCTCTAGGGACCCCCTTCTTGCCCCCATTGTCCTTGCGCATTGCACAGTCGATTCCCGAGTGTGGGCCGCCACAGAACTTACAGATGTGCCGAAAGGAGCAACTTGCCCCCCTCTCTCACTGTTTGTCCTGGAACTTCCAGCACTCCCTTCCTCACCTTTTTGCGCGCGGGGCAGACCTAGCACTACCTGACCTATTACTCCCTGGTGGAGAAGGAGATCGCTCAGACCCCAATTTCAACAACAGGTGGAATTCCTGACTGCCGAAGTGCAGTAATGGGTTTCCCACCATTTTTCTCCTAAAGGCCATATCATAAACCCTCCAAGCGCCTTCCTTGAAGTGTTTATGAATGCCATCAATGGTATCGGCCTATTTAAACAAATTATGCCCTTGCGCCGGCCACTTGTCCACATAGCAGGTGGCCAGGACCCTGAAACACTTTTGCCATTCCTCATACGTCTCTGGACGCCTGACCCTTTTGGGTCCAGTACCGTCCTCCGCCCTTTCTTTCTCCCTATACGCCTCCGCGGACAACTCGAAAATGTTCACATACCTCCCCTCCTGGATCTTCTTGATAATCTTTGTTTTAAAGTGTCCATAGAGGGAGTGTACCAAGAAGGGGTATGTATTCCCTTGCATGGCTACTTTCCTGGACATAGGGAGGGATGACACCACTCCACTCAGTGTCGCTAGCTGGTTGTTCGCAACCACCACTGGCATCTCTGCAACCCCAACCTTCGCCTTTTCTTGGGCTGAAAACATCTTTTTAATCATCCTAAACATACGCTGCTGGCCTTTACCCACTAGTCCTAGCGCCTTACCACTCTCTGAGTCAGACCCACTAGATGATGTACCCAAGTCAGCATGTGTGTGTATAGGAAATAAAAGCTCACCCATCGCTGCCTGCTGCACTGCTGCAGAGGAAGTTGAGGGCACCTCCCCTGAAGTTGTTACAGGACCTGGTGTTGGCTGGGACCTCACCCGAGGCTGAGATGCACTTGCTCCCAACGATCCGCTGGAAGAACTGGTTGCCATAGTTGCCTGTGAAAGAATAGAAAGATGGGGAGTACTCTGGGAAGAGGACAGAGCCCCAGTGGGATCCCCCCTTTCACTCATACCCCAATTCTCACCCCAATTCATTCCTAAGGCTGTAGAGACCACCCTCTGCCAACCCACATTCCCTGCCTGTACACCCACACCCCCACCCATTTGTGGGGTCAATGTGTCCCTGAACCACGCCTGCCATCATGCTGCCACCTAGGCCAGAACCTGTTCCAGCGCCTAATCTCCCCTGGCTCATGGGAAATGCTGACTGTCCCTGCTGCCCGTCATAAGAGGAAACTGCCTGTCTCCATAGTGACATGATTGGGGCCGTCATGAACCCTATCTGGCTAGTTGTAATTGTGCTACCACCTTGCGTTACTCCATACTGATACACTGTATGAGTCCCAGCTAACAAGGCCCCAGTCGACTGCAAAACATTCACACCAACATTCCCAAAACTCCCAGTATTCGTCACAGTATTCTTCCAGCCACTCACAGAAGCCAGTGTGCTCTGAATCACTATGCCCTCTGTGCTTCCCACACCAGTGCCACTACCTGACTTACGCTGCAAAGATGCGATCCCTATATTTGCCACACCACCTACTTCTGGTGCTCGCCATGCAGCCCCAGGACCATCCACCGCACAACTTTCGAACACCCTACTGGCCTCTAGCCCACCCGGTCTCCCCCCTGGAGCCCCGCCCTCACCCCGGAGCCTCCCCAACTTACTGGGAGCTCCGTGGGTAAAGACGCTCCTGCTGCGCTGTCTTCGCCTGCTTCTGCCACACCCAACCTCCGACTCCACGTCCGATGATGACGGCGTACATGACACGTCATCAGAGGGGGCGTGGCTAGTTTCGAGCCTAAGCGCCCCCACATCCGGATCCTCAGGTGAGCTTAAAGGCCCCCCTCATGCCCTCTGCCCTCCCGAACTGGCCCCGCCCCCGCCGCAGGGGTCGACAGTGACTGAGCCAGCACCAAGAGGGCCGAGATGGTGGCCGGGGGGAGCGCTGCTAGCTGAGCTAGGCCGGACGCCTCTGGCAGCTCTTGTCTGGGGGTGATGCCCCCTGTTTGCTGCAACTGCAGCCCCATCTGCCCTGCCACTTGAGTCAAGCCTGTACAGGCCCCAAGGGAATCCTCCATCTGACCCACCCCACTAGGCCTCACAACCACCCCAGCACTAGTGCTAGGGGCAGCCATAATTTTATTTGGCGTTGCAGGGCCCTTTCCTTTTCCCCCACTCCCTCTTGATCTAACAATATGGGACACAGGGGACCAGGCCTGGGGGGTAGGTGTTACAACCTCCTCAGAACTTTCCATGTTCTCTCCTGCAGGCCTCCGGACTCCAGCTGAACCTGATCCATCCTCTCTGAACCTTCTCGGCCTAACCAAAGTTCTCCTTGTGCGCTCCATAGCTCAGCAGACAGAAAATCCTCTCGAAGTCTGGAAGCAGGAAATAGAGGCCGAGACCACTGCAACATGGACCTATAAAGGTAAGCACACTCTCCGCCCCTCAGATTGCAACAAAGTAACAACAATTTCCCTGGCAAACTCCAGACTTCTACTCAGTTAACCCTTAATTTTGTTATAGCCCCACTAGAGGGCCCTCTACTGTCAATAGTGCACTCTGTATAAATATTAAGAACTTCCAATTCAAGTCAGGTACTTACACTAATTAGAGCTATAACTCAGCTCTATGTGTGAATGCAAGTAGGTAATAGCCCCTCGGCTTCCCAGACAAGACAGGAATCGGTCGTTGTTTAAAATAGTAAATACAGCTTTATTAAAATATACAGGACTAAGGCTAAACACTGTTACAAATAAGCAAATGCACAGAGAGATTGCTAAGCTCTCTAAACAGCATATAGTGGCACAGTGCTGTTGAGGCTATTATGGCAAAGTACATAAGTCCTTAGCAGCAATAAAGGTGAAGACAGTCATTAAAAACAGTAAATCTGGCGATCGTTTCGCCTTACTTCTAAGAGTTTTTAAGGATCTTGTAAGGTGTGCTATACCAAACTTTGTGGATTTATATTTAAAAATAAAGGGAGTCTGACCACCTACCATTGGTTAAAGCACCCCACCCAAGCTCAGGTGTTCTCATGAAAGTGTATTGGAGTTGTATATAAAGCCAGGGAGTCCCATTCTAATACAGAGGGGCCGATTTATGTAGCTGCGAATGCAGCTGTTGCCGCGCGAGCCTTCAGGCTCGCCAGAAACATAAGTTAAGAAGCAGCAGTCTTAAGACCGCTGCCCCTTGCTTGTCCTCCACCTCTGAGGTGGCAGACAGCAATCATCATGATCAGATATGATCAGGATGATTGACACCCCCCTGCTAGCGGCCGATTGGCCGCAAATCTGCAGGGGGCGGCATTGCACAAGCATTTCACATGAAATGCTTGTGCAATGATAAATGCCGACAGCGTATCAATGTCTGCCCGCATCTTCATAAATCGGCCTCAAAGAGTTAAAGCAGGAATGATTCAGCCCATAAGGCAAAGTGTTACAGTGTTAGGTCCAGTCAACATTGGGACATCTTGTAAGCTGGTGACTGTCTTAAAGGGACAGTCAAGTCCAAAATAAACTTTCATGATAGGGCATGTAATTTTAAACAACTTTCCAATTTACTTTTATCACCAGTTTTACTTTGTTCTTTTGGTATTCTTAGTTGAAAGCTAAACTTAGGTAGGCTCAAATGCTAATTTCTTAGACCTTGAATGACCGCCTCTAATCTGAATGCATTTTTACAGTTTTTCAACACTAGAAGGCATTAGTTCATGTTTTTCATATAGATAACATTGAGCTCACACACGTGAAGTTACCTAGGAGTCAGCACTGATTGGCTAGATTGCAAGTCTGTCAAAAGAACTAAAATAAGAGGGTAGTTTGCAGAGGTATAGTTACAAGGTAATAACAGAGGTAAAACCTGTATTATTAAAACTGTGTTGGTTATGCAAAACTGGGGAATGGGTAATAAAGGGAGTATCTATCTTTTTAAACAACAAAAATTATGGTGTTGACTGTCCCTTTCAGCAGTATATGGCCAAATTATGTGACTAAGATCCCAATTTTAACATAAAAGCATAGGTGTATTTTGCAGGCAATTTTGCAGCAATTAAAAATGTTTTGTTTATTTGCAAGTGGATGTGCCCCAATACTCTGTTGTGTATGTATATATATACTGACTGACTGATTCATCAATGCCCAGCTCAAACCGTTTAACCTAGGAAGGTGAAATTTGAAAGGTACGTTGTTTTTATGATGTAGGCACCCACCAAGGAAGGACTTTTGGAAATGACGTCCCTAAGGGGGTAAAAAAGGGGGGTGGATTTTTTTATGAGTATATCTATATCTCAAAAACCGAAGATGTTACAGACGTGAAAATTGGTATTTAGATTCTCCTTTAAAATTAAAGGAACATGTGTTTTACCATTTCCCACTTTCCGAGAATCCACTTGACGGGCTGAAAAAGGGGGAGTAATTTATGAGGATACCTATAGCTCAATAACCAAAGATGGTACAGATCATCTGTAAAAATTGGTATTTACATTCTCCTTTAAAAATAAAGAAACACTTGCCAAATTTCTTGCTCCTAAAGTCAGTAGTTCTCAAGATATGAATATCACTTAAAAAAAGTAATACTCGTTTTTTAACATCTGACAGTTGAGTCATAGGGGCCGATTTAACAATCTCCGTATCAGCCCCAATGCCTCTGTTTCCGTGCGAGCCATCAAGCTTGCCGGAAACAGGAGTTAAGAAGCAGTGGTCTTAAGACCGCTGCTCCTTAACTCGTCGCCTGCTCTGAGGCAGCGGACAGCAATCCACCTGATCATATACAATCGGGTTGATTGCCACTCCCTGCTAGCGGCCGCAAATCTGCAGGGGTGGCATTGCACAAGCAGTTCACCAGAACTGCTTGTTCAATGATAAATGACAACAACGTATCGATCATGTCCGCTCGCACTTTAATAAATCGGCCCCATAATATATAATTATAATTTAATATTAAAGTAATTGTAAACAGAATTATAATAACATATTTTTGATGTGCTGGACGGATGCCATGCCCACAACGTAGCTGATTGATGCCCATGCACGAGAAATACAGAGAATTACCAAAAACTCACAAAGTTCATGTCAGCGAGTGTGAAACTCAAACGGGCACACATCGCTGCGAGTGGTTGCGTTTTTCACTATTTTTTACAAATTATAAAATCCATGCGAGCGAAGCCGCGGGCAACATCTAGTATATATATATATATATATATATATATATATATATATATATATATATACATATATATATACCACTTTCTTACTAGGCTTTTTCAGTAGAGAGTTCTGGTGTGTGGCACCTTTCGTATTCCTAAATAACTATTTATGCTTATAAACAAGACTAAAAAAATATCAGAGGTCTTTAAATGCTGGATTTTAAATACATTTCAGGAAGTACAGGTTGGGCAAGGGACTGGGTTAATCCACCTCTATGTCTAATCCTCACCTCATCTTTATTTATGTCAGTTACCTACTGGCCTTCATGGCTTATTGTGTTGTAATCTCTTTTTTAGAACATCATACGGTTTAAAAGTATATCATTTGTTTATTATTACATTCCCATAAGATGTGCTGTGGTAGTTGGCATGTTTTGATGCTCATCCTGAGGATATCCCTTTAAATTCTGCTGATACTCATGTGGCAAATGGTGTGGGTGTTTCTTTAGTTCTATTTTCAAAGTCATTCAAAACCATCAGAAAAGCTGGTGGGAATTTGTAAAATTGCTCAAGTTTTGTATACAACAGAATGGAAAAATCTGGGTAAAAAAAAAAACTAAAAACAGGCTTTTTAAGAGTTTTTCCTACAGTGAGTTTCACAGAGCTTCACAGAAGAAGACAGTGAAAGGAAAACATTATGGCTAATTGAAGATAACGTCACACTTTCAGATTAGAATTATGATTTTATAATCAATATCTATAAAATGCTTATAAATCGAAAAAAGGCAAGCAAAAATAAACTCATGAACAGTTTTTGATACATTTTAATACTATTGTCAAATTATATTGGTGACATTTATGAAATGCAAAGCCATCAAAAACAATAAGTTACCTGGCTTTTATTTATTTTTTTAATATTCTTTAATATTCTTTCATTTGAAAACCCTTTAGAAGGTTGAGCAGAGCACTTTGCATATCTCTTCTAATGGATCAGAACAAAAACCATTGAGTGCGAAAAACGTATTTTTGAACTTTTTTATCACCTTTTTTAATCAAACCTATTTTTGTTAAATATGAAACATAACATCTAGCTCCATCAATTACTATCAAGAAACCATGCGATTACTGTATATCAATAGATATTTGTATAGTAGAGTTAGTGCTAATTGTGAACTTCCAGTTATTTAGTTAGTGTAAGGACCTGCAGTGGGACTGTAGCGTTATAAGGATATAGGCAGCAAGGGAATGGGACAGGAGAAGAGGTGGTTCCTAAGGGAGCAACATTGTTGCAAGTAAAAGGGGAGGTTTCTTACCTTAAAAGGCCATGCTGAGAATGCTCCATCCTCTTCTTCCTGTAGCCTGAAGTGGATGAGTTTCTTCTTCCAGACTTCTAGAAGATTTTTTCAGAATGCAGCGTTCCAGAAGAAAGACGGTGCCCACGAAGAGATACAAGGAGTCCTTAAAATTTCAGGCAAAAGAAAAAGAAGAGCAGATGAGTATTACAGATGAGGAACACCACCAAAACAAATACCAATACAATCACACATTTATGTGGTAAATGCAGAAAATCACCAGCCCAGCGAGGAAACTGTACAAACCCCACAACATGCAAATAATGTAGAAACAATTATTACACCCTCAGCTACAACAAATCCGATGGCTCAAGTGGGGGATTCACACATAGCTATTGCCAACATGTTGACACAATTTTCACCAGCAACAATCCAAGCTATGTCTGTATTATTTGGGCAACTGGCAGCTAATCTGCCTACAAGCCCAAGCATACTCACAGCCGTATCCCCTAGAGACATGCAGGAACATCAACATCCAGGAATACAGGCAGTGGCACAGAAAAATGCTGTAGCATCTGTATCCAAATTAGGGCCAAACAATCAGGCATCTGGATTGGTGACAAGGCCTCAGGATCCATCTGTTGATTTTACAACAGAGGGCATGCTGGGTACCGTTGTGCAGGATGAATTTCCTGCGGTCCTCCAAGTGATGCTCTCAGTGACATCATTTCCGGTAGTGATGACACCTACTTCCGGGAGAAATGGCAACAGAGTTGGGAGCGGCGCAACCTTCCTCCATGCAGGTGAGCACTCTGCAGGGGTAGTAGGCAGAGGAACGCCTCGTGGACGGAAGGCGGCTGCAAAGGGAAGAGTGAAAGGCGGAAAAAAGGGGCCATATAAAAAAATACAATTTACCCGCGCAGCGACAGCAGGAGTTAACAGGGTGGGGTCAGAAAATGGAGTGACAGGTCAAGGGGTGGCGGCGATGACCGCATCAGGCAAGTATTTGTCAAATATGTTAGAAGGGAATCAAATCATACAGGCGACGATGACCACGACAGGCAGTATTGGGCACATAAGCAATAATTTGGGAAACATAGCAGCCATGGACACACAGACTGCTATAACAACAGGCATAATGAGTGCTGCAAATATGCAGACTATGGCATCAAGGGAGACAAGTATCACAGGAGTTGGGACATATAGGGCAGGATATGACACAATTGTGCCTAGTCGCGGGCTGTCATGTCTGAGGTCTTGTCAGTTTGTCTGTCCCTTTAAATTTGAACCCTTTATAAGGCTCCTCCTAATTAAATCCTGTGCTCTGTAATTTGATCCTTATGCTGAGTATCCTGGCTTGTGCTGACGCAATCTATATGCTCTCCGGATCTCTACCTGAGCCTACTTACAGGAACTCACCAAAATCTATTTCCTGCAACTTTTTGTTATTTTTATGCTTGCTACAAATACCTTTGTCTCCTCAGAATTTACTTAAGCTTTTAGGCTTACCGCTCACAGATTGTGCTTTTCAGAATTCCTCTGCCGTGCCTGTCAGCAGCTCCTCTGCTATACTCACAGCCTGCACTTCCTGTTTGGCGATACCGGACTCCAGATAACTGCTGCTTTTCCTCTAGCAGAATCTTTCACCAGACCACAGGATTAAAGGTACTGAATATTCCTTTGGCATTACCATTTTGAAAGTGTTTTCTGGACTCATCAGGTTTTATTGCAAACTTGTATCTTATATGCTGTGAACTGAACTTATCATTGAAATCTGTGCCTATGTACATTCACTCCAGGAAAAGGCTGCATTTCTCATATATGTGACTCTATTTTCTGTGATACTCCTACAAGTGAACTGACTTATTAGCTTAAGTATAAGTATAAATATCCTACCTATTCTTCAGTATTATATGCAAGTTTCATTTTTGTCTCACTCTTGCCTGTTAATCCTTATATACAGGCACTAATATCCTTTTCTCCTCTGTTCAGCAAGTATTGGATTCAGCTTTCACTAATTGAGCTAATCCTTTCTGCAGAGTTGAAAATTCCTTTTTAACCCATACTGGGCCCTCAGTCTAGGATCAGAATAGGGGATTGTGACTTAAAAGCCCCGATATTTGTGAGACTGAGTGGTAACCTAACCAATTCCCTGTATTGATTCTTACATATTACAGAGCTAAAGAAAAAGAAAAGGGAATTAGTATGGAGTTAGCAGAACTCACTAATAAAGTATCTGCATTAGCTCAGAACATGGATATACTAATTCAAGGCATTAGAGAGATCCAGTCTGAGAATCAGTATCTCAGAACAGTCATTAGAGACAACATTGACAACAGACCCTCCATGCCTGAATCACCCCCTGATCCTCAAGTCTGTCCCCCAGAGAGATTTATTTTCAGGGGATAGAAATCAGTTCAGAGACTTTAAAAATCCTTGTCTCCTTTTCTTCTCATTGAAACCTAATACTTATCCTACTGAACGTACAAAAGTTCTTACTGTTATTTCATATCTGAAAGGAGAACCCAGAGCTTGGGCTACCAATTTTTTTGAGAATAATGATCCAATTCTGGATTCTCTACAACAGTTCTTTGAGAAAATGTCTTTCCTCTAGGAGGATAAAAATAAACAGAATACAGCTGAAAATGCACTTAAGGCATTAAAACAGAATAGAAGACCTGCTGAGGATTATGTCTCTGATTTCAAAAGGTGGGCACCTGACACCATGTGGAATGAGGCAGCATTGCTATACCAATTTCGTACTGGTCTTTCAGACATTGTTAAGGATGAATTGGCAAGGGGTCCTCTCCCCTCTACTCTCGATGGACTTATGTCACATGCTGTCACTATAGATCTGAGGATTCGTGAACGTAAAAGTGAGAGAGGTTATGCAGAACAGCCATGGAGAAAGTCACCTATACCATCCTATACTCCTCCTGTTGCCCGCACTTCTGATGAACCAATGGAGATTGCTTTTACTAAAGGTCCTTTGACTACAGAAGAAAAGAACAGAAGAAAGGCCAATAATATGTGCTTATACTGTGCTTCCAAGGCGCATACAGTAAAGGACTGTCCTATTCTCCAGAAACAAAAGGGTAAGAGTAGGTCTTCAGTAGTAGTTTGTACTCAACACTTTTCACTTATTACTCATTGTAACCTCTCTATCTCTTTACAGTGGGAGGGACAAAGAATCCAGACACAGGCCATTATTGACTCCGGAACCACGGGCAATTTCATTGATAAAACTTTTCTTGATAAATATCACATTCCATTAATAAAACTTATTGATTCACTAGCCATACGTGTGATTGATGGTTCTTATTTATCTTCAGGTCCTATCACCCATAAGACTGTACCACTGCTCATGACCACTACTTCTGGTCATAGAGAGTCTATATCCTTTGACGTTATAACATCACCCCTGTTTCCTATAGTTTTAGGGCTACTCTGGTTGCAAACACACGAACCTCAGATATCTTGGAGAAATTCACAAGTTCTCTTCAATTCTACATTTTGTTCTAAATCCTGTTACCTGCCAACACATATACTTAACACATCCATTGAGACTCCTGTTATTCCTAAGACATACTCAGACTTTATGGATGTTTTTGACAAAACTGAAGCAGAAAACTTACCTCCACACAGGTCATACGACTGCCCCATAGAATTGTTACCTGGTTCTGATATCCCATACGGACATATATACCCTCTTTCTGAGCCAGAATTAGTACATTTGAAACAATATCTTGATGACAACTTACGGAAGGGCTTTATTAGGCCATCCACATCCCCAGCTGGTGCGGGTATGTTCTTCGTCCGTAATAAAGATAACACGTTAAGACCAATTATTGATTACCGAGAGCTCAACAAAAGAACCAAAAAGAACAGATACCCTCTGCCCCTTATTCCAGAAATCATAGATCGATTACAAGGGGCGACTATTTTCACTAAACTCGATCTGAGAGGGGCGTATAATTTAATAAGAATCAAAGAGGGACACGAATGGCTGACGGCGTTTTGAACAAGGTATGGCTTGTTCGAGTACGCTGTCATGCCATTTAGTTTATGTAATGCACCAGCAACTTTTCAGTGCTTTATTAATGATTTATTTAGAGATCTACTTGACGTATGTATGATTATATATCTTGACGACATACTGATTTACTCCAAAACTGAAGAACAACATACTATACATGTACGCACTGTTTTACTCCGACTTAGACAAAATTCACTTTATGCTAAACCTGAAAAATGTATTTTCAATACGGATACTATATCTTTTCTGGGTTATTCAATATCTCCTTTAGGCATACAGATGGAACAAAAAAATAGAAGCTATAACTTCTTGGCCTACTCCTACTAACAAGAAGGAGATACAGTGTTTCATTGGTTTTGCTAACTTTTATAGAAGATTTATCAGAAATTTCTCTTCTATTGCTAAACCTATCACTTCTTTAAGTGGTAATTCATCAACATTCCATTGGACCCCTCAAGCAGAACAAGCTTTCCAAAAGTTGAAACACTCTTTCACTACTGCTCCAATTCTTAAGTTTCCTAATCCCCAATTGCAATATATATTGGAGGTTGATGCATCTGACTATGGCTTGGGAGCTATTTTGTTGCAAAGAAAAACACCCAACACCCCCATGCATCCCGTTGGTTACTTTTCAAGAGTTATGACATCCCCAGAAGTGAACTACTCCATTGGAGAAAAAGAACTCCTGGCCATAAAATCTGCCCTTGAATTTTGGAGGCATCTCCTGGAAGGTACAACCATTCCTTTTTTGATTTACACCGACCATAAAAACTTGGAATACCTTAAAACCAATAAAACATTATCGGCACGTCAAATCAGATGGAGCTTATTTTTCAGTCGTTTTGAATTCCTTATTACATACAGGCCTGGATGCAAAAATGGTAAGGCTGATTCTCTTTCCAGGAAAGTTTTAAGACCTTCATATTCCAAAAACACTGGTAGTGTCATTCCCCAAAGTAAATTTATTGGTTTAGCTTTGGATTTCACTACTAACCTCCAGTCCTCTCAAAAACAAGATCCCGACTTACCTCTGCCTTACCTTACCAAAAATAAGGATGGTCTGTATTATCATGATGGAAAGCTCTACGTACCCTAAAATCTACGAAAAGAGATCTTGCATTCTGTCCATGAATCCGTTATATCTGGTCATCCTGGATTCCGTAGAACCAAACATCTCCTACAAAGGGATTTCTGGTGGCCCTCCATGTCATCTGATGTTGATAAACATATCAAAGCTTGCACTATTTGTGCTATGGCGAAACCATCCAAGGCAGCTCCATATGGTTTACTCTTATCTCTACCCGTGGCTGATAGGCCTTGGAAAGACATTGCTATGGATTTCGTGGTAGAACTTCCTAGCTCTAACAACCATAACTGCATCATGGTGGTCGTCGATTTGTTTTCCAAGATGGCTCATTTTGTACCTTGTCATTCCTTGCCTACAGCCTCTGAAACTGCAAAACTTTTTCTTTCTCATATTGTTAGGTTGCATGGACTTCCAGATACCATAACATCAGATAGAGGTTCTCAATTCAGCTCAAAGTTCTGGACTCAACTATGTATCATTTTAAAAAAAACAGCGCAGACTCAGCTCTTCATATCACCCCCAAACAAATGGGCAAACGGAGAGAACAAACCAGACACTTGAGCAATACTTACGCTGTCATTGTGCTTTCTTACAGAATGATTGGTTGTCTTTACTACCTACTGCTGAATTTGCTTTTAATAATGCAGTTAATGCTTCTACAAAAGTTTCACCTTTTTATGTGAATTACGGTTTCCATCCTAGATTTCATTTATATCCCAGAGAAGACACCATCTGTCCCTTGGTCAATGACACAATAAACAACTTATCTCAACACTTTCGGATCATTCAGGACAATCTTAAAACATCTCAACAACAACAGAAGACCTTTTACGATTTACGCAGGAGGCAACCCCCTGCTTATGTAGTTGGTGATATGGTTTGGTTATCAACTAAACATCTGCATCTGAAGGTTCCTACCAAGAAACTGGCTGCCTTATATATTGGTCCGTTTAGGATATCTAGGGTTATTAATCCCAACGCTGTCACTTTGGAATTGCCGGACTCCATTCCAGTGCACCCCACCTTTCATGTCTCGCTCCTTAAGCCCTCTACAGTTGGGGCTCCTCCCTTCTCTAGTTGTGCTCCCCCGATTTCTGATCTTTTGCTTCCAGAATATGAGATTCAGGACATTTTGGATTCCCGTTTTCATCTCAATGAGCTGCAGTATCTCATCCATTGGAAGGGGTTTTCCCATGATGAGGATTCTTGGGAACCCTCCACAAATCTGACGGCTCCTCGCTTGGTCTCTCTCTTTAATCGGAGGAATCCTGATTGTCCTAGGCCCTGAGCCTCGGAGTGGCTCCTTTTGGGGGGGGGTTCTGTCATGTCTGAGGTCTTGTCAGTTTGTCTGTCCCTTTAAATTTGAACCCTTTATAAGGCTCCTCCTAACTAAATCCTGTGCTCTGTAATTTGATCCTTATGCTGAGTATCCTGGCTTGTGCTGAAGCAATCTACATGCTCTCCGGATCTCTACCTGAGCCTACTTACAGGAACTCACCAAAATCTATTTCCTGCAACTTTTTTGTTATTTTTTTGCTTGCTACAAATACCTTTGTCTCCTCAGCATTTACTTAAGCTTTTAGACTTACCGCTCACAGATTGTGCTTTTCAGAATTCCTCTGCCGTGCCTGTCAGCAGCTCTTCTGCTATACTCACAGCCTGCACTTCCTGTTTGGCGATACCGGACTCCAGGTAACTGCTGCTTTTCCTCTAGCAGAATCTTTCACCAGACCACAGGATTAAAGGTACTGAATATTCCTTTGGCATTACCATTTTGAAAGTGTTTTCTGGACTCATCAGGTTTTATTGCAAACTTGTATCTTATATGCTGTGAACTGAACTTATCATTGCAATCTGTGCCTATATACATTCACTCCAGGAAAAGGCTGCATTTCTCATATATGTGACTCTATTTTCTGTGATACTCCTACAAGTGAACTGACATATTAGCTTAAGTATAAGTATAAATATCCTACCTATTCTTCAGTATTATATGCAAGTTTCATTTTTGTCTCACTCTTGCCTGTTAATCCTTATATACAGGCACTAATATCATTTTCTCCTCTGTTCAGTCTAGGATCAGAATAGGGAATTGTGACTTAACAGCCCCGATATTTGTGAGACTGAGTGGCAACCTAACCAATTCCCTGTATTGATTCTTACATATTACAGAGCCTAAAGAAAAAGAATAGGGAATTAGTATGGAGTTAGCAGAACTCACTAATAAAGTATCTGCATTAGCTCAGAACATGGATATACTAATTCAAGGCATTAGAGAGATCCAGTCTGAGAATCAGTATCTCAGAACAGTCATTAGAGACAACATTGACAACAGACCCTCCATGCCTGAATCACCCCCTGATCCTCAAGTCTGTCCCCCAGAGAGATTTTCAGGGGATAGAAATCAGTTCAGAGACTTTAAAAATTCTTGTCTCCTTTTCTTCTCATTGAAACCTAAGACTTATCCTACTGAACGTACAAAAGTTCTTACTGTTATTTCATATCTGAAAGGAGAACCCAAAGCTTGGGCTACCAATTTTTTTGAGAATAATGATCCAATTCTGGATTCTCTACAACAGTTCTTTGAGAAAATATCTTTCCTCTAGGAGGATAAAAATAAACAGAATACAGCTGAAAATGCACTTAAGGCATTAAAACAGAATAGAAGACCTGCTGAGGATTATGTCTCAGATTTCAAAAGCTGGGCACCTGACACCATGTGGAATGAGGCAGCATTGCTATACCAATTTCGTACTGGTCTTTCAGACATTGTTAAGGATGAATTGGCAAGGGGTCCTCTCCCCTCTACTCTCGATGGACTTATGTCACATGCTGTCACTATAGATCTGAGGATTCGTGAACGTAAAAGTGAGAGAGGTTATGCAGAACAGCCATGGAGAAAGTCACCTATACCATCCTATACTCCTCCTGTTGCCCGCACTTCTGAGGAACCAATGGAGATTGCTTTTACTAAAGGTCCTTTGACTACAGAAGAAAAGAACAAAAGAAAGGCCAATAATTTGTGCTTATACTGTGCTTCCAAGGCACATACAGTAAAGGACTGTCCTATTCTCCAGAAACAAAAGGGTAAGAGTAAGTCTTCAGTAGTAGTTTGTACTCAACTACTTCTGGTCATAGAGAGTCTATATCCTTTGACGTTATAGCATCACCCCTGTTTCCTATAGTTTTAGGGCTACTCTGGTTGCAAACACACAAACCTCAGATATCTTGGAGAAATTCACAAGTTCTCTTCAATTCTACATTTTGTTCTAAATCCTGTTACCTGCCAACACATATACTTAACACATCCATTCATTTTTGTCTCACTCTTGCCTGTTAATCCTTATATACAGGCACTAATATCCTTTTCTCCCCTGTTCAGCAAGTATTGGATTCAGCTTTCACTAATTGAGCTAATCCTTTCTGCAGAGTTGAGAATTCCTTTTTAACCCATACTGGGCCCTCAGTCTAGGATCAGAATAGGGGATTGTGACTTAACAGCCCCGATATTTGTGAGACTGAGTGGTAACCTAACCAATTCCCTGTATTGATTCTTACACGGGCATGGTTTACAAAAAGAGGGAAGTATCAATAGAGAGATTGGGGTATTATCTGAGTTTGGATGCAAACACGGACATGAGAGTATAAGAGCAAAGAACACACAAAATGTAATGTATGTGAGTATGCAGGGTGCTAGGCAAAGTGTTATGACAAATGTGGGCATGCATGGTGCTGGGCAAGGTGTCATGCCATTGAGCTGTAGGAGTGAGGTTGAACAAATAAATGAGGGTGAGTGTCACAGGGAGTGGAGCAGCCAGGAAGTTAGGGGCCCCTCCATGGGGCATTCTGATGCTTATACCTCTGGTGCTCACAGTATTCTCTCTCTTTTACAGGAAGTACTGAAAGTAGGCGATCAGATATCCTCCATGGAGGGCAGGAGTCAGAATACACAAGAGGTGCAGTTACACCAAGGTGCACAACAGGGCAACCTGGGCAAAGGAGGGTCTGCACAAGAGAATCAAAGTCGAACAGCACAACCATCAACATCTGGAGCGGAACAGCCATCTACATCGGCAGGACCAGCATCTTGTGGTGAGGCTATTGAATGTCAGGGGTGATACATCGGACACTTCATCAGCTGAATCTAACACAGATAGCGACACATCAGTGAGTTTAGTTGAGCCAGGTCAGAAGCGTATTTTCAAGATGGTTAAAAAAGTTTTACATGATTTGAACACGCTAAAAAAGGCAAATAAAACAAAGAATATAAATGCAGATAACCCTCAGATAGTTTCACAGATAAATCAGGGGCAAAACCCAGATGAACCTTCCCCTCCAGTAGCATCTACCACAAAATTGGCATTACAAGGGGATTCACATCCCTCTGGAATCCACTCTTTACATGAACACTTAAAGCCAAAAAATGTTAAGAAAATACAACAGGGCAAATATGTCAATGTATTTGAGCTCTCGGTAGAGGCGTATAGGCAAAAAGAGAGGAGTGCAGATGGCACAGACCCTAAACGTTTTAAAAGGCCAGACTCTTTTGACAAATGGTTACGTTGTTTTAGAGTTCTTTCCGCCTGTTACTTGGAAAAGTACCCCTCACAGTCCCAAAACATCCTGAAATACATGGATACGATCCACTGGATTCAAACAAGATATAGGGAGAGGGCCTGGAGTGAGTATGATTCTGAGTACAGAAGGAAGATGATGGGTAACCCAGTTTTAACTTTTGGAACAACGCATAGTCAATTATGGGCTAGAATGGGTCCTGAAAGGTCACCATCTCCACATCCTGGTAGTCGTAACCCCAATTTTTGTGGCTTTAAGAACAGAAGGAAAGGGAGGGAATGTTGGTTGCTCCAAGAGAAGCGTTGCGAGAGAGGCAATTCCTGCATCTTTCGGCATGTCTGCAAATTTTGCGGAGGATTCCATTCAGGATCTGACTGCAACAAGAAGAGAGAGTCAGTGCCAGAAAGAAATAACAGTAGCTCTCAGGCAAAGGTCACCAACACCAATTCGGCTTCACGTGCTTGATCATTGGTTACAACAATACTTGAACCAACAAGCAGCAAATTTTCTTAGGCAGGGTTTTAGAGAGGGTTTTCGTATCCCAGTTAGTGAAGGGGTTAAAGGGGCAAAGCATTATCATAATCTTAAGTCAGCATACCAATACCCAGAGGTAGTAAGAAAGAAAATTAAAAAGGAGATTGAATTAGGAAGAGTTACGGGACCTTTCAGGTCACCTCCCATGAGGAATCTTATAATTTCCCCAATTGGAGTAGTCCCTAAAAAAGAACCAGGAAAATAAAGGATAATTCATCACCTGTCATACCCTAAAGGCGACTCAGTTAATGACGCCATTGATCTCCAGATTAGTTCAGTAAAATATCAATCGTTTGATAGTGCACTGCAGTTAATTAGAGAAGCTGGTAGAGGAGGGTTGTTAGGTAAGTTGGATATTGAATCTGCATGTAGATTATTGCCACTACATCCTTCATCATTTTACCTCATGGGTTTCAGGTTTGAAGGGGGGTTTTATGTTGATCGTTGCCTGCCTATGGGTTGCGCCATTTCGTGCGCTTATTTTGAGAGCTTCAGCACATTTATTCATTGGGCAGTGACACATATCGCAGGTTATGATGGCATAGCTCATTACTTGGATGACTTCCTGGTAGTGGGGGAGGGGAAGTCTGATAGTTGTAGGAGGTTAATGGATCACATGAAGTCTTTGTTGTACAAATTAGGTGTTCCGTTAGCAGATGAAAAGACACAAGGCCCTTGTACTTGTTTAACATTCTTAGGCATAGAAATAGATACCATTAGATGACAGTGTCGACTCCCCTCAAATAAGATTCATGCAATGTTAACAGCGGTCCAAACAGCAATTGCAGCCACAGTGATAAAATTAAAAGAGCTGCAGTCGATGTTGGGCTTATTAAACTTTGCATGTCGGGTAATTTCAATGGGAAGGATCTTTAACAGATGCCTGGAAGCACAGCTTAGTGGGAGGACTAGGTCTAATGAAAAAATATTTCTGACACGAGGGTTAATAGCGGAATTGCGAGTTTGGGAATCATTCCTGAGGCGCTTTAATGGAATCTGCTATTGGCGTTCGGAGCCAATTCCAAATAAAATTTTACACCTATTTACTGGTACAGCGGGATCAGCAGGTTATGGGGTGTATTTCCAGGGAGAGTGGAGTGCGGGTCCTTGGCCAGCGAGCTAGAGTGAAGGGCCATTAATTAGGAACCTTACTTTATTGGAGCTGTTCCCTATAGTATTAGCAGTTGAGTTATGGGGTAAGCGTTTTCAAGATCGGTTTGTTGTATTTTGGACAGACAATATAAGTGTAGTTTATGCAATAAATGGATTATCATCATCATCACCTAAGGTAGTGACGTTGCTCAGACACTTAGTGTTGCGTGGTCTGCAAAACAACATTCACTTTCAGGCGAGACATGTCCCTGGAGTTAATAACACTTTAGCAGATGCTTTATCTAGATTTGACTGGGTAACATTTAGAAGGTTAGCACCTTTAGTAGCTCCACAAGGTTTTTCATGTCCTGATTTTCTTTGGCAGCTACTCCAGCCTGGATTTCACTCCTCCACTTAGTTCGCAATTCACTAGCCCTGACAACATGGAGAGCTTACTGTAAGTAATGGCAGGAATTGGAGCATTTCTGCCATTCTGTTAATCGGGAGGCCATCCATGGGGACTCGGCAGTGATAGGGCACTGGTTAGTAAATTTTAAATTGGCAAATATGACAAAAGGCGCAGTTCAGATTAGGATTGCAGCATTATCTTTCTTTTTTAAATTATTAGCAGTGCAAGATCCCACAGGTTCTTTTCTAATGAGACAGGTCTTGAAAGGCTGGATTAGAACACAACAAGAAAGGAAAGATATCAGGGAACCCATAACGAGAGACCGGCTTGAGCAGTTAGTCCCTGTGTTACCGCAGATTTGTAATTCTCCTTACGAGGTAATGCTTATAACATTGGCCTTTAGTTTAGCCTTTGCGGGAGTGTTAAGGGTAGGCAAGCTAGTGTCCAATTCTAGGAATAATATGCAGAAATCTGGGTAAAAGAAAACTAAAAACAGGCTTTTCAAGAGTTTTTCCTACAGTGAGTTTCACAGAGCTTCACGGAAGAAGACGGTGAAAGGAAAACATTATGGCTAACTGAAGATAATGTCACACTTTCAGATTAGAACTATGAGTTTATAATTAACATCTACAAAATGCTTATAAATGGAAAAAAGGCAAGCAAAAATAAACTCATGAACAGTTTTTTGATACATTTTAATACTATTGTAAAATTATATTGGTGACATTTATGAAATGCAAAGCCATCAAAAACAATAAGTTACCTGACTTTTATTTATTTTATATATATAAATAGTCTTTAATATTCTTTCATTTGAAAACCCTTTAGAAGGTTGAGCAGAGCACTTTGCATATCTCTTCTAATGGATCAGAGAAAAACCCAATCACCTATATTACGAGTCTTGCGTTCCCAACGCTGCTTTTTTCCTAACGCTGGTATCACAAGTCTGGAAATGACAGGCTCACCGCTCACTTTTTTGGCCAGACTCGTTAATACCGCGAATCCACTTACGTAAATTGCGTATCCTATATTTTCAACGGAACTTGCATAACGCCGGTATTACGAGTCTGCAAAAAAGTGAGTACAGCCTCTCCTGTCAAGACTGGTACCGCATTTAAAAGTCAGTAGTTAAGAGTTTTATTGGCTAATGCCGTAACATAAAACTCTTAATTAAAGTGCTAAAAAGTACACTAACACCCATAAACTACCTATTAACCCCTAAACCGAGCTCCCCCCCCACATCGCAAACACCAAAAAAAATTTTAACCCCTAATCTACCGAACCCGACATTGCCGCAACTATAAAATATTTATTAACCCCTAAACCGCCACCCTCCCGAATCACAAACACTAGTTAAATTTGATTAACCCATAATCTGCCGCCCTGAACGTCACTGCCACTATATTAAAGTTATTAAAACCTAAGTCTAACCCTAACCCTAACATCCCCCTAACTTAAATATAATTTAAATAAATCTAAATAAAATAACTATCATTAACTAAATTATCCCTATTTAAAACTAAATACTTACCTATAAAATAAATCCTAAGCTAGCTACAATATAACTAATAGTTAAATTGTAGCTAGCTTAGGATTTATTTTTATTTTACAGGCAACTTTGTATTTATTTTAACTAGGTAGAATAGTTATTAAATAGTTATTAAATAGCTAAAATAAGTACAAATATACCTGTAAAATAAATCATAACCTAAGTAACAATTACACCTAACACTACACTATAATTAAATTATTTACCTAAACTAACTACAATTAAATACAATTGAAAAAACTTATCTAAAGTACGAAACCCCCCACTAAATTACAGAAAATAATAAAATAATTACAAGTTTTTTAAACTAATTACACCTAATCTAATCCCCCTAATAAAATAAAAATCCCCCAAAATAATAAAAAGACCTACCCTATACTAAATTACAAATAGCCCTTAAAAGGTAATCGGCTCTATTACCGGTAAAAAAATACAATACCCCCCAACATTAAAACCCACCACCCACACAGCCAACCCTACTCTAAAACCCACCCAATACCCCCTTAATAAAACCTAACACTAACCCCTTGAAGATCACCCTACCTTGAGAAGTCTTCACCCAGCCGGGCCGAAGTCCTCAATGAAGCCAGGCGAAGTGGTCCTCCAGACGGGCAGAAGTCTTCATCAAAGCCGGCCAGAAGAGGTCCTCCAGACGGGCCGAAGTCTTCATCCAGACGGCATCTTCTATCTTCATCCATCCGGCGTGGAGCGAGTCCATCTTCAAGACATCTGACGCGGAGTATCCTCTTCAAACAAAGTCCAACTGAAGAATTAAGGTTCCTTTAAATGACGTCTATCAGCCAATCATAATTAAGGTAGAATAAATCCTATTGGCTGATGCAATCAGCCAATAGGATTGAACTTCAATCCTTTTGGCTGATTGGATCAGCCAATAGGATTGAACTTCAATCCTATTGGCTGATTGGATCAGCCGATAGGATTTTCTACCTTAATTCCGATTGGCTGATAGAATTCTACCATCCAATTGGAATTCAAGGGACGCCATCTTGGATGACATCATTTAAAGGAACCTTCATTCTTCAGTTGGACTTCGTTTGAAGAGGATGCTCCGTGTTGGATGTCTTGAAGATGGACCCATTCCATGCCGGATTCATGAAGATAGAATATGCCGCCTGGATGAAGACTTCTGCCCGTCTGGAGGACCACTTCGCCCGGCTTCGTTGAGGACTTCGGCCTGGCTGGGTGAAGACTTCTCAAGGTAGGGTGATCTTCAAGGGGTTAGTGTTAGGTTTTATTAAGGGGGTATTGGGTGGGTTTTAGAGCAGGGTTGGGTGTGTGGGTGGTGGGTTTTAATGTTGGGGGGTATTGTATTTTTTTTACAGGTAATAGAGCTGATTACTTTGGGGCAATGCCCCGCAAAAAGCCCTTTTAAGGGCTATTTGTAATTTAGTATAGGGTAGGGCTTTTTATTATATTGAGGGGCTTTTTTATTTTATTAGGGGGATTAGATTAGGTGTAATTAGTTTAAAAAACTTGTAATTATTGTATTATTTTCTGTAATTTAGTGGGGGGGTTTTCTTACTTTAGATAATTTTTTTCAATTGTATTTAATTGTAGTTAGTGTAATGTTAGGTGTAATTGTAACTTAGGTTAGGATTTATTTTACAGGTATATTTGTCTTTATTTTAACTAGGTAGCTATTAAATAGTTAATCACTATTTAATAACTATTCTACCTATTTAAAATAAATACAAAGTTGCCTGTAAAATAAAAATAAATCCAAATATAGCTACAATGTAACTATTAGTTAAATTGTAGCTAGCTTAGGATTTATTTTATAGGTAAGTGTTTAGTTTTAAATAGGAATAATTTAGTTAATGATAGTTATTTTATTTAGATTTATTTAAATTATATTTAAGTTAGGAGGCTGTTAGGGTTAGGGTTAGGGTTAGACTTAGGTTTAGGGGTTAATAACTTTAATATAGTGGCAGCGACTTTGGGGGCGGCAGATTAGGGGTTAATAAGTGTAGGTAGGTGGCGGCGGTGTCCGGAGCGGCAGATTAGGGGTTAATAATAAAATGCAGGTGTAGGCGATGTCGGGGGCGGCAGATTAGGGGTTAATAAGTGTAATATTAGGGGTGTTTAGACTCAGGGTTTATGTTAGGGTGTTAGGTGCAGACATAAAATGTATTTACCCATAGGAATCAATTGGGCTGCGTTAGGAGCTTTACGCTGCTTTTTTTCAGGTGTTAGGTTTTTTTTCAGCCGGTTACCTGCTCACCGCTAACGTAAGCAGCGCTGGTATTGAGGTGAGATGTGGAGCTAAATTTCGCTCTACACTCACTTTTTTGCGGCTTACGCCAGGTTTCTAAAGACCCATAATACCAGCGTTACTGTAGGTGAGCGGTTAGTGAAAACTGCTTGTTAGCACCGCACCGCCTTACCGACAAAACTCGTAATCTAGGCGTTTATTTGGCCTAATTTCTGCATTTTCTCTGCATGTATCCTTTGTATGTGTTTCTTGGTCAGGTGCCATGAAAATGCCGGCAACGTGAATAATAAACATTTTCTGTATTTTTTTTATTTAAGTAAAAACTTAAACATTTTATAAGAAATTAACTTTAATTGTTACAAAGGTGCCATTTTGATTATCGCTAAATATGGTTGAATTAAGTATGTTAGTTTTGTTGAGGATTCATCCAAGCTGCATAACCTAATCTAAGTTTAGCTTATATCCCACTAAGAAAAAATATGGCACATTATTCATTTTAAATAAACATATCTATGTATATCTACCTTATGTTCTATCATCTGTTCATGTCCTATAATAGGTTCAACTGAGACTGAACCTATAAAAACACTGTATGACGGATATTGTTTTGAACATATTGGTTCAATCAGAATGGATCACTTTTTTTCCTGTAATCAGTTTTGAAAGCTGAAATTGCAAAGACTCTGTTTTAGCAAAGTAATGATTAAAAACACGCTGTTAAACAATTCCTTTTATATATATTTATTTTTTACCTGCGGTGCAATACAAATTATTTCTGCAATTCTACCACTAACCAAACTGCACACTGAAGGCTGTAGTGCTGTTATTTCTTCCACAAGGCTATTTTATAATTAGTATTTGGTTGAAAGCATTGATGTTTACAATACAGGCACCTAGGTTTTTCATGTTTCTAGCTCATATTTTTGGTATAAAAAGCTTGAGTTGAAATTTAACACATCCGCTGCTGAAAAAAACAACTAGTATACTTATTTTTTAAATATTATTTTAAAGTAATACAAATTAAAAAAAAAATTCTGATATAGTGGTGTAGTGAATGTCAAAGGTATACTACTCTTTGGAGGTATATTAAATGTATGAATATGAACAATATTAAGATTTAAAGGGATTATAGAACTGACAGATATTTTCGTATATATTTTAAGAGAGTCACTAACTATGTCCTAGATTACAAGTGGAGCGCTAATTTAAGGTGCGCCTGTAAACAGGCAAATTTGCCCGGCTATGGGCGCACGTTAAATAACCAGCCATTACGAGTGTCTGACTAATGATACCGTGTGCTCTCGTTAGCACTTAGTGCTCAGGTCCGACCTCTGGTTAATAAAAAAAAAATGTCTGCTAATTGCCCCCCAAAATATAAAGTTTAGTTTCTTTTTAAAAATAAAATATATGATCAACTTTTTAAAAAAATAAATAATATAAGGGGTTAAAGTAAGCGGATGTGGGGTGTTTTACATTGCAGTCTGTGGGGACGGTTTTATCACTTGAACTATACATAAATATGCTTATATAAAACACAATACTTGCAAGTATAATTAGCAGCACTTCGCAAAAAAAGTGTACTTAATGAATATTTATAAAAAACAAAGAGTCTTACTGCTCGATGGTCCCCTGGTTATCAGAGGCGGACAATAGTATAACACAACAGTGAACCGGATAGACTTTAGGGGCGCAATCCGATATAGATCGAAGTTTGCGGCGCAAGCGAGGGAACCCGCGTCGCCCGCAGTTTCAGCTCGCAACTCGAGCCATCCAATATGCGGCGCCGTCACTTGCTAAAGTGGAGCAAGTCTCACAAACCAGCGATGTCCAGAAATCTGCGTAAGTACAGATTTTTGGAGTCGCCAGTGACTTGCGCCACGTTAGAAACTGCCGGCGCCTACAAAACCTGACTAAAGTCTAAATCACCTGCACTGTCTAACACGCCTCCTAAACATAGCCCGACACGTCTAACCCTCTATCCGCTATCCCCCCTCACTAGCCTAACAATAAAAAGAAGTTATTAACCCCTAAACCGCTGCTCCCGTACCCAGCCGCAACCTAATAAAGTTATTAACCCCTAAACTGTCGCTCCCGTACCCCGCCGCCAGCTATATTAAATCTATAACCCCCTAAAGTGAGCCCCTAACACCGCCGCCATCTCTATTAAAATTATTAACCCCTAATGTAAGCCCCTAACACCGCCGCCATCTCTATTAAAATGATTAACCCCTAATTTAATCTACCTACCCCGCCGCCAGCTATGTTATCTATATTAACCCTAAGTATATTATAGTTAATATAGGTATTACATTATATATATATTAACTATATTAACCCTAATTATATTAGGGTTAATATAGTTACTATAGTATTTATATTAACTATATTAACTCTATCTAACCCTAACACCCCTAACTAAATTTATATTAAATTAATCTAATTCATATTATAAACTAAAATATTCCTATTTAAATCTAAATACTTACCTATAAAATAAACCCTAAGATAGCTACAATATAATTAATAATTACATTGTAGCTATGTTAGGGTTAATATTTATTTTACAGGTAAATTGTTAATTATTTTAACTAGGTCTAATAGCTATTAAATAGTTATTAACTATTTAATAGCTACCTAGTTAAAATAATTACCCAATTACCTGTAAAATAAATCCTAACCTAAGTTACAAATACACCTACACTATCAAGAAATTAAATAAACTACAAATATCTATCTAAAAATACAATTAAATTAAATTAACTAAACTAAATTACAAAAACAAACAAACACTAAATTACAAAAAAAAAAAAATGACAAGATTTTTAAGCTAATTACACCTATTCTAAGCCCCCTAATAAAATAATAAAGCACCCCAAAATAAAAAAATTCCCTGCCCTATTCTAAATTAAAAAAAGTTCAAAGCTCTTTACCTTAACAGCCCTTAAAAGGGCCCTTTGTGGGGCATGCCCCAAAGAATTCAGCTCTTTTGCATTTAAAAACATATACAATACCCCCCCCATTACAACCCACCACCCACATACCCCTATTCTAAACCCACCCAAACCCCCCTTAAAAAAGCCTAACACTACCCCCCTGAAGATCTCCCTACCTTGTCTTCACCACACCGGGCCAAACTCCTCATCCGATCCGGGCGATGTCTTGCTCCAAGCGGCAAAGAAGAATTCTTCCTCCGGCAACGTCTTCCTCCAAGCGGCAAAGAAGAATTCTTCCTCCGGCGATGTCTTCCTCCAAGCGGCAGCAAAGTCTTCATCCTTCCGGCGGCATCTTCAATCTTCTTTCTTTGTTCCGCCGCCGCGGAGCATCCATCCCGGCCGACGACTGAACGACGAATGAGGTACCTTTAAATGACGTCATCCAAGATGAACCAATCAGCCAATCAGATTGAACTTGAATCTGATTGGCTGATTCAATCAGCCAATCAGATTTTTCTAACTTAATTCCGATTGGCTGATAGAATCCTATCAGCAAATCGGAATTCGGCGGACGCCATCTTGGATGACGTCATTTAAAGGTACCTCATTCGTTGTTCAGTCGTCGGCCGGGATGGATGCTCCGCGGCGGCGGAGCGAAGAAAGAAGATTGAAGATGCCGCCGGAAGGATGAAGACTTTGCTGCCGCTTGGAGGAAGACGTCGCCGGAGGAAGAATTCTTCTTTGCCGCTTGGAGGAAGACGTCGCCGGAGGAAGAATTCTTCTTTGCCGCTTGGAGCAAGACATCGCCCGGGTCGGATGAGGAGTTCGGCCCGGTGTGGTGAAGACAAGGTAGGGAGATCTTCAGGGGGGTAGTGTTAGGCTTTTTTAAGGGGGGTTTGGGTGGGTTTAGAATAGGGGTATGTGGGTGGTGGGTTGCAATGGGGGGGTATTGTATATGTTTTTAAATGCAAAAGAGCTGAATTCTTTGGGGCATGCCCCACAAAAGGCCCTTTTAAGGGCTGGTAAGGTAAAGAGCTTTGAACTTTTTTTAATTTAGAATAGGGCAGGGAATTTTTTTATTTTGGGGGGGCTTTATTATTTTATTAGGGAGCTTAGAATAGGTGTAATTAGCTTAAAAATCTTGTAATCTTTTTTTATTTTTTGTAATTTAGTGTTTGTTTTTTTTTGTAATTTAGTTTAGTTAATTTAATTGTATTTTTAGATAGATATTTGTAGTTTATTTAATTTCTTGATAGTGTAGGTGTATTTGTAACTTAGGTTAGGATTTATTTTACAGGTAATTGGGTAATTATTTTAACTAGGTAGCTATTAAATAGTTAATAACTATTTAATAGCTATTAGACCTAGTTAAAATAATTAACAATTTACCTGTAAAATAAATATTAACCCTAACATAGCTACAATGTAATTATTAATTATATTGTAGCTATCTTAGGGTTTATTTTATAGGTAAGTATTTAGATTTAAATAGGAATATTTTAGTTTATAATATGAATTAGATTAATTTAATATAAATTTAGTTAGGGGTGTTAGGGTTAGATAGAGTTAATATAGTTAATATAAATACTATAGTAACTATATTAACCCTAATATAATTAGGGTTAATATAGTTAATATATATAATGTAATAACTATATTTAACTATAATATACTTAGGGCTAATATAGATAATATAGCTGGCGGCGGGGTAGGTAGATTAAATTAGGGGTTAATAATTTTAATATAGATGGCGGCGGTGTTAGGGGCTTACATTAGGGGTTAATAATATTAATATAGGTGGCGGCGGTATAGGGGGATTAGATTAGGGGTTAATAATTTTTATATAGGTGGCGGCGGTTTTAGGGGTCAGATTAGGGGATAGATAAGGTAGATTGCGGCGGTTTTAGGGGCTCACAGTAGGGGGTTAGTTTATGTAGATGGCGGCGGGGTCCGAGAGCGGCGGTTTAGGGGTTAATAACTTTATTAGGGATTTCGGGGGGGGGGGGGGGATCGCGGTTGACAGGTAGATAGACATTGCGCATGCGTTAGGTGTTAGGTTTTATTTAGCAGATTGCGGGTGACAGGTAGATAGACATTGCGCATGCGTTAGGTGTTAGGTTTATTTTCTAGTTAGTTTAGGGAGTTACGGGGCTCCAATAGTCAGCGTAAGGCTTCTTACGGCTGCTTTTTGTGGCGAGGTGAAAATGGAGTAAGTTTTCTCCATTTTCGCCACGTAAGTCCTTACGCTGCATATTGGATACCAAACTGCGCTGGTTTGGTATACCTGCCTATAGCCCAAAAAACTACGGGCGACGGCAGAAATATACGGGCGTAACTTCTAGGTTATGCCGTATATGTGATACCAAACCAGCGCAAATATTGGCGTTGCCGGCTTTTGCGGGCGACGATTTTTATTGGATCGACCCCCAGATACGGCTTCTGTCACTTCTTGTCAGTCCAACTGCTGCCGCTCTCTATTCCTGTGTGTTTCTCCCCACACTGGATGGACAAGCAGATACGTAGACAAACTGTAAAAACAGAGGACAGCGCAAGAGGACACAATTCAAGGTAGATTTTATTCACACATACAGCACAAAAGCACAGATTCTACTTACAAAACGTAAGTTCTTATCGGCATTTCACAAATAATGTTGTGAACATATGAAGTCCTATTCCGTTAGTGAAAGTCTCCACAGCTGACTCGTACTTCCAATATGGGACTTTTTTCTCCCGCACACAGCACACAGCAGCAGGGCACCTTCTCCAATAATGTAATGGACCACTAAGCTGTGTGCTGTGTGCGGGAGAAAAAAGTCCCACTAGTACCGCTTTTAAAAGTCAGTAGTTAAGAGTTTTACACTACAATGCTATAGCATAAAATTCTTAACTAAAGTGCTAAAAAGTACACTAACACCCATAAACTACACAGATTTTTACACTCAGCTGTTCCAACTGCCCTCTGGTAACTTACAACAGCTTGATTTGGAATATATCCTCCCCCAGAACTCACAGAAAATACACAGATTTTTACACTCAGCTGTTCCAACTGCCCTCTGCTAACTTACAACAGCTTGATTTGGAATATATCCTCTCCCAGAACTAACAGAAAATACACAGATTTTAATACACAGATATTTACACTCAGCTGTTCCAACTGCCCTCTGGTAACTTACAACAGCTGGATTTGGAATATATCCTCCCCCAGAACTCACAGAAAATACACTGATTTTTACACTCAGCTGTTCCAAGTGCCCTCTGCTAACTTACAACAGCTTGATTTGGAATATATCCTCTCCCAGAACTCACAGAAAATACACAGATTTTAATACACAGATTTTTACACTCAGCTGTTCCAACTGCCCTCTGCTAACTTACAACAGCTTGATTTGGAATATATAAAGAGAAAAGAAGGCGCCACAATAGTGCAGGGTCAAAAGTGTCAAATGTAACCCCACTGCAAAGTCCCGTACTTACAGGATATAAAGCACTCCAAATAATGCTATAGAGGCATTCTGGGCTCTTAGCAGTCACCCAGCTGACTGTGTCTTAAGATACTGCACGGCACTTGTCACCAACAGCGTATTTCCAAGTCCCAGTGTCTGGTCTTGGTAATCTTTTTGTTGCTGATAGATATAGCAAATAGAGTAAAGGTGCTCACACTTGAGGCACTTGTCTTCCCTGGGTCAGTCTTTGTACTGACAGCCCAACAGACAATGTTTGGAAAGTAGAAAGCTTAAAAAGTATAAAAAGTCCTGTGGCAAGCCAATGTATAAAATATGCAGACTTTATTTTAAAATACAAAGCACGACGTTTCACGGTACCAGACCGTTTTATCAAGTGTATTTTTACATTTAAAAACCACGGCTATTTAACATGTTAAGTTGGCGTCTCAGGATCCGCACTGCGCATGCATCACCATCGCTCTTGTGAATGGATGTTTAATCTGCTCGCCTCTAATTCGAGCAGCTTAGGGGTGTGTCAGTCAACACTTTCTATTGGTCAATAGTTGAACACACACTTTGCCAACTCGCTTACAATTGGACAAAGGTAAAGGTGTTGTATGTGGGAAGTAGTTTCATTAAATATAAAACTGTATCGGTAATAATTACAATACCTATGATATTCATTTATAGATACAGCTTTTGTTTAAAATGAAAAACTATATAAAAGCAAAAACTATACATAAAACATGTATTAAATATACATACTAATGTCAGTATTATTCAAATTAAAACACTAGTGTGATGATGACGTAGTCGCCCGGCGAAATCCCTTACAATCTATTACGCCCATCAGTAACAAAATGATCTTAGATACTCATGATCTAATATAGTAGTAAACATGCCAACAATAATTTTCATAACTCCCAAACATTATACAAACTTAATACCATCTTCGTATCTGTCCCGTAGGATTATACACATAAAATATGTGTATTATAAATGGATAATGTTATCAGCAGCCTAATACCCAATCTAATATCGACAGTGTTCGGTAAGGTCGATAGATATATAGAGATACCTAATAATGACATCTGTATATTATTGATATCTGATGAGGTGGAGATGTTGGAATATAATATACTCATCTTACTGGTGTAACCGAAAAAGCATATCTACATGTCATAACTCAATGTGGGGGCCTACTTTATATATTAAACTAGCTATTCCTAATTAATAATAGTACTACAATCTTAATAAAAATATATATTATTAAAGATATAGACTAGTATATACAATACGTGAGTATATTCAGTGATAGTCATATAAACCCATTATGGACCAAATATGCTTTAGCAGTCAAATGCTGCCATATCAATATTTATAATAAATACAATAAATTTGTATTTATAAATACAATAATTTAGGTTTATATAAACCAGGTTTCTACAAATGTAATAGAGCTCTATGTGGACTGTGTAAATTCACTTTGGGTGATAAGATAATAGTGACTTCTTTTGCAACGGGGGAGAGATTTGAAGTTAGCTCCCATTTCACATGTGACTCTATCTTTGTAGTATATCTACTTGAATGTAAATGTGGCCTCCAATATATTGGGAGGACCTCCAGACCCTTGAAAAAGAGATGGGGGGAACACATGAGGAACCTTAAAAATAAAATTAAAAATCATAGTATACCAAGACATGGAATTAAATGCCATCCAGGGGATTTAAATATCTTTAAATTGTACCCATTAGAATTAGTTACAAAGAAATGGGGGAGAAATAGACTAGTACACTTGAGACAATGTGAAACTTATTGGATCTGGAAATTTAGGACCTTGAACCCATATGGACTCAATGAGAATATTGATATGGCAGCATTTGACTGCTAAAGCATATTTGGTCCATAATGGGTTTATATGACTATCACTGAATATACTCACGTATTGTGTATACTAGTCTATATCTTTAATAATATATATTTTTATTAAGATTGTAGTACTATTATTAATTAGGAATAGCTAGTTTAATATATAAAGTAGGCCCCCACATTGAGTTATGACATGTAGATATGCTTTTTCGGTTACACCAGTAAGATGAGTATATTATATTCCAACATCTCCACCTCATCAGATATCAATAATATACAGATGTCATTATTAGGTATCTCTATATATCTATCGACCTTACCGAACACTGTCGATATTAGATTGGGTATTAGGCTGCTGATAACATTATCCATTTATAATACACATATTTTATGTGTTTAATCCTATGGGACAGATACGAAGATGGTATTAAGTTTGTATAATGTTTGGGAGTTATGAAAATTATTGTTGGCATGTTTACTACTATATTAGATCATGAGTATCTAAGATCATTTTGTTACTGATGGGCGTAATAGATTGTAAGGGATTTCACCAGGCGACTACGTAATCATCACACTAGTGTTTTAATTTGAATAATACTGACATTAGTATGTATATTTAATACATGTTTGATGAATAGTTTTTGCTTTTATATAGTTTTTCATTTTAAACAAAAGCTGTATCTATAAATGAATATCATAGGTATTGTAATTATTACCGATACAGTTTTATATTTAATGAAACTACTTCTCACATACAACACCTTTACCTTTGTCCAATTGTAAGCGAGTTGGTAAAGTGTGTGTTCAACTATTGACCAATAGAAAGTGTTGACTGACACCCCTAAACTGCTCGAATTAGAGGCGAGCAGATTAAACATCCATTCACAAGAGCGATGGTGACGCATGCACAGTGCGGATCCTGAGACGCCAACTTAACATGTTAAATAGCCGTGGTTTTTAAATGCAAAAATACACTTGATAAAACGGTCTGGTACCGTGAAACGTCGTGCTTTGTATTTTAAAATAAAGTCTGTATATTTTATACATTGGCTTGCCACAGGACTTTTTATACTTTTTAAGCTTTCTACTTTCCAAACATTGTCTGTTGGGCTGTCAGTACAAAGACTGACCCAGGGAAGACAAGTGCCTCAAGTGTGAGCACCTTTACTCTATTTGCTATATCTATCAGCAACAAAAAGATTAACAAGACCAGACGCTGGGACTTGGAAATACACTGTTGGTGACAAGTGCCGTGCAGTATTGTAAGACACAGTCAGCTGGGCGACTGCTAAGAGCCCAGAATGCCTCTATAGCACTATTTGGAGTGCTTTATATCCTGTAAGTACAGGACTTTGCAGTGGGGTTACATTTGACACTTTTGACCCTGCACTATTGTGGCGCCTTCTTTTCTCTTTATATCTTTGATACTACAGGAGTGTATTCCAACTACATCCAGAAGAAGCAGCTTGCCACAGATGACACTCATTAAAATCGTTTCTACAGAGGAGGAATCACCATCATCAGTAGGATCTCCTCACAGGAATTGATAAGTGGACTATTGCACTACCTTTTAACACCTTTTGTAGAGATATATATTTGTTTGCTTACACACTTTTACACTTATGTACATGAACACTATGTGGGTTTTTTTTTTTTTTTATATGTTACATGTTAGAGTGTATGTATAAGCAAGATATCATCATTTGATATTGATATCTTGATATTAGTGAGTTCACATTGGCTCACCTCAAGGCCATATGTGTGAAGGATATATTGTACACTAGTATATCACATTATTTACTTTAGGCACATCCAATTGTATTTTTATATTTTTTGATTTGGAATATATACTCTCCCAGAACTCACAGAAAATACACAGATTTTTACACTCAGTTGTTCCAACTGCTCTCTGCTAACTTACAACAGCTTGATTTGGAATATATCCTCTCCCAGAACTCACAGAAAATACACAAATTTTTACACTCAGCTGTTCCAACTGCCCTCTCCTAACTTACAACAGGTAGCCTTCTGGAAAACAGCTTCTTCATTATATTTTACCTACCAAGTTGTTTTTATTGTATGTGTTTGTATATTTAGTGGTAATTCCTTTTGTTTTGTTTTGTTTTGTTTTTATTTTAAATGTATATATTACCATGACTTTATAATTACAGGCTGTGCTAGTCATAATTTGCATACCTCTAGCTCATTGCATATTTTATCAACTTTATGTCTGCCATTATGTTAAGTTAGTTTAAGCAGCTCTGGCCCATAAATATGTCTATTTGTTTAATGGTTTTATTTCACCCCTTGTATACCTCAGTCTTATCTCTGTAATATTTTGATGATTTGTCTCTGCATGAATGACCCTTAGCTCAAATGTCCACAAATGCACCCTCCTACTCCTTTAAAACACTTTTGCTGGCCAATCATTAATCTAATATATCTCTCTCCTTCAGCTTGATTTGGAATATATCCTCTCCAAGAACTCACAGAAAATAAACAGGTTTTTACACTCAGCTGTTCCAACTGCCCTCTGCTAACTTACAACAGTCAGCCTTCTGGAAAACAGCTTCCCTCCCAACCTACCCCTCACCCCACCCACCCCAAGATCATTTCCTCATTTATAGATAGTCTCCCACACAACTTTCACTCTCCTGTAATGACAAGTGCAAACACTGATCAGCACATCCTTCCATTCCCTTAACCCTATAGAATACAGGGAGTGCAGAATTATTAGGCAAGTTGTATTTTTGAGGATTCATTTTATTATTGAACAACAACCATGTTCTCAATGAACCCAAAAAACTCATTAATATCAAAGCTGAATAGTTTTGGAAGTAGTTTTTAGTTTGTTTTTAGTTATAGCTATTTCAAGGGGATATCTGTGTGTGCAGGTGACTATTACTGTGCATAATTATTAGGCAACTTAACAAAAAACAAATCTATACCCATTTCAATTATTTATTTTTACCAGTGAAACCAATATAACATCTCAACATTCACAAATATACATTTCTGACATTCAAAAACAAAACAAAAACAAATCAGTGACCAATATAGCCACCTTTCTTTGCAAGGACACTCAAAAGCCTGCCCTCCATGAATTATGTCAGTGTTTTGATCTGTTCACCATCAACATTGCGTGCAGCAGCAACCACAGCCTCCCAGACACTGTTCAGAGAGGTGTACTGTTTTCCCTCCTTGTAAATCTCACATTTGATGATGGACCACAGGTTCTCAATGGGGTTCAGATCAGGTGAACAAGGAGGCCATGTCATTAGATTTTCTTCTTTTATACCCTTTCTTGCCAGCCACGCTGTGGAGTACTTGGACGCGTGTGATGGAGCATTGTCCTGCATGAAAATTATGTTTTTCTTGAAGGATGCAGACTTCTTCCTGTACCACTGCTTGAAGAAGGTGTCTTCCAGAAACTGGCAGTAGGACTGGGAGTTGAGCTTGACTCCATCCTCAACCCGAAAAGGCCTCACAAGCTCATCTTTGATGATACCAGCCCAAACCAGTACTCCACCTCAACCTTGCTGGCGTCTGAGTCGGACTGGAGCTCTCTGCCCTTTACCAATCCAGCCACGGGCCCATCCATCTGGCCCATCAAGACTCACTCTCATTTCATCAGTCCATAAAACCTTATAAAAATCAGTCTTGAGATATTTCTTGGCCCAGTCTTGACGTTTCAGCTTGTGTCTCTTGTTCAGTGGTGGTCGTCTTTCAGCCTTTCTTACCTTGGCCATGTCTCTGAGTATTGCACACCTTGTGCTTTTGGGCACTCTAGTGATGTTGCAGCTCTGAAATATGGCCAAACTGGTGGCAAGTGGCATCTTGGCAGCTGCACGCTTGACTTTTCTCAGTTCATGGGCAGTTATTTTGTTCCTTGGTTTTTCCACACGCTTCTTGCGACCCTGTTGACTATTTTGAATGAAACGCTTGATTGTTCGATGATCACGCTTCAGAAGCTTTGCAATTTTAAGAGTGCTGCATCCCTCTGGAAGATATCTCACTATTTTTGACTTTTCTGAGCCTGTCAAGTCCTTCTTTTGACCCATTTTTCCAAAGGAAAGGAAGTTGCCTAATAATTATGCACACCTGATATAGGGTGTTGATGTCATTAGACCACACCCCTTCTCATTACAGAGATGCACATCACCTAATATGCTTAATTGGTAGTAGGCTTTCAAAATACTCATTTGCCTAATAATTCTGCACTCCCTGTACACAGTACTTTTGTAATATTATGTTTCATATACATTTTGTTCCCTTTTTTGCTACCCTTTGTCTCTATAACAAACTACACTATTCAATTACTCCTTCTCCATCTCCACCTGCACTGTTCATTAGCCCATCTCTCTTAAACTCACCTTACTTTTGTACTCATGAACTTTACCTATTCCTAAACACTCTCTCTCCCCCCTGCAGCTCAAAAGCAGTCTCACTACTGCAAATCTGTATCTCATCTCATGTCACTCTCCCTCCTTCTTCTACTTACTGCTGGTGACATCTCCCCTAATCCTGGTCCCCAACCACTGACAAGCCATGCACATCCAGGTGTACCATCCCATAGACTCAGAAAACAAAACTCTACACACCTTTTTCTCATTCCTCTTGCATCAAAAGCAACTACCCCTTTCACTTGTGCAATCTGGAACTCTCGCTCTGTTTGCAACAAGCTCACTTCTATACATGACCTCTTCATCTCCCACTCCCTCAACCTTCTGGCCCTAACAGAAACCTGGCTCTCTCCCCTAGACACAGCATCCATTGCTGCTCTGTCACATGGGGGTCTCCACTTCAGCCACACTCCTAGGTCTGGTAATTGACAAGGAGGTGGTGTAGGTATTTTACTTTCCTCTCGTTGTACCTTTCAACAAATACATCCCATCTCTTTCCTCACTTTTCCCTCATTCGAAACCCACATGATTCGCTTATTCTCCCCTCTCTCTGTACGTGTTGCAGTCATATACAGACTCCCTGGCTCCTCAACTCAATTTCTAGATCACGTGGCTGCCTGGCTACCTTATTTCCTTTCCTCAGACACCCCTTCCCTCATTCTTGGCGACTTCAACATCCCCCTTAACAATCCCCCTGCCTCATCTGCTAAACAACTTCTGCAACTCACTTCCTCTTTTGGTCTGTCACAATGGACTGATTCTCCCACTCACAAAGACGGTCACTCTCTTGACCTGATCTTTAGCTATCGATGCACTCTCTCAAACTTCTCAAACTCCCCTTTTCCTCTTTCTGACCACCATCTCCTCACTTGCAACATATCATCCCTTCCTACAACTCTCCCTCCTTCTACTCCTCACACCAAACTTCACAGAAGCATTATGTCTTTAGATCAGCAACAACTTGCTAATTCCCTTAAACCTCTCCTCTCCTCCTTCTTCTCCTTTTCCTGCCCTGAACAATCTATATGCCACTATAATTCCACCCTTATATCCGTCCTTGACAATCTCGCCCCTCTTACCATTGCTCGGAAATCACACACTCATCCTCAGCCCTGGCATACTCCTCTGACACAGTACCTACGCAGATGTTCCCGTACTGCTGAACGGCACTGGAGAAAATCATGGAGTTCAGCTGATTTTCTTCATTACAAATTCATCTTGAACTCCTACTATTCTGCCCTTAATTTTCACAAGCAACACTACTTCTCTACTCTTATCTCTAATCTCTCACCTCACTACCTGTCCCCTTGACCCTATCCCCTCACAGCTACTCCCCTCCCTCTCTGCTACACTTACCCCTATACTAACACACATTTTCAACCTCTTCCTCAGCACTGGTACATTTCCCTCATCGATGAAACATGCACTGGTCACATCTATCCTCACAAAAACTTCCCATGATCCTACCTCCCCATCCAACTACCGCCCTATTTCCCTCCTCCCTCTTGCCTCAAAGCTTCTCGAAAAACGAGTATATGCACGCCTATCCCATTTCCTTACATTAAACTCCCTTCTTGACCCGCTGCAATCTGGATTTCGTCCCTATCACTCCACAGAGACAGCTATTGTTAAGGTCACCAACGACCTACTTACAGCAAAATCAAAAGGCCACTTCTCTCTGCTTATCCTCCTTGATCTGTCGGCAGCCTTTGACACTGTCGACCACCCTCTTATGCTCCAAACCCTCCAATCCTTTGGCATCTGTGACACAGCCCTTTTGTGGCTCTTTTCCTACCTGTCAAACCGTACCTTTAGTGTAGACTTCTCTGGGCCTCCTCTGCCCTGTCACCACTTTCTGTCGGAGTACCACAAGGCTCTGTCCTCTGTCCCCTTCTCTTCTCAATCTATACGTCATCACTAGGTTCCCTAATTAAGTCTCATGGTTTCCAATATCATTTGTATGCTGATGAAACCCAAATCTACTTCCCTGCACCAGACCTATCTCCTTCCTTGCTAACCCATGTCACTAACTGTCTTTCTCACATCTCTTCCTAGATGTCCTCTCACTACCTCAAGCTAAATCTCTCCAAAACTGAGCTCCTCATTTTCCCCCCTTCTTCCAAAATCTCCACCCCCAATATCTCTATAACTGTCGACAACTCCATCATTACCCCTACCCCGCATGCCTGATGTCTCGGGGTCACATTTGACTCAGA